>NC_046661.1:48715924-48727198 GCF_010883055.1 Belonocnema kinseyi | reverse complement strand
GTGAAGGATCAGTCAATGTCTTGTGAGCTAACGTTTGCTTTCCTTAAATCGCCCGGATTGAAGTCTGGTATAGAGGGTTTCATTTTTGCATGCCAAGATGGTGTCATTTCGACCTTAACATACTGTCGCTACATTTTGAGCCAAGACATTCCCGATGATAGCTGCAGGGCGTGCCATGCACACCCCGAGCATTTAGCTCACATACTATCTAGTTGTCCAACACACGCGGGAAAGACCTACATTCAAAGGAACAATGCGGCACTAAGAGTACTTTATTACCATCTCTGTCGCTCCTACGGCATTCACCTTATTATCGCTCCTTTAAATGCTCCTAGGGAAATTGAGTCAAATGTCGAGAATGGGAAATTCCGCATATACTGGAACTTTATATTCTCGACAATTGTTTCTGTTGCTCACTCGAGGCCTGACATGTTTCTTCTTGACTTCGAGAAGCGAAACATGTTCGTTATCGAATTTTCGGCACCAGATGACAAAAACATCGTAGCCAAGGAGAAGGAAAAGAAAGAGAGGTATCGAGACCGTATAAGGAAGTTGCAACGATTGTTCCCGGAATATTCTGTTAAACTGATCGTCCTTATCATCGGCGCTCTTGGAGGTGCCAAGCTTTCACTTGCTAATAGCCTAAAAGCATCCCTACGTGTCAACAATATGCTAGAACACTTGCGGCAAAAATGCAGAAGGCGGTTGTCCTTGGGTCACTCTGTGTTCTTAGGGTGCACGAGGCTTTTGCTGGATCGTCGTATTGATTCCTTTACAGACTGTAACCATCTATCTCACGGTTGTGAGACGTGGTTATGGCTGAAATTTTACCGCGATTTCGCTGGAAGCGGGTGCAATTTTTCAGCTTAGCACCCGCTCCCGGCGAAATCCTGCGGTTGTCCTTATGACAAATTTTTAGATATATATATATATATATATATATTAAGAGTGACGAGAGGCAAAAATTCAACTTGATATATGAAACCCGGAAAAAGGAAAAACTAATATGAAAACAATATAAATGCGTATTACAACTCTTTCAAGTCTTCTTTCTTTATTAAGGACATGTGAAATTTTAGGCATATTTACGATGCAAACCGATGAGAATACATATTCATGTAGTTATATTGTTTCAACTTTTCACACGTTTAAAAATCTTGAAAAGTGGTTTAGACTAATTAAAATTGTTGGGCGTTTCGAGTGTTGGGTGTGTTCGCCCGGCGTGCGGTAGAGTTCCCGCCGCAGTCTTTGAAATTTGATGGTACTTACATTTAATGTACGTATCTGAAAAAAATTCCAATACACGTTATTAAACTTAAAACAGGAATTTATAACAGTGCCCTTCTGTATAAGATACAAGAGAATATAGATAACACAAAAAATATGCATTAGTTATCTAATTTGAATATACGTTTCTTAGGTTATTTATATATGACACAGAGCGAAAAAACCTGCATGTTAAAATGAAAAAAAGACCGTTCTGGCACGCCAAAATGAAACAATCGTTACCAGACTTCAATCCGCGTGATTCAAGAAAAGCAAAAATTAGCTCACACGATATTGACTGATCCTCCGCGACCACCTTGACGGCGTGAGATGTACAGTCGCGGAGCGGAAGACTTAAGATGCATACTTTTGTTCATTTGCATAACCTTTCTTGTCCCGATATCAATGGACCTGAGCTCGTTCTTTGTCCATGGAACTACTCCGAATGAATAGAGTAGTACCGGGACAACAAGCAGTTTCGTTGCAGATTCTTTGTTCCTCGCCGACAGTTCGGAAGACCAAACCTGCCGGATGAGACGTTTGTATCTGCTTCGGAGAGTATCCTTTATAGATATCATATCCTGAATGCGGCTCTGTGGCACGCCCAGGTATGTATAAGTCTTTCCAGCGCAAAGGTATCGTATGGCGCTTCTATCAACGAGCTCAGGATCTTCAGGGTTGCCATTAAGTTTTCCCCGCTTCAAATAAACCGTGGCGCATTTGTCTCACTCAAATTCCATTCCAATTTCCTTAATATATCGTTCAACAATCCCTAGAACTAGATGTATTTGCTGTTTGTTTTTAGCATAGATCTTAAGATCGTCCATGTAAAATACATAAGTGACCTTGTACTTTCGATCTGCAGGTTTGCCGCACAAGTACCCGTCGGAATGGCGAAGTGCTAGAGATAGTGGCAATAATGTAAGGCAAAAGAACAGTGGGTTCATGGTGTCGCCCTGAAAGACTCCTCTCTGATAGGGGACCTCGTTAGTTGTCACACGATTTTTTCCAGATGAGATAGTAAATCTGGTTTTCCAAAGCAGCATCAATCTCTCTATGCACCTAACTATTTGCGGCTGAATCTTTAAGATTTCCGAAAGACAGAAGATATGTCTGTGGGAGGTCGAATCGAAAGCTTTCCGATAATCAATCCAGGCCATCATTACGTCACGCTGGTAGAATGCTGCATCTTTGCAGACACATTCATCGATGACCAGGTGCTCCCGACATTCGGCTACGCATTTCTGTGAGACTCGTTGTTCATACATTTCTTGCCACACAGGTTCAATTGCCCGAACAATCCTATCATTTAGGATAGCTGCGAATATCTTATAAAGTGTGTTCAGACAAGTTATTGGCCTGTAATTCTTCGTGTCAGCTAAGTTGCCTATTTTCGGCAGGAGTATTGTGCGCCCTTCCACCAACCAGTCCGGAATCACTTCTTCCGACTTCAAGTATGAGGTGAAAATACGGGCCAAATGCTGATGGGTTGAAGAAAACTTCTTCCAACAAAAGGTTTTGATATAATCTGGTCCCGGTGCAGAATAATTCTTCATCCCTCTTTATACTGTTTTGACCTCCTCGGTAGTGATGGATGGACATTCTTTATCAGGTGTTATGAGGGCAACACATAGCTCCTTGAGGCTATTTATATTTTCTGAGCCTTCGTCCAGTCTATGCTGCACTTCGTAGACTTCTCTCCAAAATACTTCGACCTCCACTGGTTTGGGTGGGTGTTCGACAGTAACTGTCGGGTCTTGGAAGTGCCGAGATGGGTCAGAGAGGAACTGTTCATTTTCTCTGACCCACCTCTTCCTCCGCTCTGTACATCTCTTAGCATCAGATAGTATCCGTATACTCTGAACAATATGCTGCCTGAATGTTAGCAGCTTTGACTTCTTAAATGTGTGATAACGGGACCGGAGTTCACGCGCGAACTTTCGAACCTTGGCGGCAAAATTCCTGCCAGATGTGATGTAGTCAATCACAAATTGAATGCGGGACGCGTACTGTCTTGCCCAGCCTATCTTTATGGCAAGTTCATGCATTCGTCTTTTGGTCTTATGATCAACCGTTGGTTTTGTTTTACGGTTCGCATCGGCCAAAGCTCTCGCTGCATTATACACACAATAATTGATAGCCCAGAGGTCGGATTCTTCGGAAAAATGTTCACGAAACTCGTCATCCATTTCAGCCAGATCTTTAGGCTTGAGAGAAACGTTGGTGTTGATGTTTCGCCGGGTGGTAAAGCATCGCTCTTCCTCTGTTGGATGCCTGTCCGCGGTTAGTCTTATTGTCGCCTCTCTTTCTCTGTTGCCGGCTTATTGTAGCCGCGGCAGAGTAGACGTTCCGCTTACATAGCCCCTTTTTCGGAGTAGTTCAGCATGGTTTCGCAGACGTTGCTGCGAAAAGTGCGATAGCTTCGGGTGTTTCTCGCACGACAGAGCCGGCAGCCGTGCCATTCGGTCAGCGATGATTGTTATTCGTACGTTATTCTTCAAAAAAATCGACGTTGATTACAGTTTACTTGTAACCACTTTTAATAAGATCGGCGATGGTTATAAATATATAGCAAAGATTTCAATTTATTATTCACTTGAAATAAAAAGTTTTTTTTTAAATATAACATTTTTAAACCAATTTATTTATATATGCCGAGGGGCTATCTTCCTGAAACATTCACTAAATATTGCCATACACGTATTTTTTCAATATTCTTGGTATTCTTGATATTCTGTATGATCTCAAATATTCTGGATATTCTAAAATATTCTGAAATATCCCGAAATATTCACAAATATTCTGACATAGTCCAAGTAGGGCCAATATTTCGACTCGGGTCGCTAGAATCAAAGAATCATATTCAACGTTTCTCTACGATATAGAGAAAGTACTGTTTTTGAGCTTCAGTGTTAATAAGTACAGTATTGGATGATTGTACGTCGTTCTTATACATCATTCAATACCGATCTTACTAAAAATGAAGTCCAGAAACAGTACTTGCTCCAGATCGTAGCGAAATGTAACGTGGCTTTTATGCATTTGTGGTGTTATAAAGCACATTTTTTGTATTGCGATGGGATTTTTTGTTGTATATTTGTGTCGAAAATAAGAAAATATAGTTAAAAGATGTAGTACTGTATATTTGTTCGAAATATAAGAAAAAATTGGAAATATGAATTTATATAAAATGAGTAATCTGTTATTATCTCTTCCTGGTACCGACATATTTTACCTTTTTATGAAATTTCATTGCTAGAGAACTCATAAAAAGCCTTCTTAAAGAATTTTTTTATTTTTCTAGAACCTTAGTTTAAAATTTTGCATATCATATATATTATATGTTTTTCCCTTTTTTATGAGGAAGATCTCAGAATTTTCGTAGTCCTTGCAAAAAATTATTGAGGATACAATTGACACGCTCAGAACAAAAGCGAACTAAAAAAAAACCACCTAAGAATTAGCGAGAGGAATATTTCATCCAAAAAAGAAAAAGATTTCTACCAAAAAAAGATAAATTTTAAACTGAGAAAGGTTAATTTCCTTACAAAAAAACAACATTTTTTAGTTACAAAAATACATTTTTAACCGATAATGATACAGTTAAATTTTTTAATTCCAAAAATTAATTTTTAACAAAATATCAGAAATTTCAAAAAGACCAAATTATTATTTTGAACCAAAACAGATATTTTTTGAAACACGAAGAATAATTTTAGAATAAAAAAACATGAACTTTTAATAATTGAAAGCAGTCTATTTTAAAGCAAAAAATTAACACAATCATTTTCAATCAAAAAAATAATTTAAAAATTACGAATTTACGAAAAACATTCAACATGATATTTTAATGTATCAACTAAAAAAGATTTTTCGACCAGGATTGGAATAGTTTCATTTTCAGCTAAAAAAAAATCAACAAAAAATTCATGATTTTTTACCAAGAATATCAATTTTCAAACAAAAAGACGAACTTTCAACTGAAAAAAAAACACTTTTTTACTAAAAATTCCTTTTTATGCTCAAGGTTTCAGTGGAAAAAATTCAATTTTAACACAAGTATAACATAAAAAAAAAAGCATTTTTAACAATTTAAATGTTTTAATGTAAAACAATTGTTCTCGTTATTCGCCCCAAATGCGAACTGAATTATTAATAGAAACAAATGAGAATGTCTAACTCTTTTTTATTGAATACATTCCTTTTTAGTTTGAAACTTCTAGTATTATATTTTTTTGATTCAGGTTTCATCTTTTTTTGTTGAAAATTTTTTCATTCAGTTTAAAATGAACTTTTCTGTTAGAAACTCATATATTTGGTTCGTAAATTCAACCGTTTTGAAAAAAATCACCTGTTCTGTTAAAGTAAAGCCTTTTTGTAGAGAATCAATTTTTTGAACTGAAGATTTCCTGTTCAATTTTTTGTTAAAAATGTATCATTTCTAGTTTTAAATTCAACTATGTAGTTGAAAAGTCGTCTTGATTGATAGAAAATTGTTCTCGTTTTAAAATGCATCTATTTTGATTAAAAATGCAGGTCTTGGGTTGTAAATTCCACTCTTTCGTTGAAAATTAATTTTGTTCTTGTTAAAAATTTTAAGATTTTATTACAACTTTTTTTTAACCTAATTAAACTTTTTTTTAAACACTTTCTTTTTTAGTTGAAAATTCATCTGTGTGATGGAAAATTCATGTATTTTGTTGAATATTCGTCTTTTTATAAGAATATTATTCTTTATGTTTGTAAATTCATCTCTTTGGTTGAAAATGTAACTATTTTGTTGTTAATTTGATTTTTTTATATTTATTTTTTTAAATAACAATTTAACTGTTCCAGTTTTTGTTAAAAAGTTATCTTTTTTAGTTGAAAATTAAACTATTTTGTTTAAAAGTTCATTTGAAGTATTTCATTTTTGGTTGAATACTTATTTTTTAGATTGAAATTCATTTCTAAAGTTGAAAATTGCTTTCTTGTTTGCTTCAAAATTCGTCGTTTTTGGAGAAAATTAATTTCATTATTAGAAAATTCATCTTGTTATTAGAATATTATTCTTTTTGTTTGTGCATTTACTTCTGTGTTTAAGAATTTAACTATTTTTTTGTTAATTCAATTGTTTTTGTTGTTGTTCAAAATTGATATTTTTAATTGAAAATTTAACTGTTTCATTTTTTGTCTAAAATTTATATTTGACGTTAGAAATTAGTTTTTTTATTGATAATTCAACTATTTTGTTAAGTATATGATTGATTTTGAGCTAAACAAAAATTCAACTGAGAATTCAATTGTATGATTTTTTGTTAAAAATTAATCTTTTCTAGTTGTAAATTTATTTCTTTTTTCATTGAAAATTGAACTCTACACATTGCGTGTAGACATTATATTAAGTTCATCAGCTCTATGGTTTTGATTCAACACATGAAAGTATGCACATGAAGTCTACACATGCATCTCATCACGTGAAAGTCTTCACATTTAAGTGTACGAATTTAAGTCAACACACTTTATTCACCACGTGAAAAGTCTACACATTGAATGTTAAGTCGAAAAAATCTACACATGAAAGTCTACACATTAAAATCTACACATTAAAGTCCACACATAATAACTCCGCAAATTAATTCTTTTAAATTGTAAATTTCGTTGTCTGAAAAGTCTACACGTTGAAATTGTGCACATTAAATTGTACATGTTTAACTCTGCACATTGAAGTGTACACCTTAAAACTGTTCACCTGAAACTCTACGCATTAAAGTATACGCGCTAAGCTTATAGAAAATATTATATTTATCAGTTAATTACAAATAATAATTCATAAATAATAATAATTTCGATTGTAAATTATAAGTTTACATGCAAACTGTCTGCAAATAGATGTTAGCCTCGGTAACTCGGGCGGTTAGGTGTTCGTTCTTTATGTTAGAATTCCGCGTTTCGATCCTTGACTTTTGAAATGTTTCCTATATACTTTTACCGTATTTTTAGTGGTTCAAATCCCAATTAAAGATGTAGGTACCCCTTAATACACTTCATTTCAACCTAGCCTGTACATAGCGAAATAAACAAGAAACCAGGTAATTGTTTATATACAGGGTGCGTTCCATAAGCAATGCGACTAAGTCTTGATACGAAGATTTATTTAACTAAGTTATACAAATAATTACAATTCTTTGAAAGAATATTCTACTGCTTCTATGCACTTCTTGAGACGAGATTTCCATGTTTTCAAAATTAAAAACAGTGCGCATCATATAAAAAACTATTTTGTTATTAAACGTTTAAATTAAACTTCTGTCGTTTTTCAGGAAAGTCATTTTATTTATTTTTAATTTTTTTTAATTAAAAATATGCACCCTAGCGTCAAGTGTTTCGAAGAAAATTTGTACATTAATTTAGGCGAAAATGTTGATTAGTTAAAATGTTATTGTAGCTTGTGTCGTTTTTCCAAAAAGTTATTTTTTAAAATTTTTAATGTATTCTTAAAACAAAATTTTCTTACAAGTCTGTAAAGCTTTCTAAATGCTAGATTGTTGGCCATTTACATGTTTTCCTACCATGCATCATTTTTCGAAAGGTTTTAGTTTTTTTATTTTCAATGTTATTTTTCAGGATTAAATTTGTAGATCTTTTTTTAGGTGAACAAATTTTGCCTCTTTATTTTTTTTTTGTAGCTTGTGTCATTTGTCTACAAATTTAATTTTTCTATTTTTAATGCTATTTTTTACGAATAAAGCGAAAACTACGTGTGCCATTAAAAAGTGAATAATAACAGATGTGTAGACCTTTCTCGGGTGCACAATTCATCTTTTGTCGTATCTTGCATAATTTAACCGAAAAATGAAATTTTTTATTTTTCCTTATGTTTTGTTACGTCAAAGTTTTAATTTTTTAGAAAAATTCGAAGTTTTATTATGACAATTTTTTTCTATTCAAAAAATTTATTAGGAGAAAATGTTCGTATACCAAAGGCCAATCTAACAGATTAATTTTTTTAGTAGTCATCGCGCTGACAGACAGACATTCATGCAGACATACAGGCAGACGCATTCCTAAAAAACTGTTTTTCGCATTCAGAGGGCTTCAAAACGTCGACATTTGAGAAAAATGATGGGGTAGGGGGAGGGAGAGGTCTAATTTTACACAAATCTAATTGCTTCTCTGATGAGAATGTAAAAGTTCTAATCACGATATCTTCTAAGCACTTATAAAAACGATAAATGTTTCCAAAATATCGAGCGCACTGAGCAAATTTAAGCCTGTCTGTGAACGGTTGCCGCTAAGCGCAGAAATGACTAGTGCGGCGGGTAGAGTTACTATATGTAACCTCGCGTGCGCGAGATGCTTCAAATGTTCTTGCCGCACTCAAAATTTTCAAAAATAATTATCCTCTTCATGAACCTATCTGAAATTTTGTTTCTGGATTTGAAATTGGTCTCGCTGTACTTTATTGGAGTCTTGAAATTGATTGCATCCGATCGGCAGCTCCAAATTTATATTTAATTATCAGGGTTTGAGAATTAGTACCCTAATAGCACAGAACGTTGCTGGAATGCCCCTGCAACGTTATAAAGAGAACTTAGCATTAAGTTGTGGCATAGCATTAAAGTTAATTTCTTTGTTTGAAAATTGAACTTTTCTGTTGAAAAATCCATTTTTTATCCCAACATTCAACTAGGCGATTCTTTATTCAATATATTTGCTTGAACTTAAAATTCATTTCTAAAGTTGAAAATTGAGCAATTTTGTTGGAAAATTTTTTCTCTCTGGAAGAACTAATTTATTATTAATTGATTAAATTATATTTAAAATTAATTGAAGCAGAAAATTAATTTTTTCAAATGGTAACTTAAGTATAAACTAAAATTTTCTGTAATAAAATGTTTTTATAGTTATGTGAGGCCCTGAAATCTTGTCTCCTATATATATATATATATATTTGCAAACTGTAAATAATGTTTTCCTCTTCGCAACAAATCTGATGATTCTAATGTAACTCAGGACTTTTAAACCAGAATAAATGGTCTTCGCAGCAGCAAAGTAGGGGGAATCTTCACCCTTCATTCTTGTGTCGTTTTACTTCTCGCTAATTCTTAGGTCGTTTTTGCTCTTGCGTGTTTTTACTTCTCTTTTCCGCACGATTTTTCTTTAGTTCGCTTTTGGTCTGAGCGTATCAATTATGCGTTTATATTTATCTCTTTCTAAGAAAAAGCACTTTTTATACCTCAAACCGGCGCCATGTCATTTTGTTTAATTCAGACATAATCTGAAAGTTATGCCCTTTTTATTAGCTATAATTTTCATTAGTAGGATATTTTTTTTAACAAATATGCAAGTATCTGGTGTATTATTGTCGTTTTTGCAACATTAAACGACAAATAATCGCTTATAGAGTCTACACTCTAACTAAGAGTCTGGTTTCGAGGCCTTTTCTATACATTCATATTATAAGTTTCTATCATCATCATATTATTCCAATATAGGGGATTTGTATATTCTAATCTAACAATCTGCTCTTTTACGAGAAGAATATCAAATAGCATACATATATTTTTACACGAGATTCAATTGTTATGGACTTTCTATGTGATTCGTGGATTGATCGAATATTGAATAACGATTCCGAAACATTTTCTTAAAAGATCTATGGTATACTCACCCAATTTAGTTTACAGCACAATGCAGATTTTTCAGCTAAATACTTTTTGCAAATAATCTTAATTCCTTTTGTGCTCTCATTCCGTAATACACACAGGCCGGGATTTACTGTAGGGCAAAATGGGCAGTGCCCCAGGGCGGCACATTCCGAGGGGCGGCAAATTTGGAACGAAATTTTTCAACAAAAAATAAAAAAATTTATTTTATTATCAGAAATCAAAAGTTGTACAATTTAAATACATTCTCGTACATTTTTCAATCATTATTTATTTAAATTACAAGAATTGTTTTGATTCCAATTTTGAATTACGCGCCAACCGCGGACAACCAGTGTATGGTTCAAACACAAGCTTAGTAGCAAAAGTCGTCAACATTAGCATCACTGTCGTCGGTAAAACAAAAGACCGTTGCGTTTTGTGTCAACATAACATTTTTGGATAAAAATTTGGAAAAATTTCTCAATTTTGCCAGATAAATGAGTGACGATCGAAAGAGATTGAGTGGATATGAATACAGAAAAAAGGCGGCCGAAAAAAAGCGGAAATTGGAAGATGTTATTACGAAATCTGCGAAACTTGATAGTTTTGTCAAGAAAAAAGAAAAACAGTGTGAATCCACTAACCTCGAAAGCCTTTTGACAAAAACAACCTCGAAAGATAACTTATACACAATTCTATAGTCAATTATTTATTATTTGTAAACTTTTATTCTCTTGTGCAAGCTATAATCGCAATTATGTATTATTTATCATAGAAAATGAGCTCCATACACTAGATAGTACAACTACAGCAAATGACGTGACTGCAGCTGAAACTATAGGTAGTGACCTGAACATGATCAAATTATTTTTGTCATTCAGATAAACATCTTAGCCTAGTAAACGATCACTTCTTAGTATAATTTATATAGGTGAAAGAAAATATAAAAATTAATTTTGATCGATTACTGGGGCATTTGCCTTTATTAAATTTTGTCACGATAGGCTGTTTTTTTAAATTACAATTCTTTGTAATATTTGTTTTAATGCAAAATTGAGCTCTCTAATTTGTAATTTTCTTATAATGTCAATAATATAATTTGGATTGTTTTTCTGTATAGATAACAATATCACATCGGTTGATCATGATTTCATCGCAAATCGAGATACTAGCGACATAAAGCTACGCATTGAAATAAAAGACGATGAAACCAAAAGTTTTCTCTCTAATGACCCAGCTACCTAGCCGATCAGTGATTCTACTCGTGACTACATTACACTCCACGGATGGATACAAAATGAAAAAGCAGATTTTACTAGTTCAAGAAAACTTTATAGTGATGGCAGCATGAGATATCTGTCTAAAAACGTATTCAAAC
>NC_046661.1:48709268-48715824 GCF_010883055.1 Belonocnema kinseyi | reverse complement strand
AAAGGAAGTGGAAGCACGAGCTATTTGTCAAAAACAATTTATGAAGAATTCATTGAAATTATGGCACGTGAAGTACTGAAAAATATAGTATCAGAAGTGAAGTTTGCTAAATATTTTTCGATTATTGTCGATTCAACTCCAGATATTGCGCATATTGATCAATTGTCACTTGTATTAAGATATGTAAGAGATAATGGTCAGCCTGTTAAACGGTTTTTATTGTTTATTGACAACGTTGGACATAAAGCGAAAGACGTAGCTGATGCAGTTTTTGACACATTTGAACACTATGGCATCAATATAGCTGACTGCAGGGGTCAATCGTATGACAATGCAAAAAATATGTCAGGTCAATATTCTGGTCTTCAAGCGAGAATTAAATTACTTAATGAACTCGCAGAATGGAATCCGTGTTCAGGTCATTCATTAAATTTAGTCGGGGTTCATGCTGTAGGGAGTTGTTCTGAAGCTTCCAATTTTTTCGCTATAGTACAATCGGTGTACAATTTTTTCTTGGCGTCAACGCATCGTTGGGCAATTCTCAAACGATGTGCTCTAGAAAAACTTTGACTTTGAAAACTCTTTCGTCAACTAGATGGTCGGCTCGCGCTGATGCTGTTTCTGTTTTAAATCAATGCTTATCCCAAATAATAAAAGCATTGAAAGAAATTGAGGAGAACATTAGTGAAAATCCTATCGCAAGACAAGAAGCAAAAGGCATCCGAAATCAACTCGAAAGTCTCGAATTCACTTTCATGCTTTCTTTGTGGGATTTTCTCCTCTCAAGATTTAATGCAGTTAATCTTAGACTACAAAATGTGAAGATAAGCATTGATGAAGTTGTGAATCAGTATGAAGCTCTCATTAAAATTCTTGACGAAACTCGGGATCAGTTCGATTTTTACGAAAAACGAGCATTAAACATGTCAGAAATCAAGAAATACCGTTCTGAAACAAAGCGTCAAGGAAAGAGAAAACTCCAAGCTGATGAGACACGAGACGGGGAACTAGAATTGTCAGCGCGGGATAAATTTAGAATTGATGCATTTAACGTTATTCTATATGATTTGTTGAGCGAGTTGAATAGTAGATGTGCATCATACACAGAAATCAACGAAAAATTTGCAGTAATAACTAAGTTTCAGAAGTTAATTCCCTCCGAACTCTGCGAAAAGTCTGAATCTCTCAGGTTAATATACGATTCCGATCTTGAATCTACATTAGGCGACGAGTTTGTGCATTTTCATGCGTATTGTGTTATCCAGAGTATGGGAAAATCGTCGCCTCTTGAATTGCTGCAATTTCTTCGCGATAATGATTTGAACGCTATTTATCCCAATGTTGAAATAGCATACAGAATGTTTATTTGTATGGCGGTAACGAATTGTATCGCAGAAAGGTCATTTTCATGTCTCAAAAGAATCAAAACGTACTTGCGCTCGACAATGACTGAAAATCGTTTGAATAGTCTAGCCCTTTTATGTATAGATTCTGAGATACTTAGGTCCTTAGATTTTGAGGATGTAATCACGAATTTTTCGGGAATAAGAGCTAGGCGAAAGGGTTTTAGGCAATAAGTGCCTGCGATACTTATGCCCTTACATAGTGAGGGTATAATACCGAATTGTTTCGAAATAAAAGCTAGGCGAAAGGGTTTTAGGCAATAAGTGTCTGTGATACTTATGTCCTTACATAGTGAGGCCATAATACCGAATTTTTATGAAGCCAAAGCTAGGCCGAAGGGCAATAATATTATTACATACAAGCATCATATTTATGTATTAAATGTATCCTTCAATGTGTACCCAACAATACCAAATAAGATGTTTGGACTGACAGCATATACAAAACTTTCACAATTGTATAATAATCACCTTTCTGAAGTAGTCTGCAACTTCCGGCGAGTGAGAAATAAGGAGACTAAAAAAAAGGTCATCAACCGTATAGCTTATGGTACCAAAAAGGCGGCACTTTCCTTATCCGCCCGGGGTGGCTAATTCTTAAATCCGGCCCTGAATACACAATGATAAAATTAGGACTAATCCTTCACACAACAGAGAGACTCGGCTTCGAACCTTGAGTCATAAATTTATCAATTTTATAGCGCAAGTGCCTCGGTGACTGGGGACGAGGGACGTTTCCCTTGAATCAAGGTTTACACTTGTCAAAGAGTCAGTCTAAGACTCTTGGTATAAAATAAAGTTGCCGTCGGCAGTGATAGTGACAAGCTCTGACGAATTGATGACAGTTTTAAAAAAAAATTTCCCTCTGAATAGATTCATTTGGAATTCTAGATATTTTTCGTGGGGAAAATGCCCTCGATTCTACTAAGTTTGATGATAGCCTTTCTGGACCGGGTTACATCAACGAAGCACTCAGTCTGCTCTTAAGGCTCTAATACCACTTGTCCTCTCTCCACTGAAGGGAAAGGAAATCTCAAGCCACAACTGAATTACTCTCTTTTCTGGATCCTTGCAGCTCGCCAGCAAGTCTTCAACTCTACCTTTTGCGTTGCGCAATGGGTCTTATTAGAAAACATAACATTTCTCTCTCCCACTATTAGCGTTAGGAATTTCAGAGGGTGGTTCCGGAGTTTGGAGTGTCTGTCTGCATATCTGCATATCTGTATATATGTCTGTCTGTCTGTGAGGACGATAACTTTTGAAAAAATTAGTCTTTTGGATTGGCCTTTGGTACACTCTTTTAGTATCTTAAACTAAAGGTCAAGTTCGTTAGCCAGTTATTTTGGATAAAAATTCAAAACAAGAGAGCATTTTGAATATTTTTAGACCACTTTTTTTAAATTGAAAAATTCTCTGTACGGATGTTTATAGTATTTGAGAGGTCAAACAATTTATCCTGATAAATTTTTTCGATACAAAAAATGACTGAAGTCATAGTATTTTCAAAATTCCAAAAAACAAACGAAAATTAACACTTCAGGCCAAATAACGCACGATATAAAAAAAAACCAGGAGAAGAATAATGTTGATGTTTGAATCTCCTATAATATTATCATAACAACTTTTTGAATTTTCTTAAAAAATTGAAAATTCAAATTTTGACAGCATGCAAAATAATGGAAAATCCAAAAATTACATTTTTTCGTTCAAACTGTGCAAAATACCGAAAAATATGAGTAAACAATAATGGTGCATTTCAAAAAGATCTAAAAATCTACTATGGATTGAATGCTATTTTTACGATATAAACAAAAAAAAAAGAATTAACAAAAAATTATTCATGACAAATCAATTAATTTTCACATTCTCATCAGTTAAGGTATTTACATTTGTGTAAATTTTGATGCTGCGTTTTGGTTAAATATCCACGCTCTATGACCCCCTCATTCCGAAAAATAGGTTTTTACGATTAGCTTTGGTACACTCTTTTAGTGTCCTACCCTAAAGGTCAACTTCATTAGCCACCCATTATGAATACAAATTCATAACAAAAACTGATGCTAATGAAGTTTTTCATAAAACCAAAAATTACAAGAGTTACAGTATTTCAAAAATTCCAAAAATACACAAAAAGGACCATTCTAAGCCAAATAATGCACGATATGAAAAGAAGAACAACTTTCTGAATTTACTTGAAAAATCCAAAATTCAAATTTTGTCAACATAAAAAGTCAGCATAAAACACCAACCAGCTATGACTCTCGGTTAAAACTAGTCGCCCCCCCCCCCTCCATCATTAATCGAAGTTTCCTGGGACTGTTGTTGTAACTAGATTCTCCACACTAGACCCTTTGACAGACTCTTTTAGTGAATTATTAGAAGATGTAACAATAGAACGCACGACAACTGCGATCTAGAACAAGATGCAGGGAAAAAATCAATTGAGAAAGGGGTCATTGAGGTTAGGGACATAATTTAGAATTCAAAAACGATAAGGCTGATGTACACCTGTATGTGTAACGTATAAATCGTTAAAATATCATTGGAAATTAACAAATTCAGTTGGCGAAAAAATGACAGAAGTTGCAATAAAACGTTTAAAAAATAAATTTGTTTTAAATAATGCGCTTTTTAACGAAACAAATAAACTACGTCTACTTTAATACCAATGCATGTAATGAATTATAATAATATACATTGTTGATAAGGATATACAATTTTAGAAAAAACTCGAGTGCGAAACACGAGATACTAGATGTGAATGTTTACGTTAAAGCGTAAAGAGCTTTAACAAAAGAAAATTAACAATCACTAACTCACTGTTCTAGATGCTTTGACCTATTTTAATTAATTAATTTGGAATTTTTACAAATGACTAGAGATTAATAAAAAAGTACCTAATTTTTTCACTTATTTGTGGATGTATATTCCTAACATATTCCAGAATATACACGCAAAAAAATTATCCTTAAAAAAGTCACGAACTTGTAGCTAGGTCTCGGATACGGGATAAAACCATGAAACATTAAATCCTTATTTCTATGAAAAATGTATGGATAAATTTAGAACTTTTTTACGAACAGTTCGAATTTCCTACGAACAGTTCCCGATAATTTTAGACTTGAATATAAAAAGGGAAAAATTTTATTTGTGATGAGCGGTTTTAGACTTGTCATATCGAGTTCGTCAATTCTTTCTCAAAATTCGCAGATTATATACGAAATTACAGTAATGTCCAATGAATTTCTCTCATACCCGAGACCTAGCTACTAGTTCGCCAATTTTTTACGTATAAATTTTTTCTGTGTACTGTAAAAATTTTAAAGTGGGGAAATCAATAGTTGTTGAATAATAACTTTTTAACCGAAGCCGTGACACGCTTCAAGCGTGCGTGCTACCGCATATTGACAAAATTTTTGAAATCTTTTTGATAAAGACTTTTTCAGTCATAAAAAAGATAAGACGATCACTTTTTTAACAGGATAATTTTCCAAAATTTATTTCTTAAAAATTTTTCATGTCATATTAAAATAAAAGAATACGCATTCAATATTTCCCAACAAAGAACGAACAAAAAAAAAATATATTTCACCCAAAAAAATGTAGGGGGTAAGTCTCTAGAATCAAACCGAAGGGCCTATGACAAAGCCACCGAACGCGTCCTCGTGTTGCGGAAAGAGGGTCCCTGTACCAATAGTTTCTGCTGAATACGGTTACAAAAATAAATAGGCAGTCGCGGACAATTGTTCAGGGGTGGTCTTGAAGGAATTAACCCCCAAGCGGAGGTGTGAAAACCGTGAAGAAAGATGAATGGCACCTGGGTGAGGTGTCTAGAACGGTGACTCTGGGTTACCGGGCGACCTCTCAGAGTACGCAGCCTTAACCTTGCATGCGGGGCTCTACAAGGATGGAGGAACCCCTTTCCCTAGCTTCTCGTGAGAACAACAATGACAACACCAAACATAGTTGTAGTAAGTGCGGTTCAAAACAACAGAACGCGTGGGGCTCCCGAAAATAGATCGGCCAACAATGCCGACCAATCTAGAGCTGGGGGAGCCAATGAAAATGGATTCAATGCGATGGATCGGCGGGTTCTCGCGACCTTTGGGTGGACGGAGCGACTCAATCATGACTTGCTAGAGTGCTACGCAGCGAGTGTGGCCCCTGAACGGGGTTACATGACACGGCTGCATGCTCTGTGGTGTGAGAAACACCCGGTGCTATCGCACTTTTCGCAGCAATGTCTGCGAAACCATGCTGAACTACTCCGTCAAAGGGGCTATGTAAGCGGACCGCCTACCCTACTACAGCTAGAACAAGCCAGCAACAGAGAAAGAGAGGTAACACTAAGACCAACCGCGGGCAGGCATCCAATAGATGAAGAGCGATGCTTTACGACCCGGAGAAACATCAACACCAAGGTTTCTCTCAAGCCTAAAGATCTGGCTGAAATGGATGACGAGCTTCGTGGATATTTTTCTGGAGAATCCGACCTCTGGGCTATCAATTATTGTGTGTAGAATGCAGATAGAGCTTTGGCCGATGTGAACCGTAAAACAAAACCAACGGTTGATCATAAGACCAAAAGACGAATGCATCAACTTGCCATAAAGATAGGCTGGGCAAGACAGTACGCGTCCCGCATTCAATTTGTGATTGACTACATCACATCTGGCAGGAATTTTGCCGCCATGGTTCGAAAGTTCGCGCGTGAACTCCGGTCCCGTTATCACACATTTAAGAAGTCAAAGCTGCTAACATTCAGGCAGCATATTGTTGAGAGAATACGGATACTATCTGACGCTAAGAGAAGTCTAGAGCGGAGGGAGAGGTGGGTCATAAAAAATCAGCAGTTTCTCTCTGACCCATCTCTACTCTTCCAAGATCCTCCTGTTACTGTCGAACACCCACCCAAACCAGACCAGGTCGAAGTATTTTGGCGAGAAGTCTACGAAGTTCAGCATAGACTGGAAAAAGACTCAGAGAATATAAATAGCTCCAAGGAGTTATGTGTACCCTCATAACACCTGATGAAGAATGCCCAACCATCCCTACCGAGGAGGTGAAAAAAGTATTAAAAGGGATGAAGAACTATTCCGCACCGGGACCAGATTGTATCAAAACCTTCTGGTGGAAGAAGTTTTCTTCAACCC
>NC_046661.1:48707896-48709168 GCF_010883055.1 Belonocnema kinseyi | reverse complement strand
CGCTTTATAAGATATTCACAGCTATCCTAAATGATAGGATTGTTCGGGCAATTGAACCTGTGTGGCAAGAAATGTATAAACAACGAGGCTCAAAGAAAGGCGAAGCTGGATGTCGGGAGAACCTGCTCATCGATAGATGTGTCAGCAAAGATGCAGCATTCTACCAGCGTGACCTATCGATGGCCTCGAATGATTATCGGAAAGCTTTCGATTCGACATCCCATAGACTTCTCATCTGTCTTTTGGAAATCTTAAAGGTTCATCCGCAAATAGTTGGGTGCATAGAGAGATGACTGCGCCATTCCGACGGGTACTTGTGCGGCAAACCTGCAGATCGAAAGTACAAGGTCACTCATGTATTTTACATGGACGATCTTAAGATCTATGCTAAAAACAAAGAGCAACTACATCTAGCTCTAGGGAGTGTCAAACGATATACTAAGGAAATTGGAATGGAATTTGGGCTAGACAAATGCGCCTAGGTTTGTTTGAAGCGAGGAAAAGTTAATGGCATCCTTGAAGATCCTGAGTTCGTTGATAGAAATTCTATACGACACCTTTGCGCTGGAGAACCTTATACATACCTGGGCGTGCCACAAAGCCGCATTCAGGATATGAAATCTACAAAGGATACTCTCCGAAGCAGATACAAATGTCTTATCCGACAGATTTGGTCTTCCGAACTGTCGGCGAGGAACTATGTATCTGCAACGAACATGATTGCCGTCCCGGTAGTACTCTATTTATTTGGAGTAATTCCATGGACGAAGAACGAGCTCAGATCCCTTGATATCGAGACAAGAAAGGTTATGCACATGAACCAAAGCAAGCATCTCAAGTCTTCCGTCTTCTTAAAATGGTCCGGAATCACAAAGAAGTGGGCAAAGGAGCATTTCTGTACAAAGCAGCGGAGTAGGCTGCTGAAACACTCGGACTTGACTTCAGTATTAGGGGTGAGCAAAATGCATCAAATCTTATCTATCTCGAGTACTCACTCCTGAAAGCCCGGATTAAGAAAGCACAAGAGAAAAACTTTCGTGAACAGCTCCTCGATAAGAGGATGCACGGTATCTTCCACAGAAATGTTGTAGCGGACGCTTCAGTCTTGCCAGGGTTTCGGATTTGGGGCAGGTTTTATAAGGAAACGAACAACGGTCTTTGATACAAAATAGAACGATATATTTTCCTATAAGCTACATTTCTATTCTTAGGTGCTAAGTGTGGTCGTGTCGTGTCGCTGCTATCGGTATGAATGTGAGAATGTTTGTTACA
>NC_046661.1:48706444-48707796 GCF_010883055.1 Belonocnema kinseyi | reverse complement strand
TCGGCTATGTGGAACGGGAGCAGGATAAGCGGAACCGCGGGTAGGCCGGTCAGGGGCACCTGTCGACCGCCGACCAAGTCGGCTATGTGAAACGGGAGCAGGATAAGCGGAACCGCTGGTAGGCCGGTCAGGGGCACCTGACGCCGGCGTACCCTAAACTCGAAGGGCGGCCACAGGGGCACCTGTCGACCGACGATCAAGTCGGCTACGAAGAACAGGAGCAGGATAGCACCAGACGGCGATGAGGGTGGTTTGGTCGCCTACTGGGAGTGTAGGACGGCCCAAGGAGTCGCACCGGATGAGAGACCCCCGACGTTACTCGGTTCACCGCACCCGACGAACTCCCTGTTCAGCGCCGCGCAGCTAGCTATATAGCCCGTATCTGCGCGGCGCGTCAGCGCACTGGACGGTGGTGAGTGGAAGGGAGCAACATCGGTGGACTCGTGTGCGCGTGGGCCTGGGTGCTATGTAACTGAACGTTACAATGTGAAGGATCAGTCAATGTCTTGTGAGCTAACGTTTGCTTTCCTTAAATCGCCCGGATTGAAGTCTGGTACAGAGAGTTTCATTTTTGCATGCCAAGACGGTGTCATTTCCACCTTAACATACCGTCGCCACATTTTGAGCCAAGACATTCCCGATGATAGCTGCAGGGCGTGCCATGCACACCCCGAGCATTTTGCTCACATACTATCTAGTTGTCCAACTCACGCGGGAACGACCTACATTCAAAGGCACAATGCGGCCGTAAGAGTGCTTTATTACCATCTCTGTCATTCCTGTGGCATTCATCTTAATATCGCTCCTCTAAATGCTCCTAGGGAAATTGAGTCAATTGTCGAGAATGGGAAGTGCCGCATATACTGGAACTTTATATTCTCAACAATTGTTTCTGTTGCTCACTCGAGGCCTGACATTGTTCTTCTTGACTTCGAGAAGCAAACCATGTTCGTTATCGAATTTTCGGCACCAGCTGACAAAAACAGCATAGCCAAGCAGAATGAAAAGAAAGAGAGGTATCGAGACCTTATAAGGGAGTTGCAACGATTGTACCCGGAATATTCTATTAAACTGATCGTCCTTATCATCGGCGCTCTTGGAGGTGCCAAGCTTTCACTTGCTAATGGCCAAAAAGCATCCCTGCGTGTCAACAATATGCTAGAACACTTGCGGGAAAAATGCAGAAGGTCGTCGTCCTTGGGTCGCTCTGTGTTCTTAGGGTGCACGAGGCTTTTGCTGGATCGTCGTAGTGATTCCTTTACAGACTGTAACCACCTATCTCACGGTTGTGAGACGTGGTTGTGGCTGAAGTTTTACCGCGATTTCGCTGGAAGCGGGTGCAATTTTTCAGA
>NC_046661.1:48703100-48706344 GCF_010883055.1 Belonocnema kinseyi | reverse complement strand
TGGAATGAAGGATTTACGAAAGTTTTTTTCAATTCCAGACTTGTAGGTATGTTCACTATATTATATTAAGATATTGAAGAATGTAAATCTTCATCACGACTAATATTTTGGTATTATGGTAGATGCAACATGCTCTTTGCCCCAACTTTATATCAAAACAACAATTTCATTTTGGTAAATCATAGAGGTCATGAAGCTCCATGGTTTTGAAATTAAACTTATTTTGGAACGTAAGTGAATGGTCTGGACCGAGAACCTCGCCCGGTGCTTGAGATATTGTAAAATTATTGTCCAAGCGTCTCGGTCGACGGAAATTTGAAAAGCAGAAAATTTATCTTTCTTAAATATAGGGTTGCAGATAATGACGATATGGAACTTTAATCTATTTTCCGTTTCTCAATCAGATGAGTACTTTTAATAATAAACTTGAAGAAATACAAAAAAATTGTATATTTTTTTGTATATATATATATATATTTTCAGTTTTTTCTTTAGTTTTAAGGTATCAATATGGTATATTTCATGTGTACATCAAAGTTTCATACAGTTATAACAATATTTGCCCATCTTCCGATGATTTATTTCTTTAAAAATAATTGAATTTGGGGCCAACAATTTTGTAGTAAAACTTCTTTTGGGACGGGAATGAATTGAATAAAACGGTCGAACGCAAGACTCTAGTCGAGTCTCCCTTTGGTGCGGTAATTCACAATTGATGTGAAGACTCCTCTCTGATACCTTCACTACACCCACTCTAAGCATATATATGCTCTCACTCTGTATCTCTCTTCACTCGCTTACTATGCGGTCTCTTCAAAACGACGGTGTTCTGTCAAATGCTTCCGTTATATTTATCAAGTCTAGAAGAATTATTAACCGAATTCTATTAAAATATTTATTTAATTAAAAGAGGAGGTAGTTTACCTTTTATCGTCACGAAAGGGGTTGGACAAGTTTAGTATCTTCCTTTAAGTAAATTTAATTGTGCAATGATAAAACCAAGTATTTACAGTAACGACAAAGATCCACGTACATGATATTTCTATGGGATAAGATAATATTTTTCTCAAAATTTCAACGGCATCCCCTAACTGTAAATATGGAATTCCGCAGCTTCAAATTTCAGCGTGCTGTTTCCTCACTTCAGAAGTGTTACTTTTCGACATACCACCAAAATTAAATTGAATTCAGGGTATAATGGAATGTCTTCATTAATACAGAGATTCAGGTACCAGGTTTTTGATTAGTTGATTAGTCCTTCGCAACTGGATTCTGCTGCAATCTCGAGAGTGTCTGACTGGTATTAACTGCTCGTGAATTGTCCATTATCCACTCCAATTTCGACATGATGCTCTCTATTTCTCATGCTTATCGTATCCCAGATAAAGATCGCACTACAACAAACAAGAAAATCAATAGTCCATTATTTTTCCTATATTACTGAAAAGATGTCATATTTTTGAATTTTCTGGAATATTCCAGAAGCTATTGTATCATTTGAGATATAAGATGGTTATGGTTTCAACTGAAAATCTTTATGCTATTTGTTTTTCCATTATGATCTACACTAATCAAAATCTATCATTTACAATGTTAGTTCTTTTAAGATAACCAAGAAGGTATTACTCATAGTTCACCCATTACTCATAGTTCACACCATTTAAAAATCTCAAATTCGGCTTAACAAAAACCCGCTTTCAAGCTCCTGTGTCTATGCTTGCATGGTTTTCATAGAACAACGTGAAATCTAAATTTTTTAAGTATCTTTTCATTTAATCTTTCAAATTTGGTCTTAATTCTTTTAATCTTAATATAACTAGCTTAGGATGTTATATTTTTTATTTTCTAATAATAATAATTCACCTTCCTGTAATTTTTCTTTCATTTCCATTCTAAAAAAATTTTTCAGCTGCTGTTCTTGCCTATGTTCTATAATAGGAAGCTTGATTTTTTCTTCTAACAGATCTTTAATATCCCCGATATAAGGAATGTGTCTATCACCTTCAGCACAATAAATGTTCGTTATCTTCCATAAAAGAAATTGGTTATCGAATAATATTTGTAAAATTGTAGGTTTCCATTATATTCGGACCAATTTTGGCGTTTTATAGTTAGCCGTGTTTCGCTTGTTACATTTTTGTTGTGTAGATAGAATCTTCCAAACTTGATTATTTTTAACCGTGCCAAATATTGGAGCAATATTTTTTTGTTCAGTTAAAAAGTTCATTATATCGTATTTATGAAACATGTATGTTTTCAATTAATAAAAATTGCAATTATAAGTTTGAATCATTTCTTTAGCCACGTGGAGTATTTCAGACAGATATAATATGCACTCGTATAGACTCATTTAAATAACTACTAAAGATTACAGATAAAATTAGTGGTAGCTTTGTAAATATATTTAAATCGCAAATGATAATTTTAGAGACAATAGGACGTAAGAGCGACGTGTGAACAAACACTTACAGATTTCTGAAACAACATTTCCACCAAGAGCGCTGCTGGTTAGTAGTAATTAGGTTAATATTTGTACAGAATTCTAGGAGGATTCTCAAATGTCTCATCTTATGCTGAGTGTACTTACTCTGGGCTCCAGTTTCATATAGTACAGAACGAGGTGCAGATTAACTAAACCTGGTGCACGGAAGAAACATGCATTTTTTCAAATAACCGCCGACTTTTATATTGATTTTTGCTATTGGCTTAGAGATACTTGAGAGTTTAAAAATGTATGAGTTTTACAAGAATACTGTTTTTCTGGAAAAATGTATTACCTATATCTATAATTATTGTGATTCTTCCGATGCCTCCACCACTTTATTTTTATATTTAATGACTATTTAACGATTTATCGCTCTGTTACCAAAAATTTGTAATTGATCATGCTTTTGTATCCATTTCAAGCGAATTTGAATCAACGCGTTTAGACCTCAAATTTATGAGATGCAAGAATGAGTGCAACACACCTGCAAATAAAGTAGAATTCTTTCAGTTTGAAATGCTTTATGCTTGATAATTCCGTAACAATCTATTCCAAAGTTACTTTATTACAATATCTAAGATTTTCAAAAGTACTTTTTGCAAGTAGGGTGCAAACACTGTAAATACCAGGTGTATACCAGGTGTATACATATGAAACCGGTATTGCCCTCTAGCGGCCAGTAGGCACACTTGTAGGCACTGTCGGAACTTACCATTTGTGCTAATTGGCGTATTGTCATCTGTCAACAATATCCAATAC
>NC_046661.1:48701073-48703000 GCF_010883055.1 Belonocnema kinseyi | reverse complement strand
TTTTTTTTTTTTTTTTGTAAAAATTAAATTCGCTAACTGAAAATTTAACTATCCCGCTTTTGGTAAAAAAACACTGAAATTTGGAATTAAAAATGGATTTTTATTGGTTGAAAATTTAATTATTTGTTTCAAACATCGTCTTTTTTATATAAAATTAATCTTCTTGGTTTTATATATTTATATATTTAGATTTTTAATTAAAAATTTATCTTTTTTAGTTGAGAACTCCACTATCTGTTTGAAAACTGGTTTTTTTGATTAGGGTTCAATTATTTTGTTAAAAATTGATTAAAAATTCAACGGAACAATTTTAGGATGAAAAATTATATTTTTAATTAAAAATTAATTTTTTAACTTGAAAATTCGTTTTTCTGGTAGAAAATTAGTTTTCGTTGTTACAATCTTATCTTTTTTATTTAGGATTGAACTATTTTCCTGATTTTTTTTGTTTGTTAAAAATTAATATCTAAGGAAAATTTTAATTATATCATTGTTGGTTGAAAACTAATCGTTTTTTTGAAGAGAATTAATGTTATGGGTAAAAAATTAATCTGTTTTTTATTATTCCTAGCAACTGAATTATTCTATTTTTGTTTAAAATTTCATATTTTTTTTGTTTAAACTTCATCTTTTTAGTTAAAAATTATTTTATGGGTGAAAAATTAATCTGTTTTTTATTATTCTTAACATAGATGCTCAAATTCGACTTTTTTGTCTCAGATCGGAAAAAAACGTCTTGCATAATTTACCATAAAAGAATTTTAATCGCTGAGAGATTCTGCTAAATAATGTGTAGAACCTTCCTGATTAAAAGTAAATTCTCTTTTATTTCAAATTCTTTTTATAATATTTTTCTTGCATTGAAAATTAATTTAGTTGATAATTCTATCATTTGTTTTTAACAAATTTTGTCTAATTAAAAATTAATCGTTGTGATTAAAAATTCATCTTTTTTGTCAAAACTTTTACTATTTAATGTCAAGTTCATCTGTTTTAATTAAAATTTTTAATAAAGTGTAGAAAATTTCATTTTTTGGATTGAATATTAACTTTTATAAACTAAAAACTAAATTATTCTATTTTTGTTTAAAATTTGATATTTTTAATTGCAACTTCATCTTTTATATTAAAAATTATGTTATGGTTAAAGAATTAATTTTTTTTTTTAATTATTCTTAACATAGATGTCCAAATTCCATTTTTTTGTCTCATATCAGAAGAAACGTCTTGCATAATTTACTATAAAAAAATGTTAATCGCTGAAAGATTCTGCTATATAATGTGTAGAACCTGCCTGAATTTAAGTGAATTCTATCTTATTTTGAATACTTTATATGTTATTTTACTTGGATTGAAAATTCTATTATTTGTTTATTTGTTAAAACAGATGTTTTTAAATAGAAAATTAATCTTTATGATTGAAATTTCATCTTTTATGTTAAAACTTTTACTATTTGCTGTCTAATTCGCCTGTTTTAGTAGAAATTTTAAATAACTTGTAGAAAATTTCATTTTTTTTATTGAATATTAAGTTTTATATACTAAAAACTGAATTATTCTATTTTTGTTTAAAATTTGATATTTTTTATTGAAACTTGATTTTTTTTGTTCACAATGGAATTATTTGTTTGAAAATTCCCGTATTTTGTTGAAAATTTATGTTTTTTGTTTGAAATATAAATATGAAGACCCGATCCATCCATAAACCTGAACATAATTCATTTAATCCCA
Source organism: Belonocnema kinseyi (assembly GCF_010883055.1). Taxonomy (NCBI): domain Eukaryota; kingdom Metazoa; phylum Arthropoda; class Insecta; order Hymenoptera; family Cynipidae; genus Belonocnema; species Belonocnema kinseyi. Next base: position 48,701,269 of record NC_046661.1, on the reverse strand, counting down.
CATTTGTTGGACCATATATTATTTAAAAGCACATGAAACATTGGAAGCCTATACATTTTATACAGCTGTTTTGTTGTGAAGGTCAAGTACAAGAAGTTTAATAGTACTTTTCTGATATTGAGTAAAGTTAGTGTAACATTGGTGTATTTTTAGTTATAAGTTAATGTTTTAGTTATTATTTGGATTCAATATAAAC
>NC_046661.1:48687908-48700973 GCF_010883055.1 Belonocnema kinseyi | reverse complement strand
TAAAAAGATGAATTTTCAAGGAAGTAGTTTTATATTTCTAACAAAAAACACAAATTTTCAACAAAATACATAAATTTTCAATCAAATAATTCCACTTTTAACGAAAAAAGATCAAGGGTCAATAAAAAATATCAAATTTTAAACAAAAATAGAATAATGCACCAAACAGTAGACACAATGTGGCCTATATCAGAGAATTTTATTAAATCTATGAAAAGTGCACAATATCTTGTAAGTACGCAGTTTTAAAAATGGAAGCAGTATTTTTTGATTAATATCTTAGTTGTGAACTAATAAAAAATGAAAATCACTTATTTTTAAATTTAAATTTTTTTTAATTTTATTAAGAACTATTGATAAATCTTGCAGTAAGCTTAAAACATTATTTTATTTTAAAGAAGTGCAATTAATGAGAAAACAATACCAATGTAATCGAAAAAGTTTTGTCATCAATTTTTTATTTAATGAAACCATTTTCAATCGAAAAAGTTGTTTACAAATGATTTTTTCAGTGAAGTGTATGTAATTATATTAAAAATTTTATTCTTTCATTCCTTTTTTTGTTATTTTTCAGATGATCTGTTTGTACGAAATTTATCATTATAAATTGTAAGAAACCTTACACAGATGTAAATTGTTTTCAACTAAATTAATTTTCAATCCAAGAACAATATTATAAAAAGTATTTAGAATAAGATAGAATTCACTTAAAATCAAGCAGGTTCTATACATTATTTAGCAGAATCTCTCAGCGATAAAAATTATTTCATAATCAATTATACAAGACGTTTTTTCCCATATAAAGCAATAAAAAGTCGAATTTGGACATTTGTGTTAAAAATAATATAAAAAAGATTAATTTGTTACCCATAAAATTAATTCTCTCAAAAGACGATTAGTTTTTAACCAACAATGGTATAATGAAAATTTTCCTTAAAGAAATTAATACATAGTTGAAGTTTCAAACAAACAGATTAATGTTCAACCAAGAAGATTAATTTTATATAAAAAAAAAGATGTTTGAAACCAATAATTGATTTTTCAACACAAAAATATCAATTTCTAATTCAAAATTTCAGTTTTTTACCGAAAGTGGGAGAGTTAAATTTTTAGTTGAAGAATTTAATTTTTAACAAAAAAAAACGGAATGTGCGACTTAATAGTTTTGTTCTCAATGACAAAGATAAATTTTCAAACGAGAAGACGAATTTCCTACCACAATAACGAATTTTCATCGAAATATGTGCATTTTCAAACCAATGGGTTGAATTTTCAACTAAAAAAGATAAATTTTTAATTTCAAATATCAATTCTCTACCAAAAATGATATAATCCATTTTTATTTTACATAAATTAATTTTGGACTAACTATGAAGGAATTTTCAAAAAAATAATAATTGAACCCTCAATGAAGAAAATGAATTTTCAACTGCGAAAAATAATTTCCCTGTTCAAAAAGACGGTTTAAAAAAATTATATTTTTAACAAAAAAAGATCAATTTTTTTAAAATATCCTTTTTCTATAAAAAATGGTATAATCGACTTTTCTCTTAAAGATATTAATTTTTCACAAAAAAACGAATTTTTCATGTAATAATAGAATCCTCGAAACAAAGATAAAATTTCAATTAAGAAGTTTATTTTTCTACCAAAAATAACGAATTTTCAACAAAATTCTGAATTTCGAAATACTGCATCAAAACAGATAAATTTATTTCCAAATAGTTCAATCTGTAACGAAAAAAGGTGGATTTTAAATCAAAAGGATTAATTTTTTTCTACCAAAACATAAAAATTAAAAAAATTAAATTATTAAGTACAAGAGGTCAATTTTCAATTTAAAATATCAATTTTCAACCAAAAATAGTAGGATCGAAATTTCTTTTGAACAGATTTATTTTTCACAAAATGAAAAGGATTTTTTTTAAATAACTCAATCCTTAATGAAAAATATTAATTTTCAACCAATAATATTACGTTTCTACAAAAAATTACGAATTTTCTACAAAATCTAGAAAGTTTCAAACAAATATATGATTTTTACCTAAAAAAACATCATTTTATAACCAAAGTAATATAAGTAGATTTTATCGTTATAGAAATTAATAAAAAGAAATTTGAAGAAAATAGTTGAATTTCCAATCAAAAAGGTTCGTTTTGAACCGAAATAGATGAAGCCTCAATTATGAACTTGGTATTCAACGAAAAATTAAATAGTTCAGTTCTTAGTTAAAAAAATAATTTTCAACTTAAATAAGTGCAATTAAAAAATAGCTGAGTTCTCTAACAAAACAGATTGCAATTAACATATAATAATATGTTGGTCCGCGCGCTTCGCGCTCAACGATGTATTCATCTCGCGCTTCGCGCTCGATGCTGCATTTGTCTCGTCCTTTGCGCTCGGTCTTTGTATTTGCCCCACATTTGTGCACACGAACCAAACATCGACAGCTGTAATTTGGTGATTGTGAATTCTCCTTTGTTAAAGCTTCTTCGGCTGCAACGAACACATTCTCATCACGTATCTCGTGCTTCGCACTCGATTTTGTCCAAAATGTTAACTTTTCTATATTATGTTTAACACTTCTGTATCAAACTTATAATACATTTATTCAGATCATTTAGGGATAGAAAATTTTCACATAAAACTAATGTCTTCTCATTATGATGAGAATGTAATAATACTTCATGTTTGTGCGACAAAAATTTGAATTTTCGATTTTTTAGAAAAACTCAAAAAGTTGTTATGATAATCATGTAGGTCTTTGAAAACTAATATTTTTCTTTTGTTGACTTTTTTTCATCTGGTACGTTGAATGACAGAATAGTCATTTTCATTTTTATTATTATTACTTTTTTAAAGTTTGGAAACTCTGGTAATTTTTTTGTTGTCAGAAAAAGTCATCAAGATAAATTGTTCATATTTTTGTGCATTATAAATAGCACTATATGAAAATTTCAAATCTTAAAGAAGTGGTCTTAAAAATTTTGAAAATGCTCCAAATTATTGCATTTTTATTTAAAATAGCTGGCTAACGAAATTGTCCTTTCTCTTCATATCCTTATAAAGTGTGTCAAAGGGAAATTCAATAAAATAATTACTTCAAATGTTACTGTGTTTAGAGACTACAACGACAACGACGATAATGACAAGGCCGACAGACAGACGTCATCGTAATACCGGTTTCTTTGGGAATTAGGGATTCTCGAAAAGTTAAAATTTTAAGAAATCCGCAATAGTCAGTTTTCCCATAAAACAATACCTTCTTATTATGATGAGAATGTAATAATTCAGTATTTTTTGTGCGATTAAAAGAGGAATTTTCGATTTTTTTAAAATTATAAAACCTGTTATAAAAAAAACCTTGTAAGTTTTTCAAAAAGTAACGTTTTCCTTTTCTTACCTTTTTTTATATCGTGCGTTGATTGGTTTAGAATTTTCATTTTCATTTTGTAGTTGGAAAAAGCCATAACTGTGATAATTTTCTTGTTATCAAAAAATCCATCAAGATAAATTGTTAACATTTTCGTGAGCTATAAATAGCCGTACGTGGAATTTAAAAATCTTTGGCCCCTAAACCTGTGTGCCAAAGCCCAATTCGATTCAATTAGTCGGTCCAGAGACATCCAGTATACATACGACAACGACAGACATACCAACCTGAAAACTTTTTGTTCCTTCTGAGGAAATCTCAAAACATCGATATTTGATGGAATCCGCGAAAGTCATTTTTCGTATGAAACCAATACCTTCTCATTATTATTATGAATATGTAGTTTTTTCCAGTGCGTGTAATTTGAGCTTTTTCATTTTTTTCGTATCTTGCATAGTTTAACCAAAAAATGGAATTTGTGGATTTTTAATTTTTTTGGTAGGATCAAATTTGGAATTTTCAACTTTTCGACCAAATTAAAAAAGATGTTATCATAATCCTGTAGGGCCTTCAAAAAGCAAAGTTTTTCTTCTTTTGACTTTTTTTCATATCATGTGTTTTTTGGCTTAAAATGTTCATTTTAGTTTTTTTTTTTATTTTTAAAATGCTCTAACTCTGATGATTTTCTATTTATAGAAAAAAGTCGTAGGGATAAATTGTTTGAGTTTTTAAGTACTATGAACAACCGTACATAGAATTTTTAAATCTTGAAAAAATGTGGTTTCAAACGTTTTTGGTAATTTTTGATTTTTCAAAAAAAGTCATTAGGATAAGTTGTTCAACTTTTTGAATGCTATAAATAACCCTACGGAGAATTTTGGAATTTTCAAAAAAGTGGTCTAAAAAATATTCAGAATGTGCCAACTTTTTGAATTTTTATCCAAAGTGGCTGGCTAACGAACTTGACCTTTAGTTTAGGACACTAAACGAGGGTGCCAAAGGGCAATCTAATAGATTAATTTTTTCGAAAGTTATCGTGTTCGCAGACAGACAGACAGAGATACAGACATACATACAGACATACAGACATACAGCCAGACGAATTCGTAAAAACCTCTTTTTCAGTTTCAGAGGGTCTCAAAACGTGGACATTTGACAAAAACTCGAGGGGTCAAATTTTACACAAATCTAATACCTTCTCTGATGAGAATGTAAAAAGACGAATTTTTAACAAAATCCATAAATTTTTAAACAATTAGTTAGATTTTTAACTAAAAAGATTAAACTTTAATTTAAAAAATTACTTTTTCACCAAAAATGTCATAGTTTAATTTTCTGTTAAAAAAAATTAAGTTTCAACAAAAAACAAGTGTTATAAAAATTATTTCAAAGCAGATCGAATCCATTTACCATTAGGCAGATTCTGCAATTTAAGTCTTTGAATCGATCAGGAAGGAAATTTTGTTGTTTTCAGATTAAATTTTAAGAAAACTATTTTTTCGTCATAAAAAAATTCTATGTTCAAAAGATTAATTTTTAACCAATGAGATTAATGTTTTACAAAAAAGACTAATTTTGAACCAATTACTTGATTCTTAAACTATAAGGGAACAGTTTTTTAAAACTTTTTGTTGAAAATGTTCAACAATTTAGATGCATTTTTTTATGTCTTGACTGAAATTGTTTCTTGCTTAAAAACTCATCTCTTTGGGTAGAAACTTGATTTTCTTACTGAATATGGACACAATGAAAATGTATCCCTTAAAGTTTAAAATTCAGCTGCTTTTTAAAACTTGCCTTTTTAGGTGGAAAACTCAACAATTTTGTAGATATTTTTCTTTTTTCTTTGTTCGTTCTAGAGCTTTGCGCTCGATAATATATGCATATATACATCTACAACTGTAATTTGGTAGTTGTGAATTATCTTTTGTTAAAGCTCCTTTGTTGAGGATTCAAATATTTTGTTTAAAATTTTTATTTTTTGTTTGTATTCGACTACTTGGTTAAATGTTAAACTAAATGAGTAAAAATGGATCATTTTGGGTTGAAGATTCATCATTTTAGTTGAAAAACCTTTCTTTCTTTGGTTGTGAATTAATCCTTTTTGCTGAATATTTTTCTAATTGTTTTAAGGTTGAACGACCTTTAAAAATTAATTTTTTGCTTAGAAGATTCATTATGTTAGTTAAAAATGTATCTCTGGTTAAAAATTTAAAAATTTTCATGAAATGAATTTTTCTATTCAATTCAGCTGTTGTTGTTTTAGAATAATCATATTTTTTAGTTTTTGGTTGAAAATTTATCTACTTATTTAAAAGTTTAACCATTTTGTTAAAATTTTATATTTTTGGATGAAAAAGTAACTATTTGATTGCAAATTCGTTAATTTTTTAAAACTGAAAATTAAACTTTTTCATTTTCAGTGTAAACGATTTTGTTAAAAATTTGGCTTTTCAATGCAAGATTTGCATTTGATACCAAATAGTTTAACTTTTAACCAAATAGTTAAATTTTCAACTTACAAATATAAATTTTAAACTGAATGCCCAAATTCTCAAACAAAAAAGATTAATATTAAACCAAAAAGAGTTGCATTAAAAAAAAGAATTCTCAATGAAAACGAAGTGGTGGATATCTTAAAACAAAAAGAAAAGATTTTCAAAAAAATATTTAAATTTTTAACCAGAGTTGAATTTTCGAACCTGCATGTAAATTTTCAACAAAGTAGTTGACTTTTTAACCTGCGAATATGAATTTTAGATAGAAAATGTAATATTTGATATTTCAGAGAATGCAGATGCTGCCAAGAGATACGTTGTAGAATAAGGAAACGAATTTTCAATCATAAAGTTTAATTTTCTGTAAGAAATTGGAATTCAAACCAAAAGTAGAAAAGTTAATTTTTTACACAGGCGATTAATTTATTTCGGAAAAAAAAGAATTTGAAAAAAAATAGTAAATTTTTTAACCAAAGAGATTAATTTTTAACTAAAATTATGAATTTTTCAACTAGAAAGACGAATTTTAAACAAATAAAGAATTGCCAGTTAGGAAATAAAAAAATTTGTCCCACTTCTTAAACTTTTAAGTCAAAAAACTATTTTTCTGTTAAACAGTTATAACACCTTCACTCTCCATCTACCACAATCAACTAAATTTTTTACAACACCTTCGCCCCACATGATAATTTTTCAAATAGTTATTTGCTGAAAGTGTTATTTTGAATACAATATTTCATTAATTTCAATGAAATTTGAAATATAATAATTGTTATTTTAATTTTAAGCAAAATATTTATGTTTTTCATAAACTTTAATGTGATAAGTCCAGGGGAAAGCGGGAGACTTAACTAAGCCCGATAATCGAAAATTGGCAGAAATTTGCCTTACAAAGAAGTCTAATGATAAGGTATAAATTGGAATAATAAAACAGATATTACTAAAAATGTTATGACATTGATCGCATGAACTGATGTTGGGGAGACTTAACCAAAATTTTCAGGGAAGAATTTACCGAGTGGCAACGAGCAAAATTGTGGTGTAAAAATGCAAAGTTCATTATTTAAAGAATATGATTATCATCAACGTGAACTACAAAATCATAGGAAATGTTATTCATCAATATTAGATGTAAATTAATCTTTAATATATATAATAATAATATATAATAATAAACAAAGAAAGCTCATTTGGAATAAAATAGTTCATTTTCTAACTAAAAATAAAGAATTCGTTGAAATCCTATTATAAAAGATTAATTACAGTTTCAGATACAGAACTCATCCTTTGATATCTTGTATTATTTTATACTAATATTTTGCGACATTCATTAAATATGTATAACATAGAAAAGATAGGCTGTTCATTTATTCTTTTTCATAAAAAGATAAATCGGCGCGCGCCGTGGCGCGCGCAAGACTTCTAGTCTTAATGAAACCTCAACTTGGCCTATATACCAATACATGGAATAAAGAACACAAGTGTACAAACTCCTAGTGGTATTAGGATTCTATAAATAATAATGATCGACGAAATATGGATTTTGACTAAAAAGTGTGCTTATCTATTTGGTACATTAATATGTAGAAGTAATACCTCACTCTCTAAATATCAATCAGTGAAAAACTCACTGATTAAAATAGTAGTTAGACATTCAACGGATTAATCAGTGATTTCGGACTTATTCACTAATCAATTCAGTAGCACCAGAGTAAACTATGTGAAAATTAAGTAATTAAGTAAATTAAGTTAAGCGTTGTTGTTACTCTTTTACCTAAGAAGCAAGAAGAATTCCATAATGAACAATTTTTTTAATATTCGGGCTGTAACTCTGCTGAATTAACTTCGGAATAAGATACTCTAACTCGTATATGAAGTACTTAGCGGGTGAGTACATGACAATGCAATATTGATATTAAAGTAATATGTGAGGTCGTTTGTCATTTAAAAGCATCGAAACTTTTCACTTTTTTAAATATTTGATCATATTTATGGGTTTTATATTTGTACATAATTCTCTGATTAAGGACATGTGATACTTACAGTTTCCCCCACTTTTTTCCCACAAAAATGAAAATGTTTATAATCTGAATTCGGAGATGCTATAAAATATCATAACGGACGTCCTCGGACTCTTTTTTGAGGGATAATAACAAAAAAAATTATCCTAAAAAAAAATGTTATGCATTATTTTGACGTTACGTCGTTTTTCATCTCTGCCTATCCGATAATTTGAAAATTATTTATGAAATAAACTTATTTGATTGCCTGCAAACAAGGTTAGTTCCGGGAGATTAGTCACTATGTTTATTTTCAAGTCCAAAGTTTTCAGCCAAAAATATTGTGTAATTTGGAAGTAACGCTCAGGTGAATCCCAACACACATAACCTCGAAATATACACGCACGTTGTTAGCAACATCAAAACTTTTTTGATAAAGAAACACAAAAAAAGTGTGTGGGGACGTCCGTTTGCATGTTTGCTATCATTTCCCAGATTTTGAAGGCAAAATATGTCTTGTCCTAGGAAGAAAGCCGGGGGAATCTAACACTGAAAAAATCGATAATAATTCCTAAGCGTTATGCAAATTAATCACATTTTGCTAAATTAAAACTTTTTTGAATTAACCTACAAAAAAGTGTGTGGGAACGTCCGTTAGCATGTTCGCTATCATTTCCCAAATTTTGAAGACAAAATATTTATTAATCTAGAAAAAAAGCCGGGGGAACCTAAAACTGGTAAAATCGAGAATTTTCTCAGTATTACATGTCCTTAAATGTACTAAATTATTATTTTATTATGATTGCTAAATTGACATGGTGCCGTGCTGCCAACCCTTAAAAGTGGTTATTTCACTGAATCAATGAGTAACCTTTCAATGATTGTCAGTGACCCATGTCTAGCTATTTGAATCAGTGAAATTTCACTGATTCAGATTTAGAGAACATATGTATTGTTGCTTTCCTTTGTAACTAGTCACCACTACTCGCCACCTATCTATAAAATAACCTTGAAGAATCCTTAGGACATATGAATAAATTAGAAATTTAAAAAACTAATATAATTTCAAAGTTTTTAATTTTATACTAGGGTATATTAGACTGGAAGGCAAAATTTTATGTAAAACGAGTTAAAGTTTAAGGATCCTCTTAAAATTACAAATCATTAGAAGGCATTCATTAACTGTCTTGACTTCCAGTGGCAGTCAAGAGACTAGGTCAAATAGGCTACAAATTAATTTTCGTCGAATTTGTCCTTTGACTGATCTCTAACCTTTTGCGGTGAATTAGGGTTTGAAATGAAGTAATGAAATGTGTTATGAATTCGAGCACAAAAAATTCAGATACTACGTTGTGAAACATGAGCAGTAACGAGAAAAACTTTGTGGCAGTCAAACAGTTGTCGTGGCAGTCAACACCTGCTGAAAGTGATAAGCCCTATCTGAACGCAATACATTTTTCATACCTTATCGCAAAAGAACGGTACTATTAAAATCAGATAAACTAATCAGGTAATGTAAAACAGTAGTACTTTTCAAGTTAAAAATCAACAAAATGATTAACTTATTATTTTATGTCATTCAGAATGAGTGAAATATTTGTCCGCTCCGTCAAAAAAAAGAGTTGAGATAATTATAAATTATTATAACGATTAGATGCAAGTATTGAAAAGTGTCAATATCAGAAATCCTAATGAAATTTGTGGATAAACTTGAAACAAAAACTAAAATTTATCTGCTATATTCCTGAGATAGGTACATTACGTAATTGAAACTGTATTTTTGAATTACAAATAAAATTAATCGATTGTGTTGAACGATTCAATCAAAAAGCATTCAAGCTATAGGTGCGAACACTAAGAATTTTAAAAAAATCCATATTTTCATCAGGGATGGTAATGACCGAGGAAATGAAGATGCTAAACACATTACGTCAAAATATTAATTTACACTGTCGATCTAACCCTCAAATTAAGAATTTAAAGTTTTTTTAAATTAAAAAAATGAATTTTATCTATGAAAAATGATCTATCTCCCTCATTCCAGCGGATCGAAGGAGAGGAACATTTTTTCACAGATAAATTTCAGTTTTAAAACAAAGTTTTTTTTCTAATTTTGTACATTGCGGTCGGGAATTGTTAATAAAATCAGGGAAGGTACTATTAAAAGTCTCTATTTCAGAAAAGCATTAAAAATACACATACAAAATTACGCATCAGTTGATCCCAAATAGGGATATGTTTGATTTTAACTCGTACATGACAGAGGAAAGTTGTTCAAAAAATCTCCAATTTTTGCCAATCCATCTTTGAATTCTTATCTTTACCTTAAGCGGATAAAACCTAAAAAAGCTTCACAGGTTGTCGAAATACAATTAAAACTGTCTAAGCGTCTGTGTGCCGAATTCTAGTCGCTAAACTAAAAATTCTTGTTCTTGTTCTTTCCAAATCTTGCGAATCATAATGAATGAATTAACAATTGAGGAAAAAGTTTATCTCGTCGAGGGCTACTTCTCTAGGTGCAAGATATATGCTGAAGCGTATGTAGAATACGTAGAGTAACCAGTGAAACCACTCTGAGAAGGTAAGAATTTTGAGGTTATTTCTTCCAAATAAACCAGTGGTAGTATAGTAGCAGATAGTAGTATGCTAGTGTTGATGTAATTTTATTAATTTGGCAGAGTGATTGCAAATCTGGAGAAATTTTGAACATTAGAAGATTGCTGATATGATTTTCCAGGACCATGTTACAAAAAAAAAAATTAAAAACATACTATATATAACATACTAAATATTTTCGGAAAAAGCCTGATTCCTCGACGCGCAAAGCAGCGCAGACACTAGACTTCATCCTTTTAAATTCTGTACACTTTAAATGCTAACACATCCTGCGATGGACAAGCGTATGGAGTTTTCCAAGCAGATGCTTTAAATGTTTGATTATGAAGAGATCGATCCACATCTCATTGTTTCCAGTGGCAAAGCACATTTTTGGAAAAAAATTATCAGCAACCTAGAACAAAACTTTTGACTTCACGAGAAGAAAATATGTTTAGTGAAGAATCACTAATTCATACAAGATGGAGCAACCCCGCATTACAGCTACAATGTTTTAAGCAATTTTTAGTGTATACGGAAATCACATTATTGGAACAGGATAACCCAAATTTAAAGCTGGTTGTGTAAAATGGTCTCCCTACTCACCAGGTCTCAATCCATGTGATTTTCTTCTCCGGTGTTTCATTAAAGACACTTGTTTAGAATGACGGCTTTTCTGAATTTCATAATTTTACTTGCAATTTTAATTTCAATAAATTTAGTTGTTCATTAAAAACAAGAATCGGGCATTCGAAAGTCGGATGAAGCGAAAACATTATGGTTTTTATACATGTTTTATCGATAATAAAGTTTCATTTTTTAGAGTTTAAATTTTGGGAAAACCTTCGGACAGGTTTTTGGATGTGACAACTAACTTTCCCCCTCTTTGCTCGAGTAATAACAATGAGAATTTCGTGTATTTACTCCTTAATTCCAGTGTAAATAGCAGAAACATCTTCCTTTTCGCAGCTGGTTTTGAGGTTAGGTATAACGAAACAAGAGAAAATTAACGTTTACTTCAATCACACCGATCTCTTTTCCAAGCTTAAAACAGGCCTTAAAAACGAAAAAATATATTTCAAAAATATTTTTCTCGCTTTCCCCGACTGTTCTTATTTTTAATGACAAATTAAAGGTACTTCGGTAAAAATTGCAAATGAAATGATGGAATTCAGAAAAGCCATGATCCTACATTATTACTCAAATAAACTTAATTGACAATAAAGTAAATGTATAAATATAATATTTTAGACACACAAATTCCTCACCTGTTACAGTACAGCAGGGCAGATACTGTATGTTTACACGATTGATTGGTACCGGTTTCGCACGAACATGTCATTTTGTCAATAAACACGGAATATTCTACATCCGAGTCATCATTAAATTTATTCTTGATTTTTAATCTGCCAGTTATCGCATGTGGATCTTTTGTTAAGGCACTTTTTGAAGGCATAAAGCATACAAATCAATGCTTTCACCCGTTTTTGCACTCACACCGTACATGGTTATCATGCCCGAATTGATCACTCGCTGACCTTTCATCATGTCCCTGGATGACGGCGCAGCTTTCGTGTTCTCGCAGTGTATCTAACCGCACTGAGAACATTTTTCACGTCCTTAATTATTAATAATACCTTGTTTTTTTCCAACTCCCATTCAAAACCATACTGATGTGTATACTCCGGCGGCCATGTTTTTTGAGCGACACGAGCGCTCTTCGTCCCGTGGTGTTATTTTTCTTTCCCAATAGATGCAGTTACAAACGCGAAACAGCTGTCCCCAATACCGACCCCTTATACCTGCTCTGGAAATTGAGCGGGTGCAATTTCGTCCTCTTTTATGAAGAGTTATTACCAGCCGAAAGAAAGAAAACACCTTAACCTACCGTGCGATATTAATTCTATGCCCGTAAACTATCGAAAACTGCAAGAAAAAAATTCGATTTTTTTTTTATCCATTACATCTGAATACTCCCTTAAGTGAAAATGTCATGCATATAATGAAACCCAAAATATTTATAAAAAATATCTTTAGACGATTCTAATTGTATTACCAGAGAGCGGGCGAGCGTAGTCTGAATTTGCGCACGGTGCGTAGCCTCGGCTCCCTCGTTGCGGAGAACCATCGCATGGGGGGAAGTGGTGGGATACCCGCGCGAACAGTTGACTGTCTGTGTTTGTGATGAGCAGATAGCGCAAGCTAGAATTCAAAGACAATAGAGCGATAAATGGTAAGTTGTCATAAATGCAAAAACAGGGTAGCCGCTGGACCCAGTAATCCCAGATCTGAAACGAGATGTGGTCCAATACTATGGCAGGGCTATGTCCGTGTGAATATAGTAGGAGACGCTGAGAATGACTGAGTTGCGCGCGCAACCCATTTTCCTCTTCTGAATTTGAAAACTCGAAGGTGCACGATTGCCGGTCGGAGCACTTCGGCGATTCTATTTATATACCAGGTGTATACATATGAAACCGGTATTGCCATCTAGATGCCAGTAGGCACACTTGTAGGCACTGTCGGAACTTACCATTTGTGCTAATTGGCGTATTGTCATCTGTCAACAATATCCAATACCGAACATTTCAAGTTTCA
>NC_046661.1:48683283-48687808 GCF_010883055.1 Belonocnema kinseyi | reverse complement strand
ATTGGCGATTTTGGAATTCATCTCGTTTGGATAAAAACTCAATTAATTGATTGAAAAATTAATTATTTTGTTGAAAATGTAACTATTTTGTAAAAAAAATTCGTCTTTTCTATCAAAAGTTCAATTACTTTTTAAAAATTTTTTATTTTTTTTTATTTGAATGTTCATCTCTTTCGTTCAAAATAGATTTTTGAAACTGACAATCAATACCATTTTTGGTTAAGAAATCACGTGTTTTGTTAAAAGATCGTCCTTCTTTGCAGAAATTAAATTGTTTAATGGAAAATTTATACCTTTTGATTAAAAATTACATTTTTCGGTTGAATTATTAACTATAAATATGTTTTGGTTGTAAAGTCGTTCTGTTGTAAATGCAACTATATTGTTAAAAATTAAAATCAGAATTTTTGGGTGGAAATACTCTTTTTGTTTTTATAATTAAACAATTTCGTTGAAAGTTCATGTATTTTGTTGGAAATTGACCTTGTTTAGTATAAATTTAATCTTTCTGGTTGAAAATGTATCATTTTTGGTCAAAAATGCAATTGTTTAGTTAAAACATCAACCGTACATCTTCTTGGGTTTGAAAGTTGATTATTTCACTAAGAGTTGAACTACTTTGTAAAAAAATACGTTTTTTTCACACGGTTTTTTAATTATGGTTGAAAATTTAACTATTTGGTTGAAAGTTTAACTCTTTCATTGAAAACTCATATTTTTCGCTTAAAAAATTCAACTTTTTGTAGATAATTCGTCTTTTTACTTTAAAATTAAATAATTTCTTTAAAAATTCATGTATTTTCTTTAAGATTTGTCTTTCTTTGTAGATCATCAATTTTCTTGGTCGAAAATTCATCTGGTTGGTTGAAAATTTAACAACTTTGTTTAAAATTAATTTTTTCTGTTAAAAATTATTTATCTTAATCTGAAAATGTAACTATTATAAGATTAATTAAAAATTAATCGTATATATTGGTTAAGATGGAAAATCGTTTTTTTTATAGAACATTAATCTTCTTGGTCAAAAGTTCACCTTTTCTCCTGAAAATTTAACAATTTTGTTGAAAATTCGTTTTTTTTGTTCAATTCAATTTTTTACTACAGTTTTTATCTGGAAATTGTACTATTCCATTTTTGGTTGAAATTTTATCCTGTACATTTCATTAGTTAAAACACCAATTATTTGACAGAAAATTAGTTAATTTTGTTGAAAAGTAAACTTTTGGGTTGAAAATTGATTTATTGTGTTCATTTGATTTTTTTCCTAAAATTAAAAAAATTGAAAACTCAACTGTTTTGTGAAAAGATTTTCTGTTTGGATGAGTTCAACAGTTTTTAATAAAAAATGTAAGTTTGGATTTATAAATAAAAATGTAAAAATTAATAATATTAAGCCACTTAAAATAAACGAATTTAATTTATAATTTAAAATGTTTCCAATTAAAATAATTGTAATTAATCCATTTTTATTGATCAAAATGATACAGTCTTTAATATTAAAAAATTTATTTATATGTCCTTCAATTCAAAGCATTAAAAGTAAGTTTATATTTTCTAACCAGAAGTCCTTGAACTATTCTGTTTAAAAATATGTTTATACTGTTTTGTAAAAAAAATCATCTTTTTGGCTTTGAAATTCAACAATTTAAAAAAAATCCTTATTAACTGAAAAGTCAACTCTTGTGTAAAATTAATATCTTTTTGGATGAGTTCAACAGTTTTTAATTACAAATTAAAACTTTTTTTGTTGAAGATTTATCATTTTAGTTGAAAATGTAATTATTTAGTTGGAAATTTGTTATTCTCTTTTTTTTCAGTTGAAAATTCAATTATTTTGATAGCGAGTTAATTTCCAACATTTTCAATTGGCAAACTAAAATTTTTATCTCTAAATAACAATGCAAAAATATTAATCTGGAATAACTTAAAAGAAAAACAATATAACTTTTATTTTAAAAAGTTTTTAGTTAAAAAATTAATTCAATCGTTCAATTTTTAATGTTACGAACTGAAATTTTTTTGAATTATTATCATTTTGAACCTTAAAAATAATAGCGTAATTTGTATTTTTTAACCAGAAGTCTCTAAAATGTTGAAGCCATAAAAATTTTAAAATGGTAATTTCGTATTTTAAAATAATTTAATTAAAAAAATTGTAAACTTAAAAGGTGTTAAAAGTTTGTGTTTTATACGTATGAATTATTGAGCGCTTAAATGAAATATTTCTGAATTGAAAATTTTGTGAAGCTTCAGTTTTAAAAGTTTAAAATTCAAAAGATTTCCACCTCAACAAAAATCATTTTCAGATTTAAAATTTTGAATTTTCTAATTTCATTTTGAATTTTGGATTGGAACAGGAAAATTTTTTAAAGCAATTGTATGCATTTCTGAATTGGATCAGAGATTTTTTGAAAAGAAAAATATAATTCAGATCTGGGACAAGCCATTATAAACAACTATTAAAAACTATACAAATTTGAACAGAGTGGTTCGAAATAGAAAGCCTTGAATTGTTAAAATTGTAATTAGCTCAATTTTAAGTTTGAACGCTACAATTTTAATTAATTTTAATTCTTGGTCAAAAATTCACCTTTTCCCTTGAAAATTTAGGTAAAATACCAATTATTTGGTAGAAAATTAATTTATTTGTTTTCGATTATGACTTGAAATATTATTTCAGTCTAAAAAATTTTTATTTTTAACCCATTCAATTTGAAATTTTTTAATTAAAAAAAGAAATTTTCGTTAATTATTAGCAATATATTACTGTTCATTTAAAACAATCCATTACAAACAACCGTTAAAAACTATACAAATTCGAACAGAATGGTTCGAAATAGAAAGCCTTGAATTGTTAAATTTGTAATGAGATAAATTTTCAGTTTAAACCCTACAATTTTAATTTTAAAAAAGATTCAAAATTAATTTAAAACTTGAAATTATTTCAAATAATTTGAAACACGATTTAAACTTTTGCAGATTTAAAAAAGAGCTTTTGAGAAATGCAAAATATTTATAAAGAATAACAAAAATTGCTGTGATTGCTAAGAAAATTGAAAATGATTTTTTAGTTTGAAAAATTAATTTTAAGTGAGTATTTGAAAAGATTTTAAAAATTTTAAAAAAAGAATCAGGAAGATTTTAAGGCAATTTTTTTAATTTGCAGTTTTTTATTTTTAGGAAAAAAATCGAATTAACACAACAAATAAATTTTCAACCCAAAAGTTTACTTTTCAAGAAAATAAATTAATTTTCTATCAAATAATTGGTGTTTTGACTAATAAAATGTACAGAATAAAGTTCCAACCAAAAATGGAATCATACAATTTCCAGATAAGAATTGTGCTAAAAAATTGAATTGAACAAGACAAAAAATGAATTTTCAACAAAATTGTTAAATGTTCAAGGGAAAAGGTGAATTTTTGACCAAGAAGATTAATGTTCTATAAAAAAAACGATTTTCCAACTTAACCAATATATATGATTAATTTTTAATGAATCATATAATAGTCACATTTTCAGATAAAGATAAATAATTTTTAACAGAAAAAATTAATTTTAAACAAATTTGTTAAATTTTCAACCAATCAGATGAATTTTCGACCAAGAAAATTAATGATCTACAAAAAAAGACAAATCTTAGACAAAATACATGAATTTTTAAAGAAATTATTTAATGTTAAAGTAAAAAAGACGAATTAGCTACAAAAAGTTGAATTTTTTAAGCAAAAAATATGAGTTTTCAATGAAAGAGTTAAACTTTCAACCAAATTGTTAAATTTTCAACCATAATTAAAAAACCTTGTTAAAAAAACGTATTTTTTACAAAGTAGTTCAACTCTTAGTGAAATAATCGACTTTCAAACCCAAGAAGATGTATAGTTGATATTTTAACCAAACAATTGCATTTTTGACCAAAAATGATACATTTTCAACCAAAAAGATTAAATTTCTACTAAACAAGGTCAATTTTCAACAAAAGACATGCACTTTCAACGAAATTGTTTAATTTTAAAAACAAACAAGAGCATTTCCACCCAAAAATTATGATTTTAATTTTTAACAAAAGTTGCATTTACAACAGAACGACTTTACAACTAAAACATATTTATAGTTCATAATTCAACCGAAAATTGTCATTTTTTTAAAAAAAGTATAAATTTTTCATAAAACTATTTAATTTCTACAAACAAAGACGACCTTTAACAAAACACATGATTTCTTAACCAAAAATAGTATTGATTGTCAGTTTCAAAAATGTATTTTCAACGAAAGAGATGAATCTTCAAATAAAAAAAAAATAAAAAATTTAAAAAAGTAGTTGAACTTTTGATAGAAAATAGGACTTTTTTTTACAAAATAGTTACATTTTCAACAAAGTAATTAATTTTTCAATTAAATAAGTGAGTTTTTATCCAAACGAGATGAATTCCAAAATCGCCAATTTCTTTAATTTCTTTCAAACGCGGATCAAGGTATAAATAAGACTATTATAATATAACATAATTATAATATTATCATTATT
>NC_046661.1:48677356-48683183 GCF_010883055.1 Belonocnema kinseyi | reverse complement strand
ATAATTTACATTTTATGCATGAAATAACATAAACTCAAAATATACGCATATCAAGAGGCGCGCGATCTATTCAAATCGTGAGAAGCGCCAGCATCGAATTCTGGAAATATTAAAATCTCAATCTCCTGAATTTATTTCAAAGCAGTTAGCAGATAGATATATAAATAGAATCGCCGAAGTGCTCCGACCGGAAATCGTGCACCTTCGAGTTTTCAAATTCAGAAGAGGAGAAATAGGTTGCGCGCGCAACTCAGTCATTTACAGCGTCTCCTACTATATTCACACGGACATAACCCTGTCATAGAATTGGACCACATCTCGTTTCAGATCTAGGATCACTGGCTGGACCTGGAAATCGGGAAATAACAGTGCATTTATTTTTGCGCCGGAAATTTTACAAATATTTAGAAAATAAATCTATCCAGCTTTGATTTCAACCGTGTTTTAAATAATTAGCTAAATTGTTATAGTTTTCAATTATGATGTCATTCAGTTTAGAATACGTAATTTGAAAATCTTTCACTTTAAAAATGTATTTCACTTGAAAAATGCATTTTTCTTTAAAGAATTTAAAAATCCAGTTTTAAAGACCTAAAATATTAAAAATTAGAAATGCTTGAAATAGATGATTTAGGTTAAAAAAAAATTTTAGTCATTAAAATTTTAATATAAAATAATTAATAACTTTTAAATTAAACCGTACTTTAAGTATTAAAAGTAAATAGTAATTTATTTTACAAAACGATTCGGAATCAGTTCATAAGTTTATAATTTCCAGATTTAAACTTAAAAAATTAAACTGATTAAATTTGAAAGTCTTATTAGTTAGACAAATGTAAACAACCGATTGACACTTTATAAACTATTTTTTATTTTAAAATTACTTTAAAAATTTCAAATATTGTTTCAGTTTAAATATTCCATTTTTAAACCAGTCAATTGGAAATTTTTTAATTATGAAAAATAAAAATTATTTAATATTTAGAATTCTCTGACTGTTTATTTAAAATCCATAATTACAAATGAAATACACAAAACTAAACAAAAAGATAGATTTTCAATTCTCCAATTTTAGATACTCTATTAAAAAAATTTAATTTCTTACTCCAAATTTTGAATTGTTATGCATAAATGACCATTTATCACCTACTATCCTTAGAAAAGATTCAAGTAATTTCGAGAAATTTTTAGAAGTTTAAAAAAATTCAAATCTAAGTAAATTTCTGAAACGTTTTCTAATAATTTCGAAGATTATCAAGAATTGTGAAGGGCTTTAAAAGGATAAAACACATTTCCTTAAGATTCATAGGAACATTGAAAATGATTTTTTATTTTGAAAAACTAATTTAAGAGAATGTTTCAAAAGATTTAGAAAGATTTACGAAATTATGAAAAATGAATGTGGAAAATTTGAAGCAATTTTTTTGAATTTGTCATAATTTTTTAAAAAGATTTTTAAAAATGCGAATCATTTTAAGCATCTGAAAAAATGTATAAAATTCCCGGTCGATAAATAAATAAATTAAAACTGCAACTCTAAAATAAAATAAAATGGTGCCAAAAAAAGATTTCAATTACATATCAGATCACAATGTTTTATCGGCCATTGTTGAAATTCAATTTATTTACGGTTAAAGCATTTAAGACCTTCTAAATATCTTTCATAATGATTCGCATTTTTCCTAAATCTTTTTGAAAATGATGCGCAATTAAAACAAAATCCTTAAAATCTTCCACTCATGTTTCATAGTTTCGTAAATCTTTCAAAATTTTTTTGAAGATTCTCTTAAATTAATTTTTCAATATAAAAAATCATTTTCAATTTTCTTACGAATTTTAAGGAAATGTGTTTTATAATATAATGTTTATTTTTCTTAAATAAAAAATTCCAAAGCTACTGGTTTAAAAATGGAATATTTTAAACTGAAACAATATTTGAAATTTAATTAAAGCCTTTAATTACAAATATCTTATTTTAAAGTTAGTGTAAAATTAAAAATAGTTTATGAAGTTTCAATTGGGTGTTTACACTTGACTAACTAATAACACTTTAAATTTAAACAGTTTAATTTTTAAAGTTGAAATCTGGAAATTCAAAAAGTATGAACTGATTCCGAATCGTCTTGTAAAATCATTTATTATTTAATTTTTAATACTTAAAGTACAGTTTAACTTAAAATGATTAATTAATTTATATTAAAATTTTATCGACTAACAATGTTTTTTTTATCCTAAACCATCTATTTCAAATATTTCTAATTAAAAAATTTCTTTAGTCTTTAAAACAGCATTTTAAAATCCTTTACATAAAAATTTACGCTTAAGAATTAAAATAGAACTTTTTCAAAGGGAAAGAGTTTCGAATTACGCATTTTAAACTGAATGATATCATAATTTAAAAATATAACAATTTGGCTAATTATTTAAAACACGGTGGAAATCAAAGCTGGACAGATTTATTTTCTAAAAATTTGTAAAATTCACGGTCCAAAACTAAATTCACTGTCATTTCCTGATTTCCTGTTCCAGCGGCCACCCCGTGTTTGCATTGATGACAACGTATCATTTGTCGCTCTATTTTCTTTTCATTCTAGCCTGTGCTCTCAGCTCATCACAACCACAGAAATTCAAATGTTAGCGCGCTTCTCCCACCACTGACCCCATGCGACGGTTCTCCGCAACGAGGGAGCCAAGGCTGCGCTCCGTGCGCAACTTCAGACTACGCTCATCCGCTCTCTTTTTATTATGTATCTGTCTTAATTTCTGCCCTACATTAAAACTGTGAGAACAAAATTTTAACATCTAAAACTCGAAAAATAAATATTTTTGTGTCATAGATTTGCACCAATGGATTCATGTTACTCATATAAATTGTGGATATTTTTATATTTGGCCAAACAAAATTTTAAAAAATATAAATATTAGAAATAAATTATTTGACAATCATGGAGATTTTGTACAAATACAAGAAACATCAGACTTCTAAGAGGTTTGTTGAACAAAGTACAATAAACTATATTTTTCTGTCTTATTCCAGTCAAAAGTTAAATTTATCAAAACAAATAAAAATAAACAAATTCAGATTTGAACAAATAAAATTTTTCAAACTAATATAAATGTCTTGGACAATAGTTCATCATTAATAAGAGAAAACAAGGCGTTTTTTATCTAACATTACAAATTATCTATTAAAATGAATTTACATACAAATAAGTTAAAGCATACTTCGACTACTTCCAGACGATCTAAAAGTTTCATGAAATTTATTTTAGGATAAACAATTTATGAATACGCTTTGAAACCAGTCTAGTATAAAAAAACTATTTGATGTATAGAAGACGCACTAAGAAAATCCAGTGAGTGCTCATATTTATTTTAAGATTTCTTAAAGAGATCGTTCTTAATTATGTCATAGGTGTGGAGTAAAAAATCAACTGTTATAAATATTTTTGAAAAAATTACAAATTCAGACTGAAGAAGTTGTATACACTGCCATTTTGCTTAATGATAACTCTTGCTTCGACTTAAACCAAACATATTATTTTACTACTTTTGCAGTCTGAATTTTTAATTTTCTTGGAAATATTTAGGTAGGTTAATTTTTTAAACTCCACATTCATGACATAATAAAAACGATCTCTTAAGAAACCAAAAAAATAAATATAAGCACTCACGCTAGATTTCCTCAATGCTTCCGCTATGCGTCAATTACTTTTCCCCCCATAAGTTTTTTATCCGGAAATTGATTTATTCAAACTTTTTAATGTTTTGGAATTCGTCGAAGCATTATTTAATTTTCCACATCCGTTGGTTTCTCCTAGACGCAAAAGAAAATAAGACACGATGCTACCTCTTATAGTCTTTATGCATACATATAAGTAAGATTTGCGTTGTTTCCGATGGGGGGGGGGGGGTTCTAAATAAATGCATGCTGTAAATTCGAAAAAGTGACTTTAGGAGGTATTTGTAATTCGTACTCATTTTATTGAAAATTATGTCTTTCAGTCTCACATTTGTAGAAATGAGAGTTTTCCCCGTGTTATTCTTACGGGATGATAGATGATGTGAACTATTACACTTCAGTATTATAAGTTCGAAAAATTACCAGTATTTATTCATTAATTTTTAGAACCTTGCCAAATCGGCCATTCCCCAATCCAAAATTCGCACTTTACTTTTTTCTACCACCCTATTAAATATTCTATAACTAACAACGAGTGATCAGAAAAGTTAATGAAATAGTACATTTTTCCAGCAAAAAACAGAGGAGGAATTTTGATAGGATTATTGGAATATTAAAGTACAAATTAAAATGTTAGGTGCTAGACACAATTGTTAATAATGTGTACAAATGGTTTTCCCTGTTTGAATAACCGAGTTCTACCGTGTATGCTAGTCTCGCCTTTGGACAAGCAGAGGATGCAGAATTGCACGTTTCCAAGTAAATACATCGATCCAGAGGATTGGATGCAAATTAAACACACGAATGTATTCGAGGGAGTTTACATTTCAACTACTATGTTTATTCAAATATGTATATTATTAAGTGGATTCGAAAAAAAAGTTTTAAATAATTCTTTTAGGTTAAAAATTACTTTATTGATCTCCCAGTATAATTTTTTCCTTTATACTAATAGGTATCAGACAAAATCTTCCCATTTTTTCCGTTGACCTCCTCCGTTTCACCAAGATAGTTAGTCTTTTGCAGAGTGACTGCGGCCAAGTATTCTCGACATAACCATGAATAAATTTAATTTATTGTAGGAATACACACACTAAATTGTGTAGTATATAATTTAAAACAGAGGGTTTCAAAACCGCCGCATGCTCATACTGGGGTATTATTTCATCAGAGATAGGTAGTTCCCGCATTAGTAGGTATCCCAGATAGTATGTTTTCTAGGTACCCAGCGTGTGCATGATACTCTATGCACCTATCGGTGGGAACTTCTTGATATAAACTGCAGTCGCGCTATACTATGGTTAAGTTCTACCGTCCTGGCACGCTAAAATGAAACCCTGTGTACCTGACCTAAGCCCTGATGATGTCAGAAAAGCCAAAATTTTCTATTTTCACAAGGACTGTTCTTATAAATTTCTGTAAAAGTTTCCGTGCATTTTCTTGACAAATAGCTCTGGACGGAATATTTATAAATCTGCTTTCTTTACTTCGGATGTTAGAAAAGAATCATGTAGATGCAGTAATGCACTTTTCTCACTTCTAATGTTAAAATTCAGGCAAACGTTCTCGTCCGCCTACTCCGCGGCTTTGTAAAGGAACACTACCTTGCCAATGATCACGTGGTTTCTGACAATTTTTAGGAAAGGATCTCTGCCATTTGCAACTATATAAGCGGCACTTATAACAATTCAGTTATGAAGGCACTGGAGATTCAGAATCTGCGTCCATCTTGACGGCTCTTATGCATAAGCATGATCTTTCGTCTCGCCATGACACGGGCCTTATGCTCGTTCTTCGTCAATTGAACAACCCCAAACGAGTAGTGTAGAACCGGGATGGCAAGCATTTCAGTTGCAGATACCTTGTGTAACGCCGGCAGATTTTAGGACCAAATCTGCCGAACAAGATGCTTGTATATTCTTCGAACAGACTCCTTCACTGTTTTTGCGTTCTGAATGCGACTTTGAGGGAAGCCCAGGTATTTATCTCATTACTGTCAAAATATCTAAGAACAGTTTTATGCAGAAGCTACAGAGTCCTTGAAAACGCCTACATGCTTCCCTTTCCTTTCCACACACAAACATACACACACCCACACACGCACACAGAGTGGGCACTGGGACGTCCTAAAGACGTGCTTAGAAG
>NC_046661.1:48671447-48677256 GCF_010883055.1 Belonocnema kinseyi | reverse complement strand
ATATATTCGCGACTGTATTCGCGGCTTCGGCCGACTAAAATATCACTGCCAATGAGAGAGAAAAAAGGAGAGGTATTCAGACCTTAAAGGAAAGCTCCCACGACTGTACTCAAAAATGTTGGTTAAAGTACCTACCCTTGCAATCGCCGCTCTCGGAGGTGCAAAACTATCACTGATTCGTACCCCGTACCAAAAATATGCCTGTGATTGTTATTTCATCGTGGCCTGTGAACATTCCACCTCATGATCGTGAGACGTAGCCGCATAGGTACGATTTACCGCTGTTCTACTGGGAACCAGTGTCATTTTTAGAAGTCTATTTATATCGATCTCAAACAGTTTATTGAATAATCTATAGCAAATTACTCACTTCCACTACGCAGGATTCTTCCTGACGGTTGTTCACGCCTTGACTTAGGGATTAAGTGTGTTTTGCCCGCGGCGACTATTTTACTTCAGCCCTGCCCTCTGTTTCCAGCGAGATTTCCCCTATCCGCCACCTGGAAACGCGCCAAGGGTACGTTCCGGGCGACCATCCGGGTGAATTGGTGGGCGAAGTAAAGAAGTGGGCGGCCAATTCCACTTTTCACTCACTTCCACCTAACTAGTTTCAGTGGGTGAAATAGCCACTTGTCGAGTGACCTCCACTCTTCACCCGAGTGTTCACTGAACGGTTCACCAGAGTGAGGTCCAACGCTCAGCTAGTGCCGTGAAACGGCTGCGAGTGCACCCGAGTGCACCCGGGTGGTTCGCTGGAACGCAGTTCAAGTGAGGGCATCACCTCTTCTCCACCACAGACAACTGCAGTGGTACTTAGGTAGGGGTATCAGTAGTAGGGGTATCATCTCCCCTCCACCACAGACAGCTGTGGTGTTCCTTGGAAAAGCGGTAGCAGTAGTAGTAACAGTAGTAGTAGCAGGATAATTTACAATAGTAATAGCAGTAGTAGTAGCACTAGTAGTACCAGTAGATTTTTTGTCTAGCCTCAACGTGTAAGACAAAATCGACGCTACATTATAGCGGTAGTGCAGAAGGCCGACGAGAATCGCAAAGAGTAGGCGCTCCTACCCTGTTATTCCTGCAGAGGCACCCCCCCCCCCCCACCGAGGGTCGCCAATGATCTAGTGCTCCTGACATTGCCAACCCCAATCACTGAAGCGGTAATTAATAGGTGCTTCTATAATTGTCCTTCCGTGCGTTGTGAACGTCGCCTCAAGGGTGTACGATCTTCGTAATCGATAGGTGCTCCTATGATTACCAAGATCTAAAATAAACTCTAACTAACAGGCGCTCCCATAGTTGTCATTTGTCACCAGAGACCGATGTCGTCAACAGAGAGAGAGAGAGAGAGAGTGGATAGTTTTCATTATCCATAGGCGCTCCTATGATCATGAAAACTTGAAACAAATGTTAACTGATAGGTACTCCTATAGTTACCATTTCTCACCACTCTCACAGAACCTTTATTTCCGGACATCCCTGCCAAACCAACGAAGTGCTAAAAGGACATGGAGGCTGATCTGTATCCGATAGGCGCTCCTGTGGATACCAATCCAGCCGACATAAATAATAATCGATAGGTGCTCCTATGATTATTATTTATCCACGAACCGAAAAGTTGCACTTCCGGCCCACGCACCTTTTCGCGGAGGTGTCGACCTCTCTTTCCGCCTCACCGAAACTACCGTAGAGAGGGAGACGCATTACCCCGATAAGAGTCATTTCTGCCTAAATCGCTTTCGGGCTTCCCTGATAAAAGACCGAACCTATAGCCTGTCGCCCTCGTCCGACATTAGCACTATACTCTAAGTAGAATCATACACATCACACACACGCCGTAAATAATGTCACCGCGTTCACACTTCAACCACACTCAAGATTGTTATAAAGACTCGCAGACCCACGCTTACTCTCACGCACACCTACACTCGCCACAATCACATTAGAAATAAGTTAGAAATGTAAATTATAGGAGAATAAACCTCTCAAGTTTATTTACATAGAAAAGGTCTGTTTCTTTTGTCTCTAAAGACCTAACCCTGGCACAGGCTGAAGCGTCCGCTGAGACGAAATATAAGGGAGGGAAAATAGATCTTTACAAACAAGATTTAGAATGAAAAAAATCATTTTACAATAAGAATTTATTGCATCCTAATTTTTTATTAAAAAACATTTTTTCGTTTTTTTTCAAATACGGCATTTTTTAGATAGCAAAAAATCTTGATTTTTTCCCCAGAGAAACATTCCAATACAAAAATGGGATTAAGAGTATCGGTTGAGTTATAGAAGATCAAATGAGATAGTCACTGGCGAAGACCTTGATACTCGATCCGATTAGACAAAGACTGTGCCGGGAAAAGGAAAAAACTATTATTTGGTATCCTCTCCTAACCCAAGTGTGATTTTGAGGACGTATTCATCATCTCCAAAGCATTTTTATTTTGCAAAAAGAAGGATTGCGAAGAGATAGCAAAGAGAAGAGAAAGCAAACTTCAATTTCAATTTGAAAAAGAAAATTTATGTACAGCTGTGAGAGCAATGACCAAGTAGTCAAGCGACACTAGGCGTACTGCAGTGCCTTATTGGTTCTGACACTTGATAAACATGATTTTCCTGTTTACTTGTAACCAACATTTTATATTATTCTTACTTTTTGTAGTTCATGAACGATTTAGATATTTAAAAAAAATTTTTTAACGATTTAATTGTAGAAAAACTCTCACGTTTTATGGTATGTTTTGGTGTGAGTCTCCTTAACTCTCATAGTTTTACTTAAAAATAAGTTTTTTTATTGAATGTAACGTTCACTTTTCTCTGCTCTTTGTGATATCTTTCCGATCTTTTTCTTATGCACAGTCTTTTCAAAATCGAATGGAGTTTTAAGGTTTTCATCTGTGAAATTACTAGAACCACTGAAACACTACAAAAAGCCTCAAATGGTGAAGAAGTTTATGGCAAAATCATTCAAACTTATAATAGGAATGACCTAAAAGGATTCATGTTTTCAAATTTATAGATGAATAATTACAGAATGGGGGAAAATATGGCGAAGTTTTAAAAAAGTATAAATGACCTTGAAAATTTAGCTTAAATTTGACATTTTTTGACCAAAATTTGCATGATTAAATACGATAGGTGATCCTATATTATGCCTAATATGCTATACATATTTTTCAATCGATTTTTTCATGCCGAATATAAATCCAGGATTTACAGGTTGTCCCAAAAGAAGTTGCTGAAACTAATCAACTGTCATTTTTAGCGTTAGCAGTTTCCCAAAAATCATTGTGAGTGTTTGAAAAAGCAAATAAAGGGGTTTTATTTAATTATGTTTAAAGTACAAATAGGCGCTTTTGTATAGATATACTTCATTGATTAAGAAAATGCAAAATTTACTGAGGTAAATGGGAAATATTTTCAAAATGAGTACCATTAGAGTCTGAGCAAAATTTAATCCCGATCCTTGATGTAGACCCAAATAAACAAGTCCCATTCGTTCAAATCTGGTGAATATGATGGCCATTTTAGCCATCCTCGTTCAAATTTAGAGTACCCTAGACCGATGACTCAAGTATCATAAACTTGACCTCTTGTTTCGAAGACCTCCTGGGTCGGGTATGGCGCAGTTCCGTGTTGCATAAAATGAAAATTCTTCACCAGTTCTTTTTTCTTTGCATAAGGAAATAATTAAATTTTCAGAAGCTTCTAATAAGACTCACCAGTGATCGTTAATTCGATAGATTAAAAGTAAATTTCTTCAATCCAGATTGATGCCTACGGAGATACCTTCTGGGAGTTCAAAGGTTTAAATATGAAAACAGTAATAAAAATGGGCTTCGTCTGTAAAAAGTATAATTTTTTCGCCAAGTTCTTCGTGACCAAACATTCCAGTTATCGTTTTACAAAATTCAGCACGTTCCATAGAACGTTGGAACAACAGCTGAAACCTTGAATTAATTTTTAATACTTTCGACGTTTTCTTCTAGTGTCACTGATGCGGGTCGGCCTGATACATCGTGTCTACGGTCTTGTAAGGTTCCATATTCGATAAAATTATCGATAACTCTATAAGAAGTAAAAGAAAAAAGAACTTGCGATAGTGGTTACTCCACCTCGAGAATGGCAGATCAGATGAATGAAATATATATAAAATAACATCTACAACAACCATCTTCAAAGAAAGAAAAAAAAAAGCAATTCACTTCACTTACTCGGAATTTATTTACTTGAAAGACAATATTTCAGAAGGTGTTACTTTGAATGTTGAATTACCGACGAAACTTGCACCACGTGGTTGGACACTCTACGTATAACTTTACGGGAACTCTAACCTACGAACTTAATGGTATATCCAAAATAAGAGAATAAATCGCGGACAACAGAAAATTACGCACTGACTTGACTTTACTACAATCCATTAAAATAGAACGATCTGGCCATAAAGGGACCAACGAGGCAATGAGTCGGGCCGAAGTAAATTCGGTAGGTGTCGCGTCGCTCGCCGATAATACAAGTAAGGTTACCTTAAATATACTTTCGTACGGGCAGCTCTATAATATCCAAATAAAATAGTCTAATCTCGGAGCTTTGAAATCCCCGTGAAAATTAATAGAAAAATTCGCTAAATTAGAACCAACTATCGTGCACGTGTTCCACCACGGGGACCAAGAACGAAAGTGAGAAAATGACAGGTCCTGTGTAACGCGCCAAGACCGTCAACTCGCAAAGTGCTCGCGTCAGGGCGCGTTCACAAATCCTCAAGTCGCAGCGCACTACCTGAGAAACTCGGAACTAAACAATTGCTATGCAACTAAGAGTCAATTTTGCAACGAGAATCTAAATACATTATTAAATAACGGGGCAATCAGCATAATCTCTTAGTGCTAGGTGAGTTCTTAAGGTTTCGAGAACTTAACGGTACAATAGTTTTTTGGGACCTGAAATATGTCACGCTGAACGAAGAAGCTGACAAAAACTAAGTCACAGCGCCACTATCGAGAACATTTTAGAACTAAAATTAATAATAAAGTAAAAGTACGGTTGCTTTCGTTGACAGTCTCATTAAGTTTTGACAGACCTATAAAAGTACTGTTAAGACCACGGTTTTATAAGCTAAATTCTAAGCTGACATCGAAATAAAAGTTTTATCGTGCTTGAGTATAGCGCGCCTAGTAGAGGGACAGTGAACTAATCTCTAATAACCAAAATATAAACTATTTTTGATAACCTAGGGTTATTTATTAGAATAAACTAAGGCAATGTCTTCATTAAAACCAGATTTCAATCTTCATGAATCTTTGCCGAACAAAGTTTCATGAATCTTGAAGTTTGTAAACCTCGGTTTTTGCGCGGGAAAGTTCAAATCCAGTTTGAGCAGGAAATTACATTAAAATCAAATAACTATATTCACAGGTCCATGCTCAAAAATCTATGACCTCCATTTAATGACCGATGAGACCACACTTGCCAACTTTCCGATCGTTTGTTGTAAATCTTCCATAGTGTCAGTACTTATTGAACCGATATTGCGTTGCTCGATGTTAATAGACATTGGCTAGGCTGAGTTCATGAGATCAGGGTTGCGTTTGATGGTGCGACATCATCAGGCCCTTAGGCAAACCCATAATCATAATGAAAAAAACGATAGTATAAGCAAAAAGCAAAAATAATAAGCCAAATAATATAAACGAAGCCATAAATCAGAATAAGGTAAAGTACAGTCTGTCAAGTTAAAGCGTGGGTGGCTTTACTCGCAGTCGGTAAGGTGTATCGACATGATTTTGGTGTCAAAATATTAAGAAGAGCTCCC
>NC_046661.1:48663417-48671347 GCF_010883055.1 Belonocnema kinseyi | reverse complement strand
TGAAAGAGGGAGCTCTTCTTAATATTTTGACACCAAAATCATGTCGATACACCTTACCGACTGCGAGTAAAGCCACCCATGCTTTAACTTGACAGACTGTAAAATAAAATAAGGAGTGAGCGAAAGCGTGAAGTATAAAGGTTGGTTTGGGAAGGTTAGGCTGGAGCTAGGGAGTGTCAATAACCCAGAAGGATCTTACACCGGGTACAAAAATCGTCAAACAGTCACCTTAAACCTGGCAGTAACTCGGGTCCTCCTAGCTCGGCGGGTCTCGTGAGAGTTAAATATTCCGATTAAAATCGTTTAAATTAAGTGAGTGCGTAATTCGTATGGCTTAAACAAAATTTTTATTTTACCAGAAGGAGAACATTAGTAGAGAAGAAGAATGATGAGAGGGGGAAAAAAAGAACAAACTGAAATTATATCAATAATTACTGTGAATTCGAAGCACCTCTCGCAAACACACAAAAAATAGTTGTTTTGATCGATGAGATAACGGTTAACAATGCATTTTTGTATCAGAATTAATTAACATACTAACGAACAATCAGGTCGTAAATGGACCAGCCGAACATTCGCAGACGGACGCAGATTCATATCTTAAAACGGCAGTAAGCCTCCATTATTATGATTATTTTTTCAATTAGACGTGCTCTTCGTATTTTGCCAATAAATTTTGTCGTACAACATTTGTCTGGATAGCACGTTTTATAAATTGTTGTCCCATTACTCTCAAATAACAGAACATTTTCATAGTAAGTTTCACGCATTTAAGTGTTTATGCAGTTCTAAAAAAAATTTAATTCAAATTATAAATACAAAGGCACTTTAGACCTCATTATTCTCGCAATTTCGTGAATAAACTAGAAAAGAGTAGGCATTCGCCGAGTGGCAATTGTAGGTCAAGGCTTCCCAATTCCCTTCAATCCACTAGCCAGATTTTTATGAAAACAATTGTATAAAACTAGTCTATTTTCAACTTCTGACGCTCAATCATTGTGTTGTAAATAAGACAAAAATCCAATCACATTGAACATAAAAAAATGTAAAACCACTTAAGTTTAACGGAAAATAAACGTTCTTTCTTTTTGATGAATGATTAAAATTTCAGAGTTGTGTGACATTATTGAATGCACACGTCGAGACGAATTGGCGGTGCTATTCAATGTGGGCCCTAGCGCCTGGCCGCGGCGAGACCATTGGCGTGGGCAGCTTAGTGGGGTCGAACTTGTTGTTTGACAAGCATTGGCTCCTCCTTAAAAATCTCCTGAGCCGCCCTGTTCGTTCGATAAGTCCGGAATACCGCCAAGGTTTTCTTCCGCGGTTATCCATGCATCGAGCAGGTAAACCTGACCGTCTTTATCTGGCATCCAAATTTCTTTAGAACGCGCCGCCAACACCATATCAAACTCCGATTGCGCGTCTAAGCCTAAAACAAGCTCGGTGTCCAAATTTGTGGCTTCTCTGACTTCGCATGCCTTAGTGATCCCGTCGATAGTCAAGGGCAGCTCAACCACACCTAAGATATTGTCTCTGGAACCGTGCACTCTACCTCGTACCAACTCGGTCTGTAGTATTCTGGCGATCTGATCAAGATCGAAAAAAATTTTTTTACACCCCCCATCGACGCGAATTTTATCAAGATCTGGTTTTTCGCGTCCCGATTGTATATCGGGGACAACATGACTCGGAAGTGATGAGGATAAAACTCTTCAGTCGGAGTCCTTAGTAAAGAAAATGGGCTGTTCGCCGCTTCCTGTTTTAAATAACAAAGGTACCCACAGATCGCCGCGAATCACCTCCCTTAACGATCTTTATCTCTTCCAGTTCTAGCTATTCACGTTCCGGTTGAAAATCTATAAGGACGCGACTCGAAAGTGACGGGGATGATCTCTTGAGCAGGGTTCCACAGTAAAAAAAATTGTGTCGTTGTCGGCTTCCTGTTAAAAATCAGAAAAGGTACCAACAGGGCGCGACGAACCACCATTCTCCCCGTGCGCAAGAGCTTCAACCACAAAAGAGCCTCGCCGGAAGACACGGTTCCAAGATCAAAATCATTCGGTGATACAATAACACCCTCATTTCCTTTCAAATCATTTCAAGCCACTACGGAAGTTAGCAGAGGTCCAGAGACCTCTGGAACATCCGCGCATGTCTTGAGGGTAAAACCCTCCCTCTTACATGCGTAACACGCTATTTTACGTGGCTGTGCGCATGCCTTCCGATAATGCCATTCCTACCGTTTCTACCCTTTCTGTTACCGTTGAGAGGCTTACTGATAACTTCCGGGATATTTTGCATCGTTTTAACGGACGACACAGAATTATCTTCGGTAATGGCTAAGGAGATATTCTTTAAGGGTTTCTGGGCCATTAAATCGCGGTATGCGAACTCTTGTAGGAACGAGCTCTCGGGATTAGGAGGTGGTTTATATTATTGAATGGCCGTCCACTCCTTCTCCCAACCTCTACCGAGTCGCGAAAGTTCATTAAGCGTCCGCTAAGGAGAGCGTCAAATTGCCCTGTGGAACTCAGGCCTGGGCCCCCTATAAGCCCGATCCAAACTGCTCTACCGTCGACATTTCATTTTCGAGCAAGTTGATAAAGCCTTCTAGGTTTGTCAAATAATCGCCTGTACGCTCGTTCTTGCCCTGGGTACCTAGAGTAAATCTGTTCCCTAACGGACCTCTCGAAATCATCATCGCCAAATTGGTACCTAAACGCTCTCTTAAATTGAGCCCAATTCAAGAACTTTAATTCGTGGTTTTTAAACCATGTAAATGCGATACCTTCTAACAAGACTGGCATGGCGAGCAAAAGTTCTTCGTCGGAGACCTGAGTTTAGCCTAGTACAATCCTCGATTCGAATTAGGAAGTCTTCGCCGCTAGATTTTCCGCTCCCGAAAACGTTATCTTCCAATTAGGGACGATTTTCGCGAATTCTCTAGAGTTGTCCAAACGTCGTCGTGACCGAGTGGCACGATTTGATCGCTCATAGTTAGCGCTTTCGCGGTTAAATTCGTCGTCGAGTTCTAAATTACGCCCTCTCGGCAGTCCCAGACCCAAAGAATTGCGGTGGTCGATGTTCGGATGAACACCGTAATGAGCACCCTCACGAGGAGTAAACCTACTAAAATGTGCACCAACGCTCACGCTAGTATATCCCACCAAAAACTCTAAGTCCGTAGAATCCTCAATCCTAATCCTTTCTGTTAAAACGTTCTTTTGAGGGTTGAACTTCGGAATGGCGCCGGTTCGCACTCGGCGGCGCTCCGACTGCGTCACTGTGACACTTGGACGACGAAGTGAGTTCAAATTTGATTGGGTGGCGTGGGTATTCAGGGTGCTATGAGTAACCCCTCCTGAGTCCAAAGAGCTAAACCGTGTCGAGTCAGGAGTGTTTAAAGTTTCTCGAGGATTGCTGTCCATAACGGTATCTCGGGGAACACCAGGCATATTCAGAGAACCGAAATGGGTGTTTCTCGGTAAATCTAGGCTATTTCGGCGTGAAATTTCCATGGGAGGGTAATGAGGAGCGCTCGAAAAATTTAGCGCGTTCCTTCAAATGTCTGCCGAAAACCTGAAAGCATCGGGAATTGAAAGATCGTCGTTTATCCGGAGAGTAGGCCGATCGGTTAGTAGGAAGGAGCCCGGTAACCCTTTTAGCCCGGTGAACCTTAATGGGAAGGAGTCCGGTAATGAGGTAACGTCCGATGCGTGGGATGACATCTCCTTGTATAATTCAACCCCCTTCCTTAATCTCGATCATCTTTCTCTACGGGTACCCGATAAGTTACCACTAAGTCAAGAAAAAGACGCGAAACCCCTTTTAAACTCTCTATCGCGTAATAATCGGTCTCGTTATCTGCGCGAATAACAACCTACATTGTTGCAACGGTTTGGCAGAAGGGGCGGTATCGGCCGATTACGGTAATGCTAAAATAAATCGCCAAACAAATCACCGAAATACAGCGAAAAAATTCTGAATTAAATTATGCAGCACAAAGTTTGTCGAGCATAATCAGTAAATGTGGTACAGAAAGATAAATAATTCAATAATAATCGGTAGCATATCGTAAATCACGAGTGAAATATACAATTCGGAAAAATCAAATAAAACACATAAATCAATAAATAACACAGCCACACGAAAAAAGTGTGCGCATCTGGTAACAAGACACACGTATTCCTATGGATTTTGGGGCGCTGAATTCAAATTTGGTATCCAAAATCACCCATCACGTCATAGTTGAGCCATAACCTCAAAAAGTGACGAAAAATCATGTACTGAGGCAAGTAAATTTCAAAATAATGCATATTTTCCCAGTAGAAAATGTGTGCTACATCGAATATGTCAACTTGAGCCTAACCAAGAATTAAATATAACCTAGCCTAACCTAACCTAACCTAACCTCACGAAACACAATTAAACTGATTGTGTTGTCCCGTTGTGTTTGCGGTACCGTTTGGATCAGCATGGGCTCAATCTGCAAAGAGGTCAAACCTATCCTAACCTAAAAAAACCTGATCTACCCTAACCTAACCTAACTTAACTTCACGTAGCACAATTAAACTCATTGAATTGTCCCGTTGTGCTTGCGGTAACGTTTCATTCAGCTTCGGCTTAACCTACATAGAGGTTTAACCTATCCTAACCTATCAAAATCTGACCTATCCTAACCTAGCAGCATGAAATTCAACCACAAGTGTAGCTATGTAAGCGTGCGGTTCTCAGTCATAAATGTGAAATTTTGCTTAACGCAACACAACTTAACTTAAGTGTTCCCGTTGTAACACAATAAACCTCATTTTATTGTACTACAGGTGGTTAAAAATTTAAATGCACATTACTCATTTGAAGAAACTTAGAACGACAAGTAGAATTGATCCCACTTCATTTAACCTGACAATGTTTGCATCAATTAAAATTTAGAACTGTAACTTAAACATGCAAATGAATAAGAGTTTTATTTAAAAAATTTTTCTCTCTGCTTTTCTTAAACTTAAGGGATATATTTATACTATCATTCGTGTTTACATTTTATCTTGCTTTTTATCGTAATTAAATTGATTCATGGACCTACTTCAGTCTATTTTCTGCCTGATATAACGTGTCCTTTTTTTCGAAGGAACGATGCAAAGGGTTACGCTTACGTTTACGACCTACATTAGTTTCCCTTTTCAACATCCAGCAAAATCATCCATCATGACCTCGTCCCATCTACCCTGATATCGTTGTTCCATCACATTAATGTCTGGATGTAACCATTCCCCTTGTTCTCCGCTGAAATCACCAACATTTTCTGAAAACTTATCCAGATGGGAATCTAGAAAGTGAAGTTTTAAATTCATCAAGCAGCCTAACTTTTTGTAGTTTCTTATCATTTTTGCAACAATATTCTCGTAGTCTGGACTTTTTTTGTTACGGAGGAAATTTGCATTTACTGCTTTAAAACTTTCCCAAGCGTCCATTTCAATTTTCGTCATGTGGGTCACGAAATTAGTATCTCTTGTCAATATTGGAATCTGTGGTCCATCAAATACTCCTTCTTTCAATTTAGCGTCTGAAACATTAGGAAATTTAAGGGATATATACAAATAGCATTGTCTATCTTTATCTAACGCCTTGAGAAATTGCTTCATGAGCCCAAGCTTTATGTGGAGGAGCGGTAGTAAAATTTTTTCTGGATTAACAAGGCTTTGGTTGATGATATTATGAGAACCAGGTTTGAATGAATCTCTTAAAAGCCAATATTTTTTGTTGTAATGATTGGCTCGATCTCTGCTATTCCACAGGCATATAAAGCATGGCTCTCTCGTAAAACCCGATTGTTGGCCTAATATCATTGTTATGATTTTGAGATCACCACATATTTTCCATTTGTGATTCGTGTAATTAACTTTTTCAAGATGCATTTTAACATTGTTATATTCTTCTTTGATGACCGTTGAGTGAGCTATAGGGATAGGAGAGTAAGTATTCGTGTTATGCAGTAAAACAGCCTT
This sequence comes from Belonocnema kinseyi, assembly GCF_010883055.1. Lineage (NCBI taxonomy): Eukaryota > Metazoa > Arthropoda > Insecta > Hymenoptera > Cynipidae > Belonocnema > Belonocnema kinseyi. The sequence continues at coordinate 48,665,342 of NC_046661.1, read as the reverse complement.
AATGCTGCGTTTTGACGAATCAATGAAAAGTCGCCATTCTTCGTCTCTGTTCACATTTTTCTTCAAGTGGTTCATTAGTCCGTTAATGTCAGTGCAGTAAATTAAAGACGTCTCTTTGTCTTTATCGAAAAACTTTCTGAATTCTTTGTCCCTGTCGCGATAGAATGAAACTTTTGTCTTTCGCTCTAGAAGATTTCTTCTTTTTAGAAATGAAGCGGCAAATTCAGCGCCGTCTTTCGGTAATCCATGATCTCTAATAAAATCATTCAGTTCTAGTTGCGACACTAATATTGGAACCTTCAATTTCATTTTATGCACGCCATATTCGTCATCTTTTTCGTCATTTTCATCGGAACCATCAGAACTATTTTCTGTTCGATCACTGGTTTCACTACCGTCTCCATGACGTTGACTTTCAACTTCCATTCTATCATCTTCTAAAGCGCTTAAATCAGTCTGGCGTGCATTTTTATTGATTTCAATTGCTCTTGTGACTGTGCACACATTAATGTACGAAATGTTATTTTTTATTTTTGGCGTTGAACCCTTTGACGGAATTCATGCAAAAGTAGCAGTCCTTCGCAATAACGGGTTTTTTTCGATGTGGTTGGTGTAGAGTACTTGCGGTATTTTTCGTTATTTAAATTTTTTAGACGATACAACATAATTCCGCAGGAATTGCAAATGACGTGAGGAACCCATTTTGTTTCTTGGTGCAGCAAGTTACGGTCAAAACATTTTTCGTAAAGACTTTTCACTTCCTCGTCGATTGATTTTCGAAAACTGCTCACTTTATACTTACTGCAAATGTAACAGAATGAATCTGAGCTATTTTTGCAGGCATGCGATTGAGAAATGCTCGCGGTTTTTTTCCTTGTCGCATGAGACTCTACAACAACCAAGTGATCCATTGATGAAGAGCTACGGTTGCATGATGATGACGTCGGAGAGCCCGCTTTCCCACCCTGACCAGACGCCGATACTGGGGTTTTTCTCTGCATCGTAATACACTTTTTACCTGTGTCTGCCATGACAGCATGAACGCCGTTTACCCAGGTACTCAGCCAATGTGGATCCGTTGCCCACCGTCACCACGTGGAGGTGCCTTGGTTACAGACACAGGCGAATAATGCTAGCAACAAGCGGTTACGAAACTCCAGACATTTACTGCTATTAATGTCAAAATATGAAAGTACGAAATAACAGGGTTGCCAGCGTAATCAGTTAGGTTAGGTCCGGCTGGGAAAATATGCTTCCAGAGCTTTACATGTACCTCGATAAATTTTTGTTAATTTAGGTTAGGTGAGGTCAGGTTCTATTGGGCAAAGTTATGTTAAATAAGTTGATATCAGGCAAGGGTTAATCCCTCACAGTTGTCGACATGTTTTTGAAGTGAAAACTTGCATCACTGGCATTATTTTGAAGCTGCCAGAAGGACTGCAAGAAAATATCGAACGTAGATCAGGTGCTACTAGAAGCCAAGGCGGTGAGGGGTAGGCGTTACTTGGAAATACTACACCGAAATCTAAAAACCTCGTTCCCAAAAAACTACTCCTGAATCATACATACCTACCTCTTGTCATGAAAAACGTACTAAAAGAAGGGAAACCCACCTTGAACAATGTAAAGATGATTTGGAACATGCCCCGAAAACTACCCGCCCTTAAGTCATACATACCTATCCCTAGAGATCAAAAACGTTCTAAAATTGTGTCAAGTAATAAATTTCGAGCCGTAAATCACGTTTAGATTGTTCGGGGTTATTCTCCCACTTTTAAAACATTGTTGACCAGGAGGAATAGGTATTAATGACTTAGGGTTTTTTTGGCTCACGTATTTTATCTCATCGGCGAGCAAAACAAGAGCAAAAAATATCCACCAATAGTGGTTTCTGAATTTTATTATTTTAAATGCTTTTACATACA
>NC_046661.1:48658911-48663317 GCF_010883055.1 Belonocnema kinseyi | reverse complement strand
TTGGCTCACGTATTTTATCTCATCGGCGAGCAAAACAAGAGCAAAAAATATCCACCAATAGTGGTTTCTGAATTTTATTATTTTAAATGCTTTTACATACATATATGAGCTCAGCTGTACACACTCACATGAAAGGGTAGTTCTTTAAGAAAATTATAATGGGGGGAGGGGGATTCCAAGTGTCAAGTAATTAGTTTAAGTTCTAAAACATCTATACATTGTTTAGTGTTTTTTTAAAGACTTTTAGAACGTTTTTAAAGACGGAAGGTAGTTTTATAGCTTAGGGGTAGTTTTTGGGGAACGTATTATATATCATCTTAGATGAAAAAAAATCAACTAACAGTGTTTTCTAAATTGTATTATTTTTTCAGACATATATATGTTCCGCTGCACACCTTCACGTGGAAGGGTAGTTTTGTGAGGAAATTATAATGGGGGAGGGGGTAAGGGGTCAAGAAATTAATTTTATGTTCTGAAACATCTTTACGTTGTTTAATGTTTCTCTAAAGAACTTCATAACGTTTTTGATCTCGAGGCGCAGATATATATGGCTTAGGGGTGGGTAGTCGTTATGAAACGTATTATATGTCATCACAGAGCAAAAAAGAAGTGAAAAACTATCAACTTACAATGTTTTCTAGGTTGTATTATTTTTTATGTTTTTTTCGTACTAATATATGTTCCGCTGCACACGTTTACGTGAGAGGGTAGTTTTTTTTAAATAACAATAAGGGATAATTTTTTAAGTGTCAGTTAATTAATTAGGAGTTCTCAATTATATTTTAAGTGTTTAATTTGGTTTTCCCACTTTTAAAACGTTTTTGATCACGAGGGGTATATGTGTATGACTTAGGGGTAGTTTTTGGTGAACATTATGTATGTCATCAGAGTGCAAAAGAAAAAGCAAAATAATCTTTCCTAATCCTTTATCTAGTTATAATAATTTTTTATGATTTTTCATAGGTGGCGGCATTGAGTGAACGTCGTGCTAGCGCCACAGCCCTTTCCTCGAAAGCTTAAAAAGCAATAGAAAATTTTAGGACAAAATTATCAAAAAAGAAAGCATAAATATATGCCGTGTTCTGATTTTCAATTTGCCTTGGTGGCGGCGTTACCAGGACGGACCTTCTGTTTTCTCCTCCTTTTGTCAGATAACACCTGTATTTTGTCAACAATATGTTGCTTGAATGGAGTGACACGTTTTTCGTTATTTTAACTTATATAAATGTTTATTAGACCGATATTAATAAATCTTGATAAAAATAAAAATTTATTAAGTGCATACTGTGTTATTGTTGTTTTTGCTAAATATATACATTTTTGTATTAATTAATATAATTCTATTGGAAAACAAGTACGAAAGGATATTTTTTATTTAAACAGTATGCACTTAATAAATTTTAATTTTTATCAAGATTCATTAATGTCGTTCTAATAAACATTTATATAAGTTAAAATGCCATTATTCATAATGAAGAATAAAAATATTATCTTTTAGAATTTCAAATTGCGCGCGAACAGCATCGAATCAGAGACCGATCGCGACGCAAGCGTAGAAGAGTTCGGGGCACTCGTTACGAGCACTGTTTTGCATTAAAGGCGCGTGCCAGTTTTGTGAAGAGCGGTGAGTTGGGAAACATTGGCGACACTTCTGCGACGCCCAGGCTGCCCACTGTTTGTTATTATTTTGCATATAAAAACTCGTGATACGTCTTAACTTTATCGTCTATTTGCTGTATTTTATTCACTTTCTCATAAATGTGTTAAAGAAATGGCTGGGCATCGGTGTATAGCTCCGAACTTTTGACTAGGGTACGACCATGGATATAGGAAACACGGGACTAGGCATGCCATCTTAACTTTGCGAGCGGGGTGGAATCCACGGGAGGGGGGAAAATTCCATGAGTCGGGAGAGCCGCCATCATACGATGTGCCATTTGATAATGCGCACGAGCATTTTTGCCGACAAACTATGCATGAAAATATAAACATGTGGGCGCTGCCATGTTTGTCGAGGGACATCAAATGGTGGCGGACCCCCTCCCCCCTCATTGCATCACCCCCGCAATGGCATGCATATTCCCTTATTTCCAATGTCCATGGACAGTTGAAATATATTTTTTGACATCTTTTATTATTAAGCTTTGTACTTTAACGTAGTTAACGAACCAAGGCGGCCACTAGACGAGGCTCTAGTGGGTTCGTATTTTCGTGTGAAGATTTGTACTTTAACGTAATTTTCTTTCGGCTCTTGCATTTCTCAAAGTTTGATATTGATATTTCATGTATAAAATAAGTTCGAACGTTCAAAAAATGTCGATGTTTAGAAGAAAGATGAAATAATTTTCAGTGAAGTTCCTACCAAAATGCAGTACCTAAGCGTACTTTATTGTACTCTAATACATTTTCCAAAGTTTCAGCTCGATACTTTATTTAGAAAAAAGTTCTTAGGTTCGTAAAAATATTCAGTGATGGACCGGTTACGATTTGTTTAGATCGACGTCCTTTAACTTAAAATAAGCGAATCGCTTTTACGGCTTTATGTATACATTGATTTTTAAATTGTGATGTGTTCTTATTGTTACCGAATTTTAAGATTATTGCGATAATTTTTCAATCCATTTCTTAATAAATTGTAAAATAATGATTCTATTGCCGTCAAAATGGTATCAGAAACCTAACTTAAAAACAAGGGGTTTGACAACTTCGATTGCAAACTGCCTTCGAACATTTTTCGAAGGCTGCTCAAAAAACCGATCGTCTAATAAAGTATGATTTTTTGACCAAGGATTCTGAAGTGCCTATTAAAAAAGTGAGCCATCAGACAATGCTCAAAGCTGTTTTTAAATTTAGATGGTAAAACCCTTAGTTTTAATTTAGGTTTCTTTTACCTTTATGACTGCAAGAAAATCATTATCTTACTATTATAATTTAGTTTCATTCTTAAATTTGTCAATAATTTAATATAATTGAACGTAAATGTCGAACCTCTGCGATAATTTAAAACTATTATTAATGTTACTTTACATTTTTCTTAAAAATAGTAAGATTCTTAAAAAAAATTTTAATTCTCAAAACATTGAAACCATAATTTTACACACTATGAAAATAAGCTAAAAGTTTGGCAACAACAAAAATATATAAACATTTAAAAATCAATGTATACATGAAACCGTCAAGAGCCAATCGATAATTTTAGGTTAAAGGAGGTCGGTGTAAGCAAATCGTAATACTTACCACTATAATCGTTCTATCAGCAGCTAAAACTTCCTTTTCCCAAATTATCTAATCCTTTAAAAAGTGATATTTGCACACTACAAGTCCAGGTTTAACAAACAAATCCATTTTGTCACACTAAATTGCTTGTTGCCAACGTCGTTCATCCTCATTTTTTGGAACGGAGAAAAACACTTTTTTTACTCCGATTGAGCAGGTGGTGTCGGACCCTGATCAACAGTTCGGATCTATACATCGATGCCTGTAGCCCATGTTGAATTTATATCTGCCTATTTTACTTCATTGTTTAAATAAATAAATGACTAACTGTACAGTAAACTTAATAACTTTAATGCTAATAATCTTTTCACCGTCTTGTCGACTACTATAATATACTTAATATTAAAAATTGTGATTTTTATAATTTTGCGTATATTTTTTATAATTTAATAATAAATTAGAAGCATTCAAGTGACTAGAAATTGAAAAATTATTTTTTATATTGACATGTATGAACTTTTAGTATATTTGTTTTAAACTCAAAAGACGTAATATTTATATTTTACCATTTTACTCTACTTGCAAATTAAAAACATTCAAAGGACATTTCTACCCGACAATAAGCGTTAAATTCAGAAGAATTAAGAATCTGTATTGCTATTAATACCCCAGTAAACGGTGAACTTCGCATAAACCTTGCTGCGAGGTTGCGCAAAGCTTCCAATCATATAACAAGAAAATTGCATGCAGTTTGTTTCAGTGATCCCAGACCTGAAACAAGACGTGGTCCAATACTATGACCAGCTATGACACGTCTATGTCCGTGTGAACATGGTAGGAGACGATATAAATGCCTCGGTTGCGCGCGCAACCCATTTCTGCTCTTCTGAATTTTAAAACTCGAAAGTGCACGATTTCCGGTCGGAACACTTCGGCGGTCCTATTCATATCTCTATCTGGTTTGAAATAAAATGAAGAGATTGAGATTTTAATAATTGCTGATTTCGATGCTGGGCTGGCGATTCTCATGATTTGAATACTTCGCGCGCCTCTTTATATATATATATATATATATATATAATTAAAAGTTAGTCATAAGGACAACCGCAGGATTTCGCCGGGAGCGGGTGCTAATCTGAAAAATTGCACCCGCTTTCAGCGAAATCGCGGTAAAATTTCAGCCATAACCA
>NC_046661.1:48657555-48658811 GCF_010883055.1 Belonocnema kinseyi | reverse complement strand
TATTATCTCGTTTGGATAAAAACTCAATTATTTGATTGAAAAGTTAATTATTTTGTGAAAAAGTCCTCTTTTCTAGCAAAAGTTCAACTACTTTGTCAAAATTTTTATTTCTTTTATTTGAAGGTTCATCTCTTTCATTGAAAATACATTTTTGAAACTGACAATTAATCTATACCATTTATGGTTAAAAAATCATGTATTTTGTTAACAATTCGTCTTTCTTTGTAGCAATCAAATTGCTTTATGGAAAATTTATACTTTTTGATTGAAAATTACATTTTTCGGTTGAATTATCAACTGTAAATATTTTTCGTTGCAAAGTCATTTATTGTAAATGCAACTATATTGTTAAAAATTAAAATTATAATTTTTGGGTGGAAAATTCGATTATTCACTTAAAGTTGAACTACTTAGTAAAAAAATTAATATTTGTTTATTAAGGATTCATAATTATAGTTGAAAATTCAACTATTTGCCTTTAAATTAGGTTAAAAATTCAGCTTTTTTGTAGATAATACTGTTTTTAACTTTAAAATTTAAAAATTTATTAAAAATATATTGACCTTTTTCAGTAGAAATTTAATCTTTTTGGTTAAAAATGTATCATTTTTGTTCAAAAATGCAATCGTTTTGTTAAAATATGAACTGTACATCTTCTTGGGTTTAAAAGTCGATTATTTCACTAAGAGTTGAACTGTAAAAAAATAGGTTTTTTTAAACAAGATTTTATAATTGTGGTTGAAAATTTAACTATTTGGTTGAAAGTTTAACTCTTTGATTGAAAACTCATATTTTTCGCTTAAGAAATTCAACTTTATGTAGATAATTTGTCTTTTAGACTTTAAAATTAACTAATGTCGTTGAAAACTCATGTATTTTGTTTCAAATTTGTCTTTTTTTTGTAGATCATTAATTTTCTTGGTCAAAAATTCATCTGATTGGTTGAAAATTCAACAACTTTGTTCAACATAAATTTTTTCCGTTAAAAATTATTTATCTTTATCTGAAAATGTAACTATTATAGGATTGATTAAACATTTAACGTATATATATATAGGTTAAGTTTGAAAATTGTTTTTTTATAGAACATTAATCTTCTTGATCAAAAATTCACCTTTTCCCTTGAAAATTTAGGTAAAGCACCAATTATTTGGTAGAAAATTAATTTATTTGTTTTCGATTATGACTTGAAATATTATTACAGTCTAAAAAATTTTTATTTTCAACCCATTCAATTTTAAATTTTTTAATTAAAA
>NC_046661.1:48653081-48657455 GCF_010883055.1 Belonocnema kinseyi | reverse complement strand
TATGTTATGTTATAATAGACTTATTTAAATCTTGATTCGCATTTGAAAGAAATTAAAGAAATTGCTGATTTTGGAATTCATATCGTTTGGATAAAAACTCAATTATTTTATTGAAAAGTTAATTATTTTCTTGAAAATGTAACTATTTTGCAAAAAAGTCCCCTTTTCTATCAAAAGTTCAACTGCTTGGTCAAAATTTTTATTTCTTTTATTTAAAGGTTCATCTCTTTCATTGAAAATAGATTTTTGAAACTGACAATTAATCTATACCATTTTTGGCTAAAAAATCATGTATTTTGTTAACAATTCGTTTTTCTTTGTAGAAATTAAATTGCTTTATGCAAAACTAATACTTTTTGATTGAAAATTACATTTTTCGGTTGAATTATCAACTGTAAATATTTTTTGGTTGCAAAGTCATTTGTTGTAAATGCAACTTTATTTTTAAAAACTAAAATCATAATTTCTGGGCGGAAAATTCGATTATTCACTTAAAGTTGAACTACTTAGTAAAAAAAATAATATTTTCTTATTAAGGATTCATAATTATAGTTGAAAATTCAACTATTTGCCTTTAAATTAGGTTAAAAATTCAGCTTTTTGTAGATAATACTCTTTTTGACTTTAAAATTTAAATATTTATTAAAATTAAATTGACCTTTTTTAGTAAAAATTTAATCTTTTTGGTTGAAAATGTATCATTTTTGGTCAAAAACGCAATTGCTTCGTTAAAATATGAACTGTACATCTTCTTGGGTTTAAAAGTCGATTATTTCACTAAGAGTTGAACTACTTTGTAATAAAAATACGTTTTTTTTTAACAAGGTTTTATAATTATGGTTAAAAATTTAACTATTTGGTTGTAAGTTTAACTCTTTGATTGAAAACTCATATTTCTCGCTTAAGAAATTCAACTTTTTGTAGATAGTTCGTCTTTTTGACTTTAGAATTAAATAATTTCGTTGAAAATTCATGTATTTTGTTTAAAATTGGTCTGTTTTTTGTAGATCCTTAATTTTCTTGGTCGAAAATTCATCTGATTTGTTGACATTTCAACAACTTTGTTGAAAATAAATTTTTTTCGTTAAAAATTATTTATCTTTATCTGAAAATGTAACTATTATAGGATTGATTAAAAATTAATCGTATATATTTGTTAAGTTTAAAAGTCGTTTTTTTATAGAACATTAATCTTCTTGGTCAAAAAATCACCTTTTCCCTTGAAAATTTAACAAATTTGTTGAAAATTCGTTGTTTTCCTTGTTCAATTCAATTTTTTATCACAGCTTTTATCTGGAAATTGAACTATTCCATTTTTCGTTAAACTTTATCCTGTAAATTGTATTAGTTGAAACACCAATTATTTGTTAGAAAATTAATTTATTTGTTTTCGATTATGACTTGAAATATTATTACAGTCTAAAAAATTTTTATTTTCAACCCATTCAATTTTAAATTTTTTAATTAAAAGAAGAAATTTTCGTTAATTATCAGCAATATATTACCATTCATTTAAAACAATCCATTACAAAGAACCGTTAAAAACTATAAAAATTTGAACAGAATGGTTCGAAATAGAAAGCCTTGAATTGTTAAATTTGTAATGAGCTAAATTTTCAGTTTAAACGCTACAATTTTAATTTAAAAAAGATTCAGAATTAATTTAAAACTTGAAATTATTTCAGATAATTTGAAAAACGATTTAGACTTTTGCAGATTAAAAAAAAAAACTTTTTGAGAATTGTACAGTATTTAAAAAGAATAACAATAATTGTTGTGGTTGCTAAGAACATTGAAAATGATTTTTTATTTTGACAAATAAATTTTAAGTGGGTATTTGAAAACATTTTAAAAATTAAAAAAAAAAAAGAATCCGGAAGGTTTTAAGGAAATTTTTTTATTTTTCAGTTTTTTTAATTTTAGGACAAAATCTAATTAACAAAATATATCAATTTTCAACCCAAAAGTTTACTTTTTAACAAATTAAATTAATTTTCTATCAAATGATTGGATAAAGTTTCAACCAAAAATTGAACAGTTCAATTTCCAGATAAAAACGATTAATTTTTCATTAATCCTAGAATAGTTACATTTTCAGATAAAAAAATAATTTTTAATCGAAAAAACAAATTTTCAATAAACTTGTTAAATTCTCAACCAATAACATGAATTTTTGACAAAGAAAATTAATGATCCGCAAAAAAAGACAAATTTCAAACAAAATACATGAATTTTCAACGATATTATTTAATTTTAAAGTCAAAAAACGAATTATCTACAAAAAGTTGATTTTTTTTCGGCGAAAAATATGAGCTTTCAATCAAAGAGTTAAACTTTCAACCAAATAGTTAAAATTTTAAACGTGGTTATAAAACCTTGTTAAAAAAAGGTATTTTTTTTACAAAGTAATTCAACTCTTAGTGAGATAATCGACTTTTAAGCCCAAGACGATATACAGTTCATATTTCAACCAAACACATGGAGAAAAATGGATGGTCAAAGTTATATGGTCAAAATTTAGAGAGCCAGCAAATCTGTCTGCATGGTCGAACAGTCCTTGCATATTTTTTTCGACATAGTTAAAAAGACTCTTATTTTATCGCCAGTCTGACTTTTGTAAGAGCATTACACTCACTATCAGGAATAACTAAGGTATCCTTTTCGGAATGCTCAATACGCACATATTGTTTTCACTCATTTCGACCATCCAAGAAGGAGCAGATAAGCCATTGCGTATGGTCCATTGCTTGATTTTTGCGCGTCAATCATGCGCGTAAAAATTTAAAGGGTATCGCTAATTGGCTCCAATTAGCATAACGAAATCGTAGACCGCATAGTGATATCTGTTAAAAAAAGAAGGTTTTTATCAACTATTTCAGTGTCAAGTGAAGTGTATTTATTGAGGATTCATTGGAAATATCTTATTCTGTAAGTACCTGTTTTAAATAAGTAATTGTAACGTTAATATTTTCTATTAGTAATGTGAGATTCAAGACATTTAATTAAAATCTTTTTGAGGTTAATGTAAGTTTGAAATAGATTTTAATTATTTAAGTAATCACTGTTAATTAAAGCGTCAGTCGATTTAGGATAAACTTGTATTGTACTTATTAATTTGAAACTAAATCATTATTTTTCAATTCTGACATCAACTACTGAGATTCATGCAAAGGCAGATGGCAGGAGCAGGGTCAATGCACTTTTGATCGTACATCCAGTTGATGGAGTCGAATATCTGAGAAAATCAGATCGACCATCTGAGATTTCCCAACCGATCCTTCACAATGATCGGGTCAGCCAGCTTGAAATGACCGAGACGACGGTCTGAGACAATCGAGTCGTCTTTCTGAGATTGTCGATTTGGACCTCTTGTTTTTATCTTCTAGATATAGCCGCTTTAGCCATATTCAAGAGCTGTCCTATAGTCGACCCTGCAATATGATCTGTCTGCACATTTATATGGCCAAACAGACCTTCCATTTTTCTCCGTGCAATTGAATTTTTGACCAAAAATGATACATTTTCAACCAAAAAGATTAAATTTCTACCAAATAAGGTCAATTTCCAACAAAATATATTAACTTTCAACAAAATTATTTAATTTAAAAGTAAAAAAGAGTATCATCTACAAAAAAGCTGCATTTTTAACCCAAAAATATGATTTTTCAACAAAAATTTTAACTATCTATCAAATTGCTGACTTTTAACGCCCAAAGATGCAATTTTAACAAAAAGGTAAAATTTTTAACAAAAAATTTAATTTAAAGGCAAATAGTTAAATTTTCAACTATAATTATGAATCCTTAATAAGAAAAAATTAATTTTTTTAGTAATTACTTCAACTGTAAGTGAATGTTAAAATATTTGGTCGACAATTAAAATTTTGGTTGAAAAATAATATTTTTGGGTTAAAAATTCAGCATTTTTGTAGATGATACACTTTTTGACTTTTCAATTAAATAATTTTGTTGAAAGTTCATATATTTTGTTGGAAATTGACCTTGTTTGGTATAAATTTAATCTTTTTGGTTGAAAATGTATCTTTTTTTGTCAAAAATGCAATTGTTTGTTTGAAATATGAACTGTACATCTTCATGGGCTTAAAAGTCGATTATTTGAAAAAGACTTGAATTACTTTGTAAAAAAAAAATAATTTTTTTCAACAAGGTTTTATAATTATGGTTAAAAATTTAACTATTTGGTTGAAAGTTTAACTCTTTGATTGAAAACTCATATTTTTCGCTGAAAAAAATCAACATTTTGTAGATAATTCGTTTTTTTACTTTACAATTAAATAATTTCATAGAAAATTCATGTATTTAGTTTAAAATTTGTCTTTTTTTGTAGATCATTAATTTTCTTAGTCGAAAATTC
>NC_046661.1:48652618-48652981 GCF_010883055.1 Belonocnema kinseyi | reverse complement strand
GTATTAATATTCACATAATTTATATTTTATACTTGAAGTAACGTAACCTCAAAATGCACACATATAAAGAGGCAGGCGAAGTATTCAAATAATGAGAATCGCCAGTCCAGAATCGAAATAAAGAAATATTAAAATCCCATTCGCTTCATTTTATTTCAAAGCAGATAGAGATATAAATAGAACCGCCGAAGTGTTCCGACCGGCAATCGTGCACCTTCGATTTTTCAAATTCAGAAGAGGAGAAATGGGTTGTGCGCGCAACCCAGGCATTTATATCGTCTCCTACCATATTCACACAGAAATAGATGTGTCATAGTATTGGACCACGTTTCGTTTAAAATCTGGTATCACTGGTTTGTTTTT
>NC_046661.1:48649996-48652608 GCF_010883055.1 Belonocnema kinseyi | reverse complement strand
CCCCATCCTTTGAAACCCATCACGAAAATTGCACGAAAACCTCGCATTTGTACAGCAAAAGCTATTCGGAGCTAGTGTTCTGCGATGTGGCGTTGCGATGTTGATGCGACGAAAATGAGTAGCTGATGCGATGTAGCAATGATGATGAAAAATGAACATTTTCAATTTTATTGCAATGTTATCTGTAATATTGCATTCAGACATTTTCGAAGTTAATTTATACCATCTTTTTCAGAATTTTGAAACCTATATTCGATCTGGTATGCAAAGTTGCATCACTATGGTTCTACTTGATGTTTTTTTTACCGTTTGCGACGTTATTTAGGTGCCTAAAAATGAAAAAGGTAAAAAGCCCTAAGAAAGGTGGGCCTGAAAAAAAAAATTACTTACAATAAAAAACTTTTTTCATAATTATACAAATTTAGGACCAGACCCACCATTTTTAGTACTTCTTGTTTAGTATTCAAATTTTCAACTCGATGTGGCGTTTCGTGTGATTATAAGTCGGGAAATAAAAAAAGTGGCGATAAGGTAGGAATCCGGTCACGTGACCGACTCATTGAATAACTTTAACTCTAGACAGGCAGACATGAATTGATTAGAATTAAAATTTCAAAACTTATATTCCACATGAAGGAATTAAAACAATTTATTATACATATTTTATGAACTGATTAGAAGCAATTAAATATATCAAAAGCACGTTCCCTTTTCGGAAATAGGAAACTATGCGGCGGTTGCTATGGAAATAGAAATGAATTAGTTTCTGAGATATCCTATTCTTATGATGAAATTTTGTACAGATGGAAAAACCACGCATTCAAAAGAATAGAATAATCTTCACTTTCACGTTGAAAGCTGAAAATATTAATTTTTTACCATTCTACTCTCATTACCGGCAGTGTACTGAAGGTATATTTTTTAATCCTTGATATTTCTAAAATTCTAAAAACAGTTAATCTTGGATTCATGCAACCTAGTAATGAGCGCTGAATTCAGAAAACTTAAGAATTTGCATTCCTATGAATGCGCGATTTTTCCTCCGTCTAAATATCCCCCAACGGGGACAGAAAAAATGCAAATCCTATTCCTCTCAATCGACTTAGTAAAATTTAACGAAAGCATTTATTTGACCTATTTTTCATTATCAAATCTTTTTATAACTCTTAAATTCGAAAAATATTCAAATTTATAATCATTTATATTTTAATAATTTATTTGAACATGTTAAAATTGCATTTAAGAAATCTATTGAAATAAGTTAATTAAAATAATTTTAACTCTTGAGAGGCGGACTTGAATTAATTAAGATTACATTTCCAAAACTTATATTCCACATGAAGGAATTAAAACAATTTATTACACATTTTTTGTAAACTTAGCAGAAGGAATTAAATAATCTCAAAATACAAACGCTTTTGGAGAATAGAAGACCTCTCTGTGACGTGTATCTGTCATGACAATTACAAGGAATTAAATATATTGAAAACACGTTCTATTTTGGGAAATAGGAACTTATGCGGCGGCCACTATGGAAATAGAAATGAATTAGTTTCTGAGATATCCTATTCTTATGATGTCTTTTTAGACAGATGGTAAAATCGGGCATTCAAAATAATTGAATAATCTTCATTTTTACACTGAAATCTGAAGATATTAATTTTTCTCTATTTAACGCTTATTACCGGGACGCTCACAGTTCTTAAAAGAACCATAGACGTCTCAAATATTACAAAAACTGGCAAAAATACTAAATCTCTCATGTTTCTTATTAGCTGCCACTAATGTAGGGCGCTGCGTTAGTGGCGCCAGTGTTTTATCTTCTGCCGTCCTTCATAAAACTGACTCAGTATATTTTCACGGCGAATCACCCTTCTGGTTGCTTGTTTTTCAGCTGCTTTGACTTTTTCAGAGTCTTGCCAATTCAATATTCTTCTCCAGTTGATGCATGCGCTTTTTAACCTTTTGATCCATCGTCGGTTTCAGCCTTCGATTTGAATTAGCCAAAGCTCTCACAGCACCATATAGTGAACAATTGATCGTTCAGAGGCAGGACTCCTCCGAGATATTTTCACGAATGATGGCATCCATTTCAGCCAGATCTTGGGGCTCATAATGAACCTGTATGTTAATGCTCCTCTTTTGTCTTTATATCACTATTGCCTCTCAGAAAGTGTCTGCTTTCCGCGGTTCGTCTCAATTTGGCTTCCTCATCTTCGTCTGTAGCTCGTTCATGTAGCGGTTGAGGAAGTGCTCTGTCGGTTCGATTGCTTTGAACCCCATTTACAACTTTTTACTTTTTAATGGGTAGATCGTGTTATTGTTGTTCCCACGAGCAACTTGAAAAAGGGTTCGTCCGTCCTTGTCAAGCCCCACATGCAAGGATAAGGTTGCTTACTCTGAGAGGTCGTTCGGTATCCCAGAGACCCGTTTAAGAAACCTCCCCCAGGTGCGAGTCGGCATTCGGCATGGTTATTACGCCTCCGCTCAGGAGTTATTAGAAGTCCTTTCGGTAATATCCCTATACAATTTTCGGCGACTGCTTGGTGATTATTTTAACCATATTCAGCAGAAACCCTTGGTACAGGGATCAGTGACAGATCCAGGGGAGG
>NC_046661.1:48646971-48649896 GCF_010883055.1 Belonocnema kinseyi | reverse complement strand
CTGGGACCGCCCCTGACAGGGATCCACCATCCGCAACCTGTTGACGCGTGCAGTGGCTTTGGCTTTTCAGTTTGTTTCTAAAGGAACCGAAAAGAATCCGCATCAAAAGCATCATAATTCCGAAAAAATGACTTTATTTGATATACACATTTTTAGATTAAACGATCACTTTCTTCCGTATTATATCCGCCATTTTCATTTTTCAAATTTAGACTTCAGGTAAAAATTTCCCGAATAGCAATATTTGATGAAATCAGTTATATTCTTACAATATTGTTCCACTATATTGGATCCTCCATTTCGCATGTTGACATTGGGACTAAGCTCGAAATCAGCAAACCGAAAAATCCCCGTACAGTGATTTTCATTCCTATCGGGTCAGTTTGCCAATTTTGGTCCACCATGTTGGATCCATGATTTTAAACTTTGACTTTGGATTAAAATTCAGCTACCCCAAAAACCCTTGAATACGACGAGGAGACAAATTTATTTACGGGGAAATCATTCGTGCCATGAAACTTTAAAATTCAGACTTGTCAAGTATAAAATTAACAGGTCCGCAGTGAATGCGGTTTAGAGTATTTTATAATACAAAAACTTTTTCCTTCTTTATAAAAATGAACTACTTGTGGACCAGTTTCATCAAATTTTCATGACAATGAGCCGCTATTCTGCCCGCACTCCAAACCGACATGACCCTGTTAATCAACGTTTGTGGGTAGGATGAATTTGCAAACTAGGACTGACAACCATGCCTCGCAGGTTGCCTACTGTCAGGTAGAATCTCTTTTCATGAATCCCTTTCCGTGTCGAGCTGTCCGCGAAGCAATGAGTTTAGAGTCAACGCAAACTGCGTTTACGTGCTCAGAATTTGCTAGTCGATAACCCAATTGCCAGCCTCTGGTGTTCAAAGGATGGCACGCAGGATTAATCGCCTCGTAAACAAGAAGATGACACGTGAATTTCCGCTTCTCCAACTTCCCACTATGCAGCTTTCCTTATATTAAACTTAAATAATCAGATTGATATTTTTTTTGTATAATAGTACTTGTTGAGATTCTGATGTATAAGGTATGAATGAACAATTATGTATGGGCATGTGCCCATGTGAGAAAGTTTTATATAATTGATATACAATGGACAAGATAATTATATAAAGGAACTAGTTATCATTACTGTTACACCACGAAAAAATAACTAGTTATCATAGCGGTTACCGTTTCAAAATGATAACTTTTCTTAGCTACCATTTCGAAAAGCAATACGAACGAAATACAACTTTCAGGATAACTAAATACCGAGTTTCGTGTTTTTCTAGTGTCTATCCAGAAGTTAAATAGAAGCTATTTCCTCTGTTCCAGCAAGCGAAAAAATAGAAACAAATATTTTTCAGGGTAATGGGCGCCATCTGACTATTCTAATAACTGTGACCTTGGGGGGGGGGGTCAATTTTCAAGGTCATCTTAAGATCAAAGTCAGTTTTTTAAATAAACCCCCTATTTTTGACATAGAATTCGGAAAGAGCGAAAAGCTGTACGTCCGAAAAGATAGCTTTTAATTTGTTAGAGTGGCCTTCAGAAGGTCAATTTTATAAAGGCTACAAGAATATTCGAGGGTTAAATTCAGGCAAGTTTTCTCCTGATGCTACTAAAATTGATTTAGAATACAAACAGTTAGTGAGTTCGGATCCATGTATCAGTTACGAAAGAACAAAAATATTTCAAACATCTGAAATTCATTAAGAAGTACTTGTTTTTCTTCATTCATTCTCAATATATTGCGATTGAAAACCCGACTTTTTTCAAGTGAAACTGCCAGCATTTGGAATTTTTCTATTTTACTTATTTATAAAAATTTAAGTTGTTACATTTTACCGAGTATTGTCAAAGATATATTTTTTAGGAATATCCGTAGCCATCACAGCGATTAAAGAAAATTAAAATTTGATAAATCTTTAAATTTGAATATCTTGTAAAGAAAATTATTTGTAACAATGGTTATTGTTATCTTCTTAAATATTTTTGTGACTAGCAGTCATTCGTCTAAGAGCTTGAAACATTTCCAGTGCCAAAAAAATTTTTTTGCGTGCGAATGAGCCAAAATTTTGAATCTGTTTATAGAAATTTAATTTGTTATATTTTACCAAATGTTAATAAATATTTTATATTTTACGGAATACCTGAAATTGTTCTCTTGATTGAAGGAAATCAGAATTTGAAAAAATTTAAATTGTAATATTTTGCCACAAGAATTGTTTATCAGCATGATTATTATAAACTTTTCAATTATTTTTGTAATTAAATGTCATTCCTACGTTAATATGAAGAACTTCTATTAAACGGAAAATTGGTTTAATGATAATAAGACTATTTGCTAATTTATTGATTTCAAATCGTAGATTTCAAATTATTTATGTCTTACGGGCTAATCGTAAATCAAAAATAAATTATGAGTCAAAAAACATGTTCTTCGAAACTCAGATATTTATTTAATAGAAAAACTCATTTTAAACTTCCTTACGTTTCGGTACACATGCGTACCTTTTTCAAAGGTTCTTAACCTAAATAATTACATTAAAGACTAGTAATTTTAGTCTGAACAAATATGATGGATAATTATGTAGATTTAAATACATTGTTACCTGAGTTGATGATGGTTGAAAATATTAATTAAAATATTAATTAATTAAAATTTAGTCATTTAGAAGTCTCAAAGATATAGAGACTTTAATTGATTAGACTACATTTTTAAAAAATATAATGCGAGAAAACCAAATTAGCGTAGGTTAGGACGGACGAAGAGAAATTGAGGGTTTCAGAAATGCATGAGGAATACGTAATGAACGATGATATAATAGGCATGTTTTCATTGAAAACCACTGATGAGGAAGCGCGTAATTGAGTAGCATACATATATATATATACA
>NC_046661.1:48645298-48646871 GCF_010883055.1 Belonocnema kinseyi | reverse complement strand
GCATATACACATATATAAATATAGAGATGATTAATATTAAAAACATTATTTTATAATACTCTGATAAATTTTATGAATATTTAGAATTTCAGTCTGTAAATTAACTGAAATCTTACGATATTTGTTTATAAAAATTGACTCAATAATGCGTCGTTGATAAGTATTTTTTTCTTTAGCTAATATTTTAATACTTTTAAAATTAAAATCAAAGTAATGATTGAAATTCCAAGAATGTTGCGACAGACCTGTGTTAAAATTCTCAACTTCACAATCTCGTTTATGTTCAGCAATTCTAGCTTTAATCTCCTTCCATTTTCACCTATATAAGCTTTATTACAACATTTACATTTAATGAAATAAATAACACCAGATAAATTTTCAATGGAATCGACATCCTTTCTTTTTAATAAATAATTATCTAAGGAAATCTAAGAAATGTACGATTTGAAATCAATAAATATCAACTGTCGAAGAAAGGATTGATTTGCTTCATCAAATCACTTTACTATTTGCTAATTTGTTCATAAAATTTGTTTATAACAAAAAACGGAATACTGAACAAAGTATTTGTATTCTATGAGTCCCTAAACATTCATGTAGTACAATATAAAGTTAACCTAATCAGTTATTGAAGCGTAAGAATTGTCATATACAAAATTTCAGTTTTTACATACTTTGACTGAAAAAATCATTAATGAATAAATATAGAAGACAAAAAGTTCAGAGCGTCAAGTTCTTTAGACTTTAATAAACTTAAAAGAAAACAAAAAATCGGATCATATATGAAGGCTCTGCACATTTTTATACGAAAAAATGGCATTTGCTGCCACTGTGCGACGCACAGACAGTGGGGAATTTGGCAGTAACGGCATTAAAAACCTTTATCCGCGTCAATTTACAATACAAAATTATGATACTTGGTATAACGAAGGTTTTCCATGAAACCGGTATTTTTTCAAGAAAAAAACACATTTATTTCAAGAGAATGATAACAAATATTTTATTCAAAGTATGCGCCCTCGCTGGCTACACATTTTGTCCACCTCTCAGGCAATTTATGAATACCTTTCCAAAAAAAGTCTTCGTTTTTTGAAGCAAACCAGTCATCGAGCCATTTTCCAACATTTTCGTAAGAAGTGAAGCGCTGTTCGCTGAGTGCGTGCCCCATCGATGCAAATAAGTGGTAGTCGGATGGAGCCAAGTCTGGTGAGTAAGCGGGGTGGGGTAGCGGTTGCCAGCTGTACGACTCAACCAATTCCCCAGTCAGTTTTGTCCGGTGTGATGGTGCATTGCAATCGAGAAAAATCACTTTTTCATGCCTAGTTTCATATTCTTGGCGTTTTTGGCGCAGAGCACGGTTCAAATTGGCCAATCTGTCTGGAAATGGTTGCCTGGGACACATTTAGTTGTTATGCGAGCTGTTTTTGCGTCTGACCATCGTCTTCATCCAGCAAAGCCTGCAATTCGACGTCCTAAACGATTTCGGTGGTTTGCCGCGGTCAGCGTTTCTCACATCAAAATTGCCACTTTTGAACTTGTTAAACCACTCATTACACTGCGTTCGACCAAGAGC
>NC_046661.1:48629912-48645198 GCF_010883055.1 Belonocnema kinseyi | reverse complement strand
TGAAAGAGGGAGCTCTTCTTAATATTTTGACACCAAAATCATGTCGATACACCTTACCGACTGCGAGTAAAGCCACCCACGCTTTAACTTGACAGACTGAATCACGGAATATAAATCTACTGCTGCAATTTTGAAAATTTTTTCACAAATATGAATTTTATAGTTGCACAGCTTTATGTGTATCAAATTATGGAAGGTGTGAAATATTATGTGGCATTACAAGGGATGAAACACAGCGATTGCAATGAGTGTGAAGTTGGCTACCCGAGAGAAGTGAGGTCTGCCTTCACACTAGTGGCAATGGTTGTGTTACATTCCTAGTAATGCATATTATTTTTCATAGCAAATCTATTGAAAATTCGAGTGGAGGTACCTGTAGACCCTACCTACCTACGTGTCTACCCTACAGCTGAAAAAAATGTTTTAACCCTAAGGATGCAAACACCGTTTTTTAACCCGCTCTACAGGTTTGTAAAAATCTATATCTAGAGTTTGTTTCGGGCTCTGATTCTGAAATTTAGGTAAGATTTGCTGAATTTTAAATTGACGATTACTGATTGCTGATTACAAATCTTCAATCGGTTTCAGAAAATCCTAAATCGCCAATGAAAAACTGAAGAATAAATGTTTAAAAGGCTTATAAATTCTTATAAAAAAGTTTTCATTCCTGAGTTAAAATAATTTTTTGTTAAGTTTTCAAATTTGCACGTGAAGTGTTTATGACTGAATCTGAAAAAATGATCAATAATTGGATACTGGTTATATCTCTTCATTCGATTTTAATTGTCAAAACAATCTACTCAATCATGCAAATGAAGTAATAAGAAAAAAGAAGATCGTTAGTAAATTTGATGGTTTTCTAGCGCAACTTCATATTGTAAAAAAGCAAAGAAATTTGTACTTTTTTCTTCCGCAACTTTATGTCGTACAGACACAACAAATTCGTACCCTTTTCTTGGACTACTTCATGTAGTACAAAAACAAAGAAATTTTTACTCTTTTCCATTATTGTTTCAAATATCTAGCAACTGCATCTGAAGTTATTCATTCTAACAGTTTCTATACAAACAATTACTAAAAAGTTCTGAAAATGGCAATGGTACCAGTCCTTCTTCAAGTCTTCTGTTTCAAACGAAGTCAAAGATTCCAAATAAATAAGAAAAAGATAGGAAAGAAGGTTTAATTTTAGTGCTATTTTTTATGTGTTTTGGAATGACATTCTTGACTTTGGCAACATGTAGGAAGTTGAGTTGGCATTTTAAGTTCTCTATCTTTGATGTTTGTTGTTTAAAGCCATGTTCAACTATCTATATTCTGTCTATATTTCTATATTCTATCTATATTTAATTGAATATGGCCTTAAACAACAAACATCAAAGATAGAGAACTTAAAATGCCACCTTAAGTTTCGACTGGTTGCCAAAGTCAAGAATTTCACTCCAAAATATATAGAAAATAGCAATAAAATTAAATAAGTTTATCTATACTAAATTGAATATGACTTCGGTCCAAACAGGAGTCTTGAAGTACAGTCCTTGCTTTATCATACTTCACGCAGATTTTTTGCATTGCTTTTAACCGAAAAATTAAAGAAAATTAGGAATATTTTTGCAGTAGTATAACGTGAAAAATGAAAGTCAGATGGTGCTTCGTGTCAGCAACAATTCAAACAAGGGTGGTCAGATTTTGCGGAAAATTCAGCGAATAGTGGTGCTTCAGTATTCATGGTATCGTACATACCTCTCAACATTACATATTCAGATTGGAAAGTATTGTGTAGGAATAATCGACCATCTTCTGCAAGATAATGCAGAACCATCTAATTTCAGGTTACGAAAGAAACACCAGAGAAAACAGCAGAAGTGTATTGTTATGATTGTGAGAAAATGTCACAATTCAAATATACTTTAGTTACTATCAAGAGAAAATGTATACCATTTCTCATTAGCTCTACGATAGTTCCTACAATACTTGATGGAAAAGCTTGCGACGTTCTGACCGGGCAGTCATCTTCAAATGCCATCTTCAACTCTACCTCATGTAACATATTTGGGGCTACGCCAAATAAAATGAACAATTTAAATGGCCTTCGAAAACTGATTATTGAGGAACAAAATTATTATTTTAGTCTATCAATCCGTCATTGCTGAATTCGATTTATTCAGTGCATTTTGCATATTTCCTACAATTTAGATTTTAAAAAGTCGTATGCTAGACGTGATAACAAGAGATTAACAGGATCGCGGAGAATCATCGCTCAAGATGGTCTAGGGTCAAAATTATCAATCCTAATAGATTTTTTAAAACAGGGTCATGGAAATACAAAAGATGGGAACACTGCTGGCCATTTCTTCAAAAATTCGAAAGAAGTAGCTAAAGTAACTGACATCAGCGTTGAATTAATTTAACTTATCGAAGATGTATTGAAATTGATTGTTATTCAATTGTGATTGATTGTATGTTCAATTGCATGGTTGGTTTAGTATGCCCCTTTCGCTTCATAAATTTCTGATTCACGAAAGTCTAATAATGATGGTTTCTGGATCCCTATTGGTTGGATGTCAGCAGACGCTCAAGAAACCAACAACAAAGTATTCAAAGGACGCAGAGCTGCCAGATCGTGGATGAAATTTACCCCCATCGTAACTACCGTTTGGGAGCCGCAAAAAAGAAGGTGCTTGATTACCACTGTGAGTTCGTGTGTAAGCCGAAAACGCACGATTCGACTTCGGTTTTCTGCTGTACGATGATTGCCGATCTGAAAGCTTCCGAAGACTTCGGTGGTCTTCTATTTATGTCTCGATCCCCATTTGAAAAAAAAGAAGAAACTGGCGAATTTAATGTTTTGCGTGATTCATCATTTCATGCATCAGTCAATTTTGAGGTTACGTTTTTCAATGGTACATAGTATGAATATTATTACTATTATACATATTATTAATGTTAATATTATAATTATAAAATATAACATTAATTTTAATTAATAGTTGACTAACTTTCAATACAAATACTTAAATTTTTAACTAAAACAATTAATTTTCTGCAAAAAAAAATTTATAAATTTGTTTTAAACAAAATATTTAAATTTTTATCCAAAAGGCTGAATCCTATAACAAAACCAAAAAAAAACCTGCTTGCTTCGCGGGCATATTCTCATCGCGCGTGACTGTTGGTTCTCGCGCTCCGCGCTCGACGATGTATTCATCTCGCGCTTCGCCCTCGAAGGTGTATTTCTCGTGCACTTTGCGCTCCAGGCTGCATTTGTCTCGCCCTTTGCGCTCGGTCTTTGTATTTGCCCCACATTTGTGCACAGACCTATTAAGGTTAACGAACCAAACATCGACAACTGTAATTTGTTGATTGTGAATTCTCCTTTGTTAAAGCTTCTTCGGCTTTAACGAACACATTCTTATCACGTAGCTCGTGCTTCGCACTCGATTTTGTCCAAAATGTGAACTTTTCTATATTATGTTTAACACTTCTGTATCAAACTTATAATACATTTATTCAGATTATTTAGCGATAGAAAGTTTTCACATAAAACTAATGCCTTCTCATTATGATGATAATGTAAGAATACATCATTTTTGTGCGACAAAAATTTGAATTTTCGTTTTTTTAACAAAATTAAAAAAGTTGTTATGATAATCGTGTAGGTATTTAAAAACTAATATTTTTCTTTAATTGTCTTTTTTTCACGTGGTGCGTTGAATGACATAGAAGAGTCATTTTCGTCTTTATTATTATTATTTTTCTAAAGTTTGGAAACGCTATAACTCTGGTAATTTTGTTGTTATCAAAAAAAGTCATCAAGATATATTGATCATATGTTTGTGCACTATAAACAGCACTATATGAAAATTTCAAATCTTAAAAAAGTGGTCTTAAAAATTTTGAAAATGCCCCAAATTATTGCATTTTTATTTAAAATTGCTGTCTAACGAATTGTGCTTTCTTTTCATATCCTTATAAAGTGTGTCAAAGGGAAATTCAATAAAATAATTACTTCAAATGTTACTGTGTTTACAGACTACAACGACAATGACGATAATGACAAGGCTGACAGACAGACGTCATCGTAATACCTGTTTCTTTAGGAATTAGGCATTATCGAAAAGTGAAAATTTCAAGAAATCCGCGATAGTCAGTTTTCCCACAAAACAATACCTTCTTATTATGATGAGAATGTAATAATTCAGTATTTTTTGTGCGATTAAAAGATGAATTTTCGATTTTTTCTTAAAATATAAAACCTGTTATAATGACCTTGTAAGTTTTTCAAAACGTAACGTTTTCCTATTCTTGCCTTTTTTATATCGTACGTTGATTGGTTTAGAATTTTCATTTTCATTTTGTATTTTGAAAAAGCCATAACTGTGATAATTTTTTTGTTATCAAAAAAATCCATCAAGATAAACTGTTAATATATTCGAGTGCTATAAATAGCCGTACGTGGAATTTTAAAATCTTTGGTCCCTAAACCTGTGTGCCAAAGCCCAATTCGATTCAATTAGTCAGTCCAAAGATATCGAGTATACATACGACAACGACAGACAGATACCAACCTGAAAACTTTTTGTTCCTTCTGAGGAAATCTCAAAACGTCGATATTTGATGGAATCCGCGAAAGTCATTTTTCGTATGAAACCAATACCATCTCATTATAGTGTGAATGTAAAAAGCGCAAGCCCTATCAAAGAAATGTGAAAATCAAAATTTTAGGTCTTATTTAGGCGAACCATTTTTTTATTACACATTTTACTGTACCGAGTACCGTCTTCCACACATTTAGTTTGTTTATTTTTTCGCAACTTGTGTCAAAAAGTGATTAATTATGAATTTGTAGTTTTTTTCCAGTGCGTGTAATTTGAGCTTTTTCATTTTTTCGTATCTTGCATAGTTTAACCAAAAAATGGAATTTGTGGATTTTTTTATTTTTTTTTGGTAGGATCAAATTTGGAATTTTCAACTTTTCGACCAAATTGAAAAAATTGTTATCATAATCCTGTAGGGCCTTCAAAAAGCAAAGTTTTTCTTCTCTTGACTTTTTTTCATATAATGTGTTGTTTGGCTTCAAATGTTCATTTTAGTTTTTTTTTATTTTGAAAATTCCCTAACTCTGATGATTTTCTATTTATAGAAAACAGTCATAGGGATAAATTGTTTGAGTTTTTTAGTACTATGAACAACCGTGCATAGAATTTTTAAATCTTGAAAAAATGTGGTTTCAAACATTTTTTGTACGATCAAATTTAGAATTTTCAACTTTTCGACCAAATTAAAAAAATTGTTACCATGATATTGTAGGGATTCGGAAATGAACGTTTTTCTTCTTTTGACTTTTTTTCGTATCGTGCGTTGTTTGGCTTAAAATGTTCATTTTTATTTGTTTTTTTTTTATTTTTAAAATGCTCTAACTCTGGTAATTTTTGATTTTTCAAAAGAAGCAATGAAGATAAATTGTTCAACTTTTTGAATACTATAAATAACCGTACAGAGAATTTTGGAATTTTAAAAAAAGTGGTCTCAAAAATATTCAAAATGTGCCCACTTTTTGAATTTTTATCCACAATGGCTGACTAACGAACTTGACCTTTAGTTTAGGACACTCAACGAAAATAATTGAAAATTCCTTTAAATGTTTTAAAAGAGCCTAAAATATTTAAAATCCTTTAAAATCTCTTGATATTTTGCAAATCTCTTGAAAATTCCTTGCAATTTTAAAAATACCCTAAAATATTTTAAATCCTTTAAAATCTCATACTAAATTTTCGAAATCAATTGAAAACTCCTTGGAATCTAGTGAAATATCCTAAGATTTATCAAACCCTTTAAAATCTCATATTAAATTACTGTAATCAATTGAAAATTCCTTGGAATCTTTTAAAATACTCTCAAATGTTTCGAAACCTTCAAAATCCTTCGAAAAATCTTGACATCTTTGAAAGATTTTTAATATACTTTGGAATTTTTTTAAAAAACCTTGCGATAATTATTAAAATTCTTTGAAATTCCTTGAATTTATAGAAATAAATTAAAAATTGAGTGAAATCTTTTTAAACATCCTCAAATATTTAAAATCCTTTAAAGTATTTTGAAATCTCTTGAAAATTGCTTCAAAATTTTTAAAAATCCTAAAATATTTCAAATCGTTTAAAATCTTATGCTAAATTATTAAAATCATTTAAAAATCCCTTGAAATATATTAAAATATCAGAAAATATTTCAAATCCTTTAAAATCTCATATTAAATTACTGTAATCAATTAAAAATCCTTTGAAACCTTTTTAAATACTCTCAAGTATTTCGAATCCTTCTAAATCTTTTCAAACACCTAGACACCTTTTAAAGATTTCTAAAGTACTTTGGAATTTTTTAAAATAACTCTGCTAAAATTCTTTGAAATTCCTTGAAATTATAAAAATAAATTGAAAATTACTTGACATCTTTTAAAAATTCACAAATATTTAAAATCCTTAAAAATCTTTTGCAATTTCTTGTAATTTTTTAAAGCTGATGAATATTCCTTGAAAATTTGAAAATTCTCTGAAATATTTCAAATCCTTTAAAATATCATATTAAATTACTGTAATCAATGAAAATTCCTTGAAATCTTTAAAGTGAATTCAATCAAAATTCCTAAATTTCGAAATTTTATTTTCAAACATTTTCAACTATGAAATATGAATAATTTTCAACTTGATGGGGTTCAAAGTCTTCAAATTTAGAATTGCAAACTTGGAAGTTTATTTACAAAAAATTAATAATCATAAATAAATTAAATGCATTCAAAATTTAAATGTATGTTTTTCAATTGGACAATCTCTAAATGAAATTATTTCAGACTGAAATTTAGAAAACAGAAAAATTTTAAAACATTAAAAATTTAACCGTTTGTAGATTAATTAAACTATTAAATTAAAGTTTTAATATAAATTACTCGAGTTAAAGTTTAACTATCTCTAAAACGATTTTTGTATACAATTATAAAATTATATGTATATTTTTTAGGGTATTTTTTAATTTTCAAGGAATTTTCAAGAGATTTCAAAAGCTTTTAAAGGATTTGATATATTTTGGGATATTGTAATAGATTTAAATGAATTTTTAAGTGATTTCAATCATTTAGTATGAGATTTTACAGGAATTGAAATATTTCATGGTATTTTTAAAATTTCAAGGAATTTTAAAGAGCTTTAAAAATTTTTCAAGAGATTTCTACAGATTTTTAAGCATTTTAAATATTTGAGGATGTTTTAAAAGATATGAAGGAATTTTCATCCTATTTTTCTAATTTTAAGAATATGATATTGTAAAAGATTTGAAATGTTTTAGGGTATTTTTAAATTTTCAAGGAATTTTCAAGAGATTTCAAAATATTTTAAAGGATTTTAAATATTTGAGGATGTTTAAAAAGATTTCACTGAATTTTTAATTCATTTTTATAAATTAAAGGAATTTCAAAGAATTTTAATAACCATAGCAGGGTTGTTTAAAGAAACTTCAAAGTATATCAAAAATCTTTAAAAGGTGACAAGATTTTTTAAAAGATTTGGAAGGTTTCGGAATATTTAAGCGTATTTCAAAAGGTTCCAAGGAATCTTAAATTGATTACAGTAATTTAATATGAGATTTTAAAGGATTTGATACATTTTCCAATACTTTACTAGATTCCAAGGAATTTTCAATTGATTTCAATAATTTACAATTGATTTCAATAATTTAGTATGAGATTTTAAAGGATTTAAAATATTTTAGGGTATTTTTAAAATTGCAAGGAGTTTTTAAGAGCTTTGCAAAATATCAAGAGATTTTAAAATTTGCTTTCTGAAAATTTAACTATTTTGTCGAATTTTTTTTGGTTTTGTTTAAAAATTAATTTCTTTTAATTACAAGAAAATTATACTTGTTGGAAAATAAATTTCTTTTGTGCAAAGTTCATGTATTTGATTAAAAATGCCTTTTTTTCTTATACGATTCAGCCTTTTGGATAAAAATTTAACGTTTTGTTTAAAAATTCTAATATTTTGTTTAAAACAAATTTAACCAATTTTTTTGCAGAAAACTAATTGTTTATTTGAAAATTTAACTATTTCTATTAAAAGTTAGTCAACTATTAATTAAAATTAATGTTATATTTTATAATTATAATATTAACATTAATAATATGTATAATAGTAATAATATTCATACTATATACACCTGAAAAACATAACCTCAAAATCGACTGATGCATGAAATAAAGAATCACGCGAAACATTAAATTCGCCAATTTCTTCCATTTCTTTCAAATGGGGATCGAAATATAAATAGAAGACCACCGAAGTCTTCCGAAGCTTTCAGATCGGCAATCGTCGTACAGCAGGAAACCGAAGTCGAATCGTTCATTGTCGGCTTACACACGAACTCACAGTGGTAATCATGCACCTTGTGTTTTGTGGCTCCCAAACGGTAGGTATGGTGGGGGTAAATTTCATCCACGATCTGGTAGCTCTGCAAAGGAGCACGAGCACACATCAGTAGACTTTTTCACGATTAAAATCTAATGATGACAAAATCCATTTTATGCTTATTTCTTCAGACCTAGTAATAAGTGCATTACGTGTTCAAAAAGAAAAGACAATGAAATAATTAACTAATGATGCCAAAAGCGTGTTAGAAAAAATGGAAGCAATCACGAACCATACATAGAAAGTGACGATCAGGATTAATACAAAGAGGTGAGGACGCTAAAAATATATTTTTGTGAATATTTATTTACAAAGTTGTGAATTAAGTCCGTTCTTTTTCGCTTATCCCATTTCTAATAAAATTTATTTACATTAAAATATTCATAATCAGTCAGTAGAAAATGTATTCCGTTCTGCAAAAACCTTTAAAAAAATTTAAACAAAATTTCTTACGTAATTTTATGAAAGAAAATTCTTTTTACTTTAAAGTTAGCTTATTAATTACAAATGTCCTTCCTGGTTTGAAAAGTTTAAAAATTTGACATTAGATTCGTAATCAAGGTATAGATTTTTACAAACATTTGTATATTTTTCAGTTTTCTCTTCCGCTATATTGGAGCGACCATTTTGAATTTTTTAAATCTGACTTAGGATTAATATTCAGCGACACAAAAACTCCTGTTCACTTATTTTTAGGAACATGTATTTTTTTTTTTTAGTTTTTTCGTTCGGCAGATTGTATCAGCCATTTTGAATTTTGCAAATCGTTCTTCAGATTTATATTCAGAGACCCTAAAATTCTGCTTATACAAACTTTTATAAGCATGACTTCTTTTGACCAAGATTTATAAACCTTCTAATCGTTTGAGCGGCCATATTAAATCGATGATTTTGAGTTTTGATAATCTGGCTTTAGATTCATCATCAGCAACATCATAGACATAAAATAAAATGTTTAAGACCTTCCAAAATTTAATGCAAATAAAGCTGTGCCGCTATAAAGTTCATATTTTTTTAGAAAAAGACGGAACTACCCAACTTTCGCCGCTTGCACTGCCACCGCCATCTTGTATCTCGCAAAAGTGACAGCAGATTCGTATTCAGCGATACCTAAATCTTCGATGTACCAAGTTTTATCGTTTTTTCTTGTAAATTGATGCGGTTATAGATTTTTAAAGCTATATTGCCAAATTGCCCCACTGTGCTACGGTCGGTCAAACCTTGGCCCAAATATGGGTCGGCCGTCGGATATATTCTGGTTCATTATTTCAAAGCAACCATGAAGTTACAGTGGGCTCGTCTGTGGTCAAGAGTTGGCTTGTCCGTCGACGCTACCTTTTCTCATAACAAAGGGTAAAAATTACCTAGTTATCTTTCATAGATCTGCTTTTGGCAGCGGCTGATGTGCTCGTATTATTGGGTGGTCGAATTGTTGTGTCACTCGTAGAAATTTATAAATATTAAAAATGAACCATAAGAAATTCCTAACCAAAATTAGAGGCATTTAATGTTAAATATCTGTTATTAAGATATACTTAAAATTATAAACTTTGATTTCAAATCTACAAAACCGAAAATCTTTTTAAATTTGTCACAAAATATCATAATTAAAAATGTCGAATTGAAACATTAAAAATTATTAATTAATAACTCATGCATATTTAAAACGTAACTAATTTACTTTATAATAAATTCAATATTTTTAAAATATAGCTTTCGAATTTTCAAGTCTTTTTACGAATTATTGTATGAGGAAAATAAAACAATTATCTTAAAAAATCCAGTGAGAATTTGAAATTCAAATTTAATTACTTTAAATTTCTTATCAAATAATATTTTTGAAGTGTATAACGTATACAATTTAAGGCTAAAATCATTATAATCATGTTTCATATTTTTATATTAGCAATTGTCAATGCAATGTTTTTCGCGTGTTATAGCGAGCGTATAATGTTTCTATGTTAAATAAGTATAGATTTAATGTGAAATTATAAGCATATTGATAAAGACATAATAATATTAAGTTTTCAGACATAGAATTATTTATGAACAGAAAAAGTTGGGGACCAAAAATGTTTAACATTTTGGCAATCAGCCATTAATTTGTAATTCTTTTTGATTATGTAAATAATAAAAAATGTATATATATATCATAGAGTAAACCAGGTTACAAGTGCAAATGTGGTAAAAAATTCAATTATTACCTTTTCTTGATCTTAACAAAAAATGTGATGCCTTTTTAAAACAAGATATTTAAGGAAAAGCAATTCAAGAGCAATATTTTCCAAAATTTTATTAAGAATGTATTTTATGTCATAAAAAAATAATAAAAAATTGACAATTAAACAATTTTTAAATAAAATAATTGAGAACCCAAAGAGAAAACAAACAAAAATATTTTTCATCTGACCACCGTGAGACTCAATTACTTCCAACCTAAAAGTTTTGGTACTGCATGAATTTTGTTTATTGCTTATTAGCTTTTGTTAGTAGATTAAAATTTTAAATATTTAAAGAAAAAATTTATCGAGAGTTTTTTGAAATCAATGCATTTGAATTCTAAATTTTTTCTATTTAAAAGATGGTTTATTAATATCTTTAAAAAATTTTCAATTTTCCTTAGAATTACTCAACTATCATTGAAATGATATTTTCTTGAAAGAAACATTGAGTTGAACAACTTGAAATTTGAAGATGGTCGAGGCTCACCATACGATCAGGTACGACGCTGCCTTGAAATATTAGGCCCAGATTTCGTCACCGAGATTCAAGTGCTTCGATAATGAAATGGTTAGAGCTCGCAGTAGGACACACTAGTTTAGGTAGTTTTGGTAGTGTTCGAATCCTCGACGAGTACGATTTTCCAAAGCATTTAAGCGTGTGTTTAAGTTTGTAAGTAATCGTTTGTGCGAATTATGTATTTAATAATGATACAAAATGAAGATTATATAGAAATAACATAAAAATAACTTTTTCATCCTGTTGTATCAAAGAATACCTTATTTTGTCCACAATGTGCTACTTGATTGTAAGCAGGTTTGGTCATGGTCCCCACATCCAGACAAGGTCTCGTGACCACCAAATTGTGCGGCCCCCTCCTCCCCGTCCTTCTTTTTTAATTCACATAGGCATACATTTTGCATGTTTATTCAAGGGAAATGTTGGAAATAGCTGGAAACATTTTTTGTAATTTTGATTAAATGTTATTTAATAAAGATACCACATTGTTTGTAAACATTTCTTCAAATTCAATGTACTTACCATTGAAAAAAATTGAAATTATTACAAAGTCAGAATGTATAGCTATAAAGAAGCGAAGTTTTTTGTTATTTCTAAAATAACGAAATATTTCAACGTTTCTTTACTTGTAGTACTTCTCTTCCAGGGATTTAGCAAATTATCTAGTCTGCTAAATGAATTTTCAGCTGAGGAAACCTCCACTGGTACGGTATAAAAGAGCCTTCTCTCTTCGTTGCGAAATAATTTTGAGGCATTTTTCACCACATAAACAGACAAACTGGATTCGTCAATACTAGAACAAATCATGGGATTTACCTTTCATAATTCTTCCTTGCAACTGATGTTGTTTAACGTCAGATAGATACTCACGAATCGATTCATTGTGTTTCGCAAATAATTCTAGAAGGCGTAAAAATTATTATTGTGTTAAAACGCAAGCTTCTCATTTTCACTCCAAATATGTAAGCAGTCAATAAATCAACTACCTTTAGCGCCACCAACTAACAACGACGTGGACGTCGTAGCGGTCAGTTCCCTTTGGGTTGCTTTTTTCGGTGAGTCCCCTTGACTCTCACCATGGGGTTGCTCGTTTTTGGCAAGTCCCTTTGCCGCTCACAATCGACGCGCTTGTTTTCGGTTAAAAATTTACATTAAGTGCTCAAAATGCTGGCCTCCCACGTCGATGCACTTGCTTATCTGCGCTTCGAAAGTTTGCATACAACTGCGGAGTGTTTCTGGTGTTATTTGGTTACAAGAAATCCTGATTCGCTGTTTCATGTTCATGTTCAAAATCAGAAACACTTGTTCAAGCCGAATGCTTAATTTTGCTTAATTTTTAACTCTTCGCTTCTCATTTCTGTATTGAACAATCATAAAGTAGAATAATGAGAAATGAACCAGAGTTAGACATTTGAATTGAATGAATATATGTGTTGCTGCTTTTAATCATACAGGGATAATTATAATAGAAAAGAGCATGATTGACTTCATAAATCAGCATTATAAAGAAAGAAGGTTAGTATTGGAAAAGACTTACATCCGAAATCTTCAATTATATCCAAAGTAAAAACGCTAAACTTCAAGTAGTTCCTAAACTAGAGATATTGCGCCCATTTTCACTTAATTTATCATTTTATAGTAAATCAGAACCTTTAGAATAATACAAAAATGAAAAAATACGAATGTTATTAAATATTTTAAATCACATAATCAATTAATTTAGATTCTAGGTTAGTCCGTTAGGAACCGCCGACAGCGCTTTAGCACGCCTAGCGGCACTTTGTTTGAATCAAATAAATATTTTTATGAATTTGAATAAACAGATTTAAAACAAATGCATTGTTTAATAGAAGTAAATTTTTTATTTAAATCAAACAAATTGAACTAAACAAAATATTTGTTTCAATCAATCAGGCAAATAATTTCCATTTCTTTAAATTAAATAAAGCTTTTTTTCATTTAAGCAAAAAATTTGTTAAATTCAATTATATGAATCCAAATAAATTTTGTTGCTTGATTCAAACAAACATTTTTCTGAGTGAACTAGTGTGGGTTTTCCATACTCGAATAATGAATGTTATGTCGATTCACTGAACCATTCTTCTTGAAAGAGGACTCGTCTAAAGACAATATTCGAAAAAACAAATTCGGGTCCCCTTCTATCTGCCTAAGCACTTATTGACAAAATCTCACTTATTTATGAAAATCATTGCCATGAAGTTCGTGATGCAGTGAAATATACAGTGAAATATGGTGTCACGGCTGATCTCGCAATTTCATTATTAACTCCAGTAATAGTTTTTCGTCGATTCTTTTTTCACTTGTACACTTTCATCAGTGTTGAATTTATTTAAAATCTGGTGAAAAGAAGTGCTTGACCTGAATTGTCTGAAAAACGTTGAGCATAAAGAGTGACAGCATGCTCGACATGCGTGCAACTTTCTCTATAATTGAGAATGATTTGAATTTTCTCTTGTTTGTGAAAGTAATGAGGTGAAGCAATGAGGGGACAGAACGAAATTTAATCAAACGCAAACAAACGTGAACAGCACAACCAAGCTACCAAAATTAAAGAATCTAAGAAATTATCTATTGCGTGCGACTCAGGAAAGATTATTATAAGATGCGCTGTAAGTTTTAGTCCAGTATCATTTGTTTTCAGACAAGGCAAAGACGTATTGTGCAATGAGTGTAGCCTACACAAGTCGGTTATAAGCCTTATTTCTGTACACGCATCTAAAAAGACCTAGAATGACTTTCGCAGCGGCTTCTCGTTATAATGAGAAAGTCAAAGGACTTTGTAAAGAAGCGTTTTAAACGGTATAAAGAGATACGAAATGTTCATGATTTTTCAGATAGGGATAGGACACGTGTGACCACGAAAGACAATGATAAGATGATTATCAAGCGTTTTGAGAAGCACTCCACCTATAAATTGCGGCAAGTCCAAACATTTTGGTCAAGAAGGCTACAGAAGATTAATCGCCGTTTGAGATCTTCCAGCTATAGATAAAGGAGCACGGTGCTGAAATCGTTCTTAAACCCGGAGCACATTGAAAAGCGACAGGCATGGGCGAACGAAAATATTCACCGCAACTGGTCGAACGTAGGTTTCACAGATGGGTAATCGTTCTGGGCATGCGTTCGTACACTGCGTGCGTGATCCATTTACGGTCTACCATTCGTTTAACAAAGCATTATGCATCCGGTCAACGTCCATGTATGGGATTGTTTGTAAGCTGGATTTTGTCGTAAAGCACGTGTTCGCTGGTAACCTGAATGCCGAAAGGATGCTTAAAATCTGTTAAGTGGCTTTGATAAAGTCTGACAAGAAATGGTTTGGGGAAGGAAATATAGAATGGATACCTGAGGAAGACAAACACAAAGACACAATTCCCAGATGCAAATCCCATAGAGAATGTGTGGTATACAATGCAGCAGAAACTTCGCGAAAAGCTTTTCTTTAACATCAAACAGCTGAATTGACACCTGCGTGACATTTGGAGATCCCTACCCTGCACTATGGTCAAATGCCAGGCGGTGAAGTTTGGGATAAATTTGTACGGATTGGCTCTCCCCACTTGAAAATAAAAAGTTTTTGTTAAGGATCTTGTTTTCGGTACATGTACATTTCTTGAGATATTTCGATGTGTCAATAAAATGGAATCACCCTGTATATAAATAAACATACAACTTGAACGTATGACTAACATAATTTATCTTAATCTCTCTAAATGTGGTATAGTGAAAAATCAGTTACGCTTACGAGCGATCGAAAATTACTACGAAAAATTCTCGGCTCAACCTCTAAATAGGACCGCTTACACTCGATCAATTTAACGTATAATGTATGGCAATGAAACATAAATCCATTGTGCTCAATCAAGTTGTTTATTACATTCAAAGAATTTTTAATACCGGTAATTATTACAATGAGTTTTAAAATACGTTAACAATCCAATTTATAATAAATACATTTATAAATTAATTTTTTTATCTATTATTATTCTTTGCATATTACTTTTATTTTTATATTTTATTATTATTTAATTTTTCAGATTAGCACCCGCTCCCTGCGAAATCCTGCGGTTGTCCTT
>NC_046661.1:48622757-48629812 GCF_010883055.1 Belonocnema kinseyi | reverse complement strand
TATATATATTATTCTAAATACAATATTTATTGTAATTATGAGTAAGTTAAAATATTTAGTTACGAAAAAATAATCAATTTTTAATTTTTAATGGGAAATTGGCAGTATTTGACAAAATTTTATGCATTCATTCTAGTTCCCTTTTAAGGTTTTGAAACCTCTCCTCCTTGTTTTTCTTTTTGGCAGTGATGTTGTAGTTGGCCATATCCGAGAATTCGATCACGAATATAATTCCTTTTTTGAAGTCATGTAGAACGATATCTCGACTTCTGTGAAAGTTTACGCGTATTTTCTTGTCAAGTATGGTACAGCACATTTTACATGAGCAAATTGTACATTTGAAATTTTATTATGTAAAATACTTTAGAAAAATTGAGTTGTAGGATTATTAATTCGTCTTTCAAAACAAAATTATAATTTCCATATAATCAAATATCAGTTACATAGCGTAAAAGTTCTGAAAATTATAAAAGAAATATAGAGTCATTATTCGATCATGTGAGTTTAATATTTAATCATTATTATGATCCCGTGTGAATAGTGGGAAGTAGGAATTAAACACTTACACTTTTCACTGATTAGCCGTAGGTCTGTTGTTTTAATTTACAATATGTAAACAAATTCCTTGATTTATGAAAAATAATATCATAGGCCAACATGGTTTTGTTGTTGGAAAGTGGAGAATCATTTCCTAAGTATTTTTTCATGTAGTGTCCGAATCCGGGGTAAGAATTATCCCATCATGTCAGGATTTTAAAATATTTAAGGTTATGTACACAAAAATGGCGTTTTTGGCTACTTTTGAGGTTTTGTGCAGAAGACACAAATTTTTCTGGGATTTTCCTTTTAGTTCTATCATATAGTACTGCTCTTTCTCTTTAATTTGAGTCTCAAAGTTCAATTTCCATTTTTCTTTAACAAAAAACGCCAATTTGAAATTGCGAGATATGTCCCATTATATCTTGAGCAATTGCTTTAAATACTTTGAGGCAGACTTTTTCTACTGGGTGTTTTATCTTGAAAATTTGTACTTGGGGATGTTCGGGGTTGTTGAAATCCCAAAAAATGTTATGTCTTCTGTAGATAACCTCAAAAGTAGCAAAAAACGCGATTTTTTTGGGTATATAACCAAAATCCGAAATTCAAAATCTTGACGTGATGGGCCATATCTGACCCCGGATTCGGATCCTACTTAAAAAATTACTTCGGAAAGGACCCTTGACTTTCCAACAACAAAAACATGTTGGCCTGTGGTATTTAAATTAAATGCTCAAGACATAATGGGACATATCTCATAATTTAAAATTGGCGCAACATAGCGAAGAAAAATAGTAATTGAACTCTGCAACTCTCAAATTAGAAAGAAATAGCAGTACTATATTATACAACTAAAGGAAAAAATTCCAAAAATGTTGTGTCTTTTGTACATCACCTCAAAAGCTTCCCAACCACTGTTATGACTCCATTATTTTCAGGCTTGTGTATATTCTGCATGTACATTGAAAAGACTAAGTTTAATTCTAAAAAACCTTCAAATTACCATGATTTAAAATCATTGTTCAATTAATAATTGGAAATGTAATGCGATTTTATTGATTGTAAGTGAAAATTTATTACTTAGTTACCCATTTTAACCTACTCTCAAAAGTTATGAACAATGATACTGTGTATGCAGTATCAAAATGCATACTGTTCGATATACTTACTTTATAAAGTTGAAGATATACTTAGGGTATTTTCTTGAAATAAAGATAGAAATTCAAAAGGGTTAATTGAAGATTCCCTTGATAATAATTAAGTATTATTGATAATGACTTGTTTATAAATGTGAGCATACAGAATAAGTTTATCGACTAATGACTTAAAACGAAATTTTTTTTGCATATGAATTAGTGCTCCCAATTTTGGTAACTTTTTGAACTGGGCATGCGTCGCGCCAGCAACACGAGTTGTTGCTTTCAGCGAGCGCTTTTTAAATTATATAAATATTCAAATGTTATATTTATAATAATTAATGATTGGGAAATGCTTCAAAAGTAATTTATTAATCCTAAAATAGAATTTTTGAGTGGCAGATAGAAAAATATTGGGACTTGATTGCAAAAAACGTTTTTAATTCTGATCTTAGAAAAAACAAAATTTTTTATTTATTTTTAAATAGTTGTGAATACATAAAGTTGTGTCAAATAGTTGTGAATGAAAAAAATTAAAATTAGTAGCTCGGCAGAGACAAGATGAATCATTGAGCTAAAAAAATGCCTTTTTTCTCTGAACTCGGAATTCAAAACGTCTTTCCAATTAAAATCGAATTAAATTTTTATCTGTCACTTACAAATTTTATTTTTGAATTAAGAAATTACTGTTAATGCATTTCCTAATCATTATTTATTATAAATATCACATTTCAATACCGACACTATTCAAAACCAGCCCACCAACAGTAATCAATCGTGTTGCCGCCGCGACGCAAACGCAGTTTAAAAAGTTTCCAGATTGGGAGTACTGATATCAATAAGCCTTTATATTTACAATTTTGCTACATAACCTGCAAATGATATAATATAATAATGTCCAAGTGAGCAAAGCGAAAAATAGGTTCTTTAGGAATAGGCTCAATTACATTTGAGATTCTTTCGAACCCCAGGTGTGGTACTATTTAGAGCTCACTTATCGTTTTGGGTTCCTTTTCAGCAAGTGGGGTTCATTTTTGTCGCAGCTCCTTTGAAATCAAAAATAGGTTCCAATGGAAACTTCAGTTTCTTCTGTGCAGAGGAAAGCGCCAATCCAATGAAATATGATATTTTGCATCTTTTCCCAAAAAATTTCTGTGTTTCGGGTAGAAATCCTCTTCACAGAATCTGACTCCATATTTTGCACCCCCAAATAAAGTATTTCAGAGAAAAAAATAAGTGCCCCCGAAATTATTATGTTCGCCACATTCTTCCGACCAGATGACTGGACTATTATCTGCTCAGTAATATATAAATTACGTTATATATTTCATCTCACAACTTTTATTTTATTCAGAATGAGCGTAAGAATCTAAATTTGAGCAAGAAAAAATTTGTGGTCCACTTCTCATTCTATATGAATTCAAAGAGTATAAAAAAGCTATTTTTTTAATAGATTTTTTTTAAATCACGTTGTTTCAAAAAATTAATTTCATTTTTTATTTTCAACAAAAGATATAAAATTGAAAAAATATAACATTATGATAGTTTCAAAGTATATGAAAAGAACTTTTTAAAAGACTCTAATAGAACTCTAATTGGATCATCCTAAACGAAGTTACACTAAGGTCAAGGCGAAGATACGCTTGAAAAAATGAAAACTTGAGGGCATTGTATATTGAAAACCGGTTGGTAAATGAACCTATAGTGCAATGAACTGGTGTAAGGGCACTAGGTCTATATTCCAACCAAGTTTCAGTCCGATAATAAAAATTAATTTTAGGTAGGAAATCTTGACATATTCTGCCCCATGTATTAATCTCACACCATGATGGTTCTTCAGTAAACGTCTTTTAAAAAGAGTTAACCAGTTTCTCTGGAGTAAGATATCGTAATTAAGTAGATAACCTTTAATAACTTTCTGATAGGAGAATGTTCGATTTTAAGGCGTTTACAGTTTCTTTATCAATCAGTTAATCAAAGCGTTAAGCATCTAAGTTTTGCAAACGACAAGCGACCTTTGGAAACACAATCGGGAAATGGAAACGAATAAGAAGTGCAGGTCCCGGTAATAAGCGTTGAATAGAAGAAAATTAATATTTTCAGGTTTCAGCGCAAAAGTAAAGATGATTTTATTCTTTTAAATGCGCGATTTTTCCATCTTTCTAAAATGTCATTATAAGAATAGGATATCTCATAAAATAATTGATTTCTATTTCCATAACGACCGCCGCATAATTTGCTATTCCCCAAAAGGAAACGTGTTT
The DNA here is from genome assembly GCF_010883055.1 of Belonocnema kinseyi. Taxonomy (NCBI): domain Eukaryota; kingdom Metazoa; phylum Arthropoda; class Insecta; order Hymenoptera; family Cynipidae; genus Belonocnema; species Belonocnema kinseyi. The sequence continues at coordinate 48,625,875 of NC_046661.1, read as the reverse complement.
CCAGTATATTTAATTCCTTGTAATTGTACCGACAGGCACACCACACAGAGATGTCTTGTATTTCTCAAAATTTTTCATATTTTGAGATTATTTAATTCACTCTAATCAGGTTACAAAATATGTGTAATGAATCGTTTAAATTCCTTTATGTGGAATATAAGTTTTGAGATTTTAATTCTAATCAATTCAAATCTACCTCTAGGATTAAAATTATTTTAATTCACACATTTAAATATATTTCTGTAATGCATTTTTAAAAAGTTTGAAATATGTTATTAAAATATGAGTAAATATAAATTAAATTTTTTCTCGAATTAAGTGGAATAGGATTTGCACTTCCTCTGTTTCCGTTGGACGATTTTTAGACGGAGGAAAAATCGCGTATTCATAGGAACACAAATTCTCAATTTTTCTGAATTCTACGCTTATTACCAGGGTGGTTAACATCAAAGACTTCCCTGCAGTCATCTACTGAAGGAAATTCTTTCATTGGATCATGAAATTTGTAGAGTTCTCTCCGAAATACTTCTACCTACTCTGGTTTGGGTAGACGGTCGACAGTCACTCGATGATCTTGGAAGAGAATTGGATGATGGTTCGGAGAAATTCCGGCCAGTTTTTGTGCAGCCGATCACACACTGAATGCGGGACGCGTACTGTCTTGCCCAGTCTACCTTTATGGCAAGTTGATGCATTCAACTCTCAGTCTTATGATCAGCCATTGGTTTTGGTTTATAGATTGCATCTGCCACAGCTTTCGCTGCGTTATACACGTGAATGATAACAGTTTTTTGTTTCTTCTGTAAAATTCTGATTTTTTTATGTAAGCCCGTAAGAAGTATGGCCCTTAATAAAAAATTGATTTCTATATCTGAATAATATATGTCGGCGAGATACAGTCCTCATTGTAACTATCTAGTACTCTACTATATAGTTATACTAGTCTAGATCCCGACAGGCATGATTAATATGGCTAGATGTGATTTGAGTTTAATAGGGTAATGGTGATCCGACGTATTTTTGTCTAGTTTTAAACATGTCGCTAACTTGGCATAATAGATGCGAAACTAACAAGTTAAAAAAAAGAAAGCCATTCGCTTTTTAATTTAGTTCTGCAATGAGAAAACTGTTTGGTGTGATGTTTTAAGCAAGTGAAATCATTCATTATTATCAATTTCAACACAATTGAGGATACTAAGGCTTTACCTCTTTGCACTATTTGATAGCCGGTTAGAATTCAAGTTTTCAGACTTACAAAGGAGTATCGATTAACTCCAGAATAAGTAGCATTCCTAGTTATCCTTGGTTAAAGTGACTTAAGCCCCAAAAAGAACTACTAAACGAAGTTATAAGGTAGTGTCTTTTAGGGTGGCCTAAAAAATCACATTTGACAAATGTCAACGGTTATGTTCACCAAAACGTTCTCTCAGGTAAATAAATTTCCCCACGATTTTTTATTTTGCAAATAAAAATATTTTTAGCTCTTGCCCAGCCACTTTTATCTCTGATGGAGTTCAACATTTAGAATGTTTTCTATTCTCACTTCTCCGGTTTTGGTCAGAAAAAGTCAATTTATTTGACCTTCCATATGCTTGTTTACTTATCAGTGAGTATTGCATTTATCAAGACATTTTAAAAATTTTTAGAAGGGCCTTCTGAAAAAATGAATAAACATTTTATTTAATTCAGAAAAGCATAAACAAAGCCTATGCAAAACGACACATTTAGGTTGAACGCCGGCTGAAGGTTCTGCAGGTAGACGGCTGCAAAAAAAGTTGACTCTCAGTTGGGCCGCTCACTGTGAATCGTATTTTCTGCGGTCCGAAGCTACGGTTAATGACAATAAGTCGAACGCCAGAGTAATAATAAGTTAATAAATCTATAGCTGCCCTTTAGGTCAATCCTGTAATCCTGTTTCAAACCGAATGGTGTACCATTATGCCCTAGTCACACTGCATTTGGAAATTATCGGTACATTCAGCGAAACTACTATTAAAAATCTCTGCTGACTTTAAAATGTGATAAGTCGTTCAAAAATAGAGCGAATAACTCTTCTAAAAAACCGTGAGAAATCTGATTAAATAATGGTTGAAATTAGTCGTAAGAGAGAATTTTCTGAACGCTTGAAGAGAATATAGCACATGAGAAATTTAAATAAAATTCAAGAATTTCTCGAATTTTGTACCTCGACTTCAACTTGTCGAATTACCCTCTTTCTTTTCGAGAAAAAAAGGAAAATGCCGGTACAAAGTGTAGAATTGTTAAGGTCACACACGACACCCTTTCCAATGTCTCATGGGCCGGAAAGGCATCCCTGTGACTAGTTCCAGAATTAACTTAGGTCACACACGACGCCTTTTCCAACGTCTCTTGGGAGCAGGAAGTCACCATTGTAACTGGTCACAGAAATAACTTAGGTTGCACACGGCACCCATTCCAACGTCTCATGGGACGACAAGGCACCCTTATGACTAACCTCATGGAATAACTTTGCTCACACACGACACCCTTTCCAACGCGTCATAGTGGACGGGAAGGAACGCTTATGATTGGCCACGAAAATAACTTAGGTTGCACACGACCCCCTTTCCAACGTGTTATAGAGGGTGGAAAGGCACCCCTGTCACCTGCCACAGAGATAACTTAGGACCCCCTTTTCAACGTGTCAATGGAGGGGGGCGAGCAGAGGCACCCCATGAATGACCACAGAAATGACTAAGGTCACACACGGTCCCCTTTCCAACATTACATTGCGGCGGGAGGACGTCCCTGTAACTAGTCACAGAAATAGCTTAGGTTACACGACACCCTTTCCAGCGTCACATGTGAGTGGGAAGGCGCCTCTATGACTGGTCACAGAAATAACATAGGAATCATACAATCCCATTCTTCCTCTTATGTTTCGTGGAAACATATATTTTAAAATCAACTTTTATTTAAAAGTTTTTTGTAAATTTTCATTATTGACTGAAATAAACGGAAAAACATGAACTTTCTATAGTCTTTTGGGGTTAAGACATTGAAAATCATATTTTCCGGTATTTTCACTATCTAGCTGGTGTCATTTGCAGGTGACGGTCGCTCCCAGCAGGACCACGTGGCGGTTATTTAACCATTT
>NC_046661.1:48611817-48622657 GCF_010883055.1 Belonocnema kinseyi | reverse complement strand
GCATCAAATCTAATCTATCTCGACTACTCACTCCTGAAAGTCCGGATTAAGAAAGCACAAGAGAAAAACTTTCGTGAACAGCTCCTCGATAAGAGGATGCACTGTATCTTCCCCAGAAATGTGAAGGGTCTGTCAATGGCTTGTGAGCTAACGTTTGTTTTCCTTAAATCGCCCGGATTGAAGTCTGGTATAGAGGGTTTCATTTTTGCATGCCAAGACGGTGTCATTTCCACCTTAACATACCGTCGCCACATTTTGAGCCAAGACATTCCCGATGATAGCTGCCGGGCGTGCCATGTACACCCCGAGCATTTAACTGACATACTATCTAGTTTTCCAACTCAAGCGGGAACGATCTACATTCAAAGGCACAATGCGGCACTAAGAGTGCTTTATTACCATCTCTGTCACTCCTATGGCATTCACCTTAATATCGCTCCTTTAAATGCTCCTAGGGAAATTGAGTCAATTGTGGAGAATGGGAAGTGCCGCATATACTGGAACTTTATATTCTCGACAATTGTTTCTGTTGCTCACTCTAGGCCTGACATGGTTCTTCTTGACTTCGAGAAGCGAACCATGTTCGTTATCGAATTTTCAGCACCAGCTGACAAAAACATCATAGCCAAGGAGAATGAAAAGAAAGGGAGGTATCGAGACCTTATAAGGGAGTTGCAACGATTGTACCCGGAATAGTCTGTTAAACTGATCGTCCTTATCATCAGCGCTCTTGGAGGTGCCAAGCTTTCACTTGCTAATAGCCTAAAAAGCATCCCTGGTGTCAACAATATGCTAGAACACTTGCTGTTACCTCACGGTTGTGAGACGTGGTTGTGGTTGAAATTTTACCGCGATTTCGCTGCAAGCGGGTGCAATTTTTCAGATTAGCACCCGCTCCCGGCGAAATCCTGCGGTTGTCCTTATGACAAATTTTTAATTATATATATATTATTGGCTTAAAATGTTCATTTTCGTGTATTTTGTGGAATTTTGTTGATGCTGTAACTCTGGTAATTTTTGGTTTTATCAAAAAAGTCATACGGATGAATGCAGGTGCCATATTCATAAAAATAGGAAGATAAATGCAAATATTTTATTTTTAGTTGAAAAGAACAGGTAATGTAAAAAGGTATAAACACTTTTACACGGGTCCATTGAGAGGAATTCAACTTAAAAGCACGAAAGCCAAAATTGCTACAAAAATTTATCCATATTAATGTTGGTTCTCACTTTTTTCATTGAAAATCTTGATTCGTTTACTTTAAGAGGTAAACATTCGTTTTTACTCTTTTATATCATTGACAAAATCAGAACAGACGACATTTTAGTTTTTCGAATTATCTAAAGATATTTTTTATTTGAAAAATGTTATCGGCTAATAATACAAAGTTTTAAGTGTTGAAAAACATTTGAGGATGAGCGTATTTCTAGCTTTTCTGCTGAAAATGATTATATCGAGAACAAGAAACATGAAAAAAGAAATTTGTAATGAAGTGAAGAAATTAAGTTTTTGAAAAAAATGAACATAGAACACTTTAGCCTTCGTTTTTTTATATCTTGCTTTTTTTCAAAAACACTGAGTATTTTAATTTTTTAAGTGGATTATATTAAAAAAAATTTATTTTTTATTGAAAAATAGTTACACGACATCCCAGATATAAAATCAAGAGAAAAATTCTTGTTGATTTAGTGTCAACGGAGCCGTGATTTAGCGTTTGTCAGGTTTGATTCTAAATATTAATTTTTTTATGGTTTTTTAATGTTAAATGTTAAGAAATGTAATTCTTTTATCATATAAAGACTAAAAATTCAAATAGTGAATAATAAAAAATTTGAGAATATTTACGTTCTGAGTTTACAATAAAATCAATATTTTATTATTTATTATTTTAATTAATAAGTTTTCATATACGATTAAAGAATTTCAATTTAAAAAACGAACCTTTAGACAGTCAAAAGTGTTGCAAATTGTATTCACTTTTTCGTTTATTTTTTCTTCCTATCTGTTTCCTTTCTACGTTATTTAAATTTTAAAAACTTAAAAAAATGAATGCAACTACCGAAAGAGTTCTTGATTAAAGTTAAAACTTGATAAAGTAACTTAATAAATGCAGTATACATAATAAAATGAAGTCAAATTCATACGAATATTGCAGTAATTTTATTAGTTCTGTTACAATTTACAAAAAGCATACGGATATCTCGAACCTGTGGCCTAATACGAAAATATACATACAATTACTGAACATTATATTTCAAGTTCATCATTATAACGTATATGTATGCATACATATATACGTACCATCAACTTGTTTGAAATGATTGTGTCAGAATTTCCAAAATTTATATAATCGCAATACAGTAACTATCAGTAGCAATCAATCACTTTGTTTTGAAGGATCGAAACCTATGAAATGTCAAGAAATCTTACATGTTTAACAAAGTTTTAAAATAAATGTTAGGAGGAACACCATTCACAATTCGTAACTGAAATGGTTCGATTTCAACATGCTATATTAGAATTAACGATAAATATCTATGAAAAACGAATACAAAAATTATTTTGAAAAGGCACGCATTTGTTTAGAAACAAGTTACAGGCAGGACAATAGGCAAAGTATGGCAAGAAGCTATCATCAATGATATAGTTACCTAATACCTAAGGATATATTACTGTTTGATGCTCCTCTGCTACTATTGATGAAAAGTGTTTCTACAAAGCTGTGTTTCTATAGTGCATTCTGTAACGCATGCATACACACGTTATAATGATGAACTTAAAATATAATGTTCAGAAATTGTATACACATTTTTGTATTAAGCGACAGGTATAAGATTTCCGTATGCTTTTTGTACAATGTAACAGAACTAACAAAATTCCTGCAATAGCCGTATGAATTTTGTATCATTTTATTATGTATGTATAATGCATGTTCATTTTATGTAAAAAGGTTGATAAATGTATCAAAATATTAATATGAATTGATTCTTAATATATTTCACCTACATATTCTGCAAATCACCTCTATATTCTAACATTTTTAAATCAATGACTACTTCTCATTAGAATACTTAAAATAGGATTCCAATACATTTTTAACCAAGAAGAATTTATTATCGAAATATTTTTAAGTGACAAATTACGTGAAATATTTGTATATGACAAATATATATTTGGTACTCAATAAATTACTTCAATTTTCAGTAAGGACATCAATTTTTAACCTATTTGTGTAACTTTTCTACTCAAAATATTAATCTTCATCAAAGAAAATTGAAGTTCTATAAAAAAAAATTGTTTTCAATAAAAATTGTAATAGTTAGATTTTCGGTCCTAAAAATAAATTTTCGGTTAAGAAAATAAATTTTTATATAAAAACTCTTTTTTCCGCCGAAGAAATTAATTTTCCTAATCAAGAAACAAAGATTTTTCACAAGATACATGAAATTTTACCCAAATATTTGAATTTATAAAGAAATTCCCACTTTAATATTAACCTAACCTAAAATAAATGTCCATAGAAAAAATATAATTTTATGTCAAAAATCTAAATATCAAATTAGAGTAGGTCAATTTTCATTAAAGACATCAACTTTCAGCCCATTTACGTAATTCTTCCATTCAAAAGCTGAATCTTCATCAAAGAAATTTAAATAGCTATAAAAAAGAAAATGTTATCAAACAAAATTAGATTGATTTTCGGTTAAATAATTAATTTTCATACACTAAAATTAATTTTCAACCAAAGAGATTAATTTTCCACCTAAAAGAAACCAGATGTTTCACAAAATACATGAAATTTCAACAAAAATTAGGAATTTTTTAAAAGAATTGTCAACCTTATATTCAAATTATTAACCGAAGAAATTTTCAACCAAAAAGAATGATTTTTTTTTTAATTTGTTACATTTTCAAGAAAATAATAGTCGCACCATAATTCTCACCCTTCGTTTGATTACTTTCATTCACGAATATTTAAATAAATTTCATTCATTCTCATATACTTATATTGTTATGCATATTTTAATAAAATATGCTTCTTCTTTTGTTTCTCATAAACGACACATTTCGAATTTCGCGCTCGTTTCACTCACTTTTCCGTGCGGCCATGGAGGGCGCTAAATGCCAAAACCAGTGATCCTAACTTTGGCATGTTGAGCTACTACGCTTGCCCGGCGCAGCGATTGTCATTAGTCACAATTGGCGCGCGATTCAAACCAGATAGAATTAACAATTACTGAAATTAAATATATACTCATTACAAATTGCACATTAATATCAGAAATTTCGTAAATTGTGATTGATGACCAGAAAAAACAATAAAAATGCATATACTTTTTTAAACAGTTGTTTTTTGGTTCGAAAGAATAACTTATATTTCACCAACTAATTCATAAATTAATATACTTCTAACATTTAGTATAATATGTATGAATATTTGCATAATTTCATGTACAAATTTCCATTGCAAAAATCAATCATACTATATAAACACCTCAAAATAACGTTTTGAGCTAAAAAAGTTCTTAATTTAGAGACGTCACAAAATGACGCTCCTAATGAGAAAAATTTAACAAAAATCATCATTACTTATAATAAATATTGAGCCAGTGTCTACTAGAACCATAGAAAATTTCCTTTTCGTACTAAAATTTTGGTATAGATACGACTCATTAAATAAACATTTTTGTTCTTTAAAAACCTTTATTAATCGAATATAAATCCATCTTTTGAACTGAAAAAAAAATTTGCTATTATTTAAAAAATATACTCGTTGGTATTATTTTCTAACCTTACAACACAAATTACGTAATTTCTGATATTGATGTACAATTTATTATAATGATGTTGCCTAATTTCAATAATTGTCAATTATACCAAATTTAAATCGCCCACCACCGGCAACTAATTAGAGTCGATGCACCGGGCAAGCGCAGTAGCTCAACATGTCAAAGTTGGGATCACTGGCCAAAACCCTCTTACAATTTACCTTACACTCCCTTTGGCTGTACATGCCTAGCTGGTATCCAATGTATATATACATCAGTGATTGGGAGCATTCGGGAAACCGAGCTAGTTGTACCAGCCGTCCGAGCAGTCTGATTACGTTCGGATATGCGCACCGAGACGTGCGCAAGAGACTTAGCCAGTTGCGGCCACGCATTTGCACGAGAATTTGCATATATCTATAGACTGCTGACTGAGATTTTTTTCATTGTTAATTATTATTTTTATCAAATTAATGTAACGAATCATGGAAGCAGATTCGAAGACTAAATGTTAAATTTTTAATTATACTTGATCAAGTTTTAACTTTAATCAAGAACACTTTCGGTACATTCATTCATTCTTTTGGATTTTTTAAACTTAGACTAACATAAAAAGGAATCAGATAGGAAGACAAAATAAACGAAAAAGTGAATACAATTTACAACAATTTTGACTGTCTAAAGATTTGTCTTTTAAATCAAAATTCTGTAATCGTACATGAAGACTTCAAAATTAAAGTAGTAAATAATAAAATATCGAATTAATTGTGAAAATCAGAACGTACATATTTTCAAAATTTTCATTATTCAGTATTTGAATTTTGAAGTGTTCATATTTTTCAAAAACTTAATTTCTTTACTTCATTATAAATTTCTCTTTTCTTGTTTCTTGTGCTAGATATAATCATTTTCAGCAGAAAAGCTGCTAGAAATACGCTCACTCTTAAATGCTTTTTAACACTTAAAACTTTTTGTTTTACATGTGCGTGTAAAATGGCTTATTTCACGCTTGTTTGGCGTTCGATAAGTGCCATGTTACCCATGGTTTCCATTACTGCACGCTAGTAATCATTATTTCACGCCTTCCCTCCTACAAAAATAAGTCAATTTACACGCTCATATAAAACAAAATAGTATGAGCAACAAGCTTGGTTTAGCATTTGAGGCTTTTGATGCAAAAACGAGATATGGAACTAATTTGCTGGAGTAGGGATACAACGAAAATTTAATGGCGCATCTTTTTCTCCTCATAAAAAAGTTGTAGCTTTTTAATTTTCGAATTATTTATGAAAAACTGTTTTTTTCTCTGATTAAAATATTTAGAATTTTTTCACTGTAACTCGCTACGAAATGAAAAGTTTTTAATATTTTTAATAAAACTGATCACAACTGTGCATTATTATGTTTGACCTTGAAAATAAAATTTGTCTGGACATATAGACACTAGAGTGGCCTGAAAAATCATATTCAAGAAATTTTAAAGGGCATTTACACCAAATCGTTCTCATAAGCAAATACATTTACCAACGTTTTTTTTTAATTTGTGACTTTAAGGCTTCAAAGTTCCCCGATTTAAATTAGATAAGTCCTAACATCAGATTCAGGTTTAACTCAAAGAGCAGCTATAGATTTATTAACTTTATATTACTCTGATATTCGACTTATTGTCAATAACCGTAGCTTCGGACCGCAGCAAATACAATTCGCAATGAGCGGCCGAACCGAGGGTCAACTTTTTTGGCAGCCGTCCACCTGCAGAACCTTCAGCCGGCGTTCAACTTAAATGTGTCGTTTTTCATAGGTTTTTCTTATGCTTTTCTGAATTAAATAAAATGTTTATTCATTTTTTCAGAAGTCTCTTCTTAATATTTTTAAAATGTCTCGATAAATGCAATACTCTCTGATAAGTATACAAGCATGTAAAAGGTCAAATAAGAGGACTTTTCCTGGCCAAAATCGGAGAAGTGAGAAGAGGAAACATTCTAAATGTTAAATCTATTAGACATAAAAGTGAATGGTGCAACAGCTAAAAATATTATTGTTTGGAAAATAAAAAATCGTGGGTAAATTTATTTACCAGGAAAGATACTTAATATTGATTTATTCGATACTCCTTTTTAAGCCTGAAATCTTGAATTCTGACCGTTCATTAAATAGCGAAAATATGTAAAGCCTCTGTATCCTCAATTGTGTTGAAATTGATAATTATAAATAATTTCGCTTGCTTAAAACATCACACCAAACATTTTTTTCATTGCAGAACTAAATTGAAAGACTAATAGCTTTCTTTCTTTTAACTTACTATTTTCGCATCTACGAGGTGTGTTCAAAAAATAAGGTGAATTTATGGTTTTCTCAAAAAATAGTCATTTATTCCTCAATATTTATGTTGTCCCCTTCAAAGTAATCCCCCTCAGATATAATACACTTGTGCCAACGATTTTTCCATTCATCGAAGCGCTTCTGATAATCATTTTGTGGTATAGCCTTTAGTTCTTTCAGCGATGCAGTTATTATCTCCTCAATCGTTAAAAATCGATGTCCTGTCATAGGTCTCTTCAGTTTTGGGAAAAGACAAAAGTCACTGGGGGCCAAATCCGGTCAATATGGAGGCTAAGGCATGACTGTGGTACTGTTTTTGGTCGGATCTTTTGATCAAAATTAAGCAGTTTTGGAACAAATTTCGCTGACACACGTCTCATGCCCAAAACGTCCGAAAAGAGAGCATGGCATGAGCCAGCCGATATGTCAACTTCTTCAGCAACTTCTCTGATGGTAATTCGGCGATTTTTCAACACGATTTCTTCCACTGCTTGAACGTTTTCATCTGTTGTTGACGTGCTGGGACGTCCAGGGCGAGGTTCGTCTTCGACATCCTCTCGGCCTTCTTGGAACAGCTTGTACCACTTATACACATTTTTCTTACTCAGAGTAGACTCACCATATGCAACTGTCAACATTTCAAGAGTTTTAGAGCACTGAATTTCATTTTTCACACAAAATTTAATGCAAACTCTTTGCTCCATTTTTTTGAAAGAAGAAAATCGCCGAGCACACCAAACCCTTCTAACCTTTTACGCCTCTGCCAGAAAAACAACACAAGCTGTATATTCAAAACTGAGATCATATGATCGTGACGAGTTTACCAACACAACAAAACAAAAAATTTAAGACTTGAATGTACGTACCCCGCGTAAATTGAAAAGTCACCTTACTTTTTGAACACACCTCGTATTATGCCATGTTAGCTCCATGTTTAAAACTAGACAAAAGTACGTCGGATCACCATTACCCTATTGAACTCAAATCATATCTAGCAATATTAACCATTCCTATCGGGATCTAGACTAGTATAATTATATAGTAGAATGCTAGATAATTACGATGAGGACTGCATCTCGCCGACATATATTATTAAGATATAGAAATCAATTTTTTATTAAGGGCCACACTTCATACGGGTGTAAATACAAAAATAAGAATTTTACAGAAGAAACAAAAAACTGTTATCTTTCACGTGTTTAATGCAGCGAAAGCTTTGGCAGATGCAAACTATAAAACAAAATCAATGGCTGATCAGGCTGATCATAAGACTGAGAGTTGAGTCCATCAACTTGCCATAAATATAGGCTGGGCAAGACAGTACGGGCCCCACATTCAGTATGTGATCGGCTGCATAACAACTGGCAGGAATTTCTCCGAACCATCATCCAATTCTCTTTCAATATCATCCAGTTACTGTCGACCATCTGCCCAAACCATAGTAGGTCGAAGCATTTCGGAGAGAATTCTACGTAGTCCATCATCCACTGAAAGAATATCCTCCAGCAGATGATTAAAAATAATTTTCTAGAGAGCACTCATACAATTTTATATAATCAAGATGATAATTTATAAATTTGCAAATGCCTTTGGAGGCCATTCGTTCTGTACGACTGGTTAAAAGTGATAAGTAGCTCTCTGTGGAGAACTCTTTGATCTTAACCACCCCGGTAATAAGCGTTGAATTCAGAAAAAATTGGATTTTGTATTCCTATGAATACGATATTTTCCCTCCGTCTAAAAATCGGCCAACGGAAACAGAAAAAGTGCAAATACTATTTCTCTCAATTCGAAAAAAATTCATATTTACTTATATTTTAATAATTTATTTAAAAGTGTTAAAAATTCATTACAGTAACATATGCGAATGTGTGAATTAAAATACTTTTAACTCTAGAGGGGCCGTGGGCAACTGCCAACTTACCACAGTTTTTACTCAATATACTATTATCATTAGCCGATAAAATTTTAAGATTTAAAAAATATCTTTAGATATTTTATTTTAAAAAATAGTGTAAGACTTTCTAGATACAAAATTAAGAGAAGCATTCATGGTTTTCGTACGTTTAAGTTGAATTCATCTCAATGGACTCGTGTAAAAGTGCCTATGCACTTTTACATTACCTGTTTTTTCCAACTAAATATAAAATATCTGCATTTCTTGTCTATTTTTATGAATATAGCGCCTTCATTCTTGTACCTAATATGATTATATTATTATACTCTTCTTAAAAAAATGAAGTGAAATATTATAGAATTAACAATCATTTTCGCAATTATTCTCTATTGAATAACTCTCTCGCTCATCCCCACTTATTTTTATTTCAGTCGAAAAGAGACAAACGAGAGTCGCCCTTGGCGTGTGGCGGTTGTTTGGTCACAGTAGGATTTCCAAAAATTTAAAGTATTTTTAAGTAGGCTGAGAAGTAGTTACAGTGATCAAGGATTTGTACCTTTAGACGCCTTTGCAGTAGTCTGCTAGTAACGTTAAGTAGTTCGGCAGTAGCCAGCTATCTGACTCCCAGAATACTCAGTGCTCAGCCCCTCGCAAATCTAATACCTTCCCGGATGCGAGAATGTTAAAAGATATCAGAAAGCGTATGTGTACACCCATAGAAATTTAGTAACATAATGCTTTAAAACCGATATTACAGTTTAGTATAATCTTTTAAGATTTAGGGAAAATCGGGTATGTATATCAAAAAGTTATATAGTATCCATTAATGATCTATAACGAAAAATTTAGTTGGAAAAATTATTATAAGTTCTATAAAACTTCTAAAAAAATGGTGATATTTTAAATTCACTATATTAAATTAAAGCAGGACAATAATATCCAATATTGGTAAGATTGGAATAATCCTTTTACATTTTCAAAGAGAGGATTCTAAAATTTGCTAAATCTTATACAAGGTAAAAAAAATGAGTTGTAACAGGGATATTATTCCTTATTACAGCCAAATATTTAGCTGAAAACGAACGAAGGAATTTAGAAAGATCCCTTGATTAGCGAAAATGAATATCCTTAATCATTTTCCATATACCAGGGGTATCGTATAGTCCAACCCCTAATAAGTATAGCTATAATAGGGATATTAAGAATAGTTGTCTGAAGCAATTATCGGAAGAGCGCCGGTGCACTATGGGAGCAGCGAAATAAAATGGCGAAGGTCTAATCGGGAACAGTGACAGTTGAGATTTACTTTGGACAATTAAACGCTTTTTATCACTAAAAATGTGCGCGATTGTTAATATTAAATGGAGTTTATGATGCAGTAATAATAATTTACATTTGTTTCGATTGTAGGCGATAACTATATTGAAATATCAAGAAACACGATGAAAACAACAAACTTGACCTCCAAATGCATTACACTGATTTCAGGGAAATTCATTTTCGCGATAACAGACGAAAAATTGGCTACTGCAAGTTAATATCTTTTAATATATTTCTATAGCAACTAAATTTTTTTCTAATCTGAAGATAATACAATGATACATCATCTGTCGAAAATAATAAACTTTCGAACTAAGCAATTTTGTCCAAATTCCTGATTTATGAGAACAATTTACATAAAGTAACTAAATGTGTAACTCTTCTAACTAAACGTTTTACATAATCCAAGCGTACACTTTCTTTGAGTTCAATATACGAGGGTAGTTCAATAAGTCCTTAGAATGAAGTATAAAAACAATTTTTTTTGGGTAATTTTTTTTTTATTTTTCAACATAATCTCCTTGGAGCTCT
>NC_046661.1:48606857-48611717 GCF_010883055.1 Belonocnema kinseyi | reverse complement strand
ATCTCTATCCCATCCACACACTACTCCTTTCCCCTGCCGAGTGAGTCACGCCTACCCCGAAAGGGAAATGGCTTAATGGTGTAATAATAATAATAATAATGCAACCCCGCATACATGCTCATAAGAATAGCATTGGCGTGTAAGACGAGTCGCATACTTTTTGGTAAGCCCCAGCGAGTCCACCCTGTATATATAATTTAAACAAAAGGGTTAAACAACGACCGCATGGTCATACTGCGAGCAACCGTCACCTAAAGATGACACCAACTAGGTAGTGAAAATACCCGAAATTTTTATTTTTAACGTCAAAAAACCCAAATACTATGAAAAGTTCATGTTTTTCCGTTTATTTCAGTCAATAATAAAAATTTACAAAAAAGTTTTAAATAAAAGTTGTAGATATTTCAAGAGCATACATTTTATGTTTAAACATGTTTATACCCTACGGCTAATAGTTTTCCAGAAAATGAATGATAAATATAAAAAAACTCCTCATCAAATATATGATAGCTAGACTGAAGGAAGGATCTGTAAATGAGAAGACGGGAAGACATGAATACTGTATGAGACTCCATTGGTTGAATTCTGACCTCGACGCTGGTGATTGCGAAACAGGAAGAACGATGTTGAAAACGAGAAAGACGAAAAGAGGAGCGGATCGGCTGCTGGGATTCGAAGTGCTGCCATCCATCTTCGTCTCTCGAGTAAAGCTTGCTTCTTCATCGGCCTCCGTTCTGCTCCTTCGTCATGTTCTCAAATACTTTCATCTTTTTCACCCCAACCCCATTCACCTTTACCTTCTTCCCAGTCGAGATCCTTAGTATAAATCCGAACAAATAGAAATCCTCTTTGTGCCTTCTCTTTCCCGGGCGATTTCAACTGTGAACTGCTCAACTGGTCCTTGTCTTAATATTATCTGGTTCGTTCTACCTTTAATTTTATTTCCATCTTGTGATCGGCTTTTTTCATATTTCAGTTGTACACTTGTTTATATACAGGGTTTCGTAGCTCAGGACAGGAAACCTTATAGTTTTGTTCAGGTTTTGCGCCTGATGTTTTGCGCCGTTATGCAAAGTATTATTAATATTTAAATATGAGCTCGTAGGGAAAAAATTTTGTTTGGATAAATATTTACCGAGGGGAAAGAGAAGAAAGTTTTATAAATTTGGTAGATATCGTCTATTTTGGCTTGTGTGGTATTTTGCGGTCAGTGAAAAACCAATTTGTCTTTATACAATAAAATGCATAGTTATTTTACAATTTGTTATCTAGAAATAAAAATAAGGCTTTTAATTTCAAGAGTTTCAAGGTTGAAAAGTGAATTTTTTATTCATAAAAATAAGTCCAATTTTTTTGCTATCATTTCGCTAGGTGAAATACTGTTTTTAAAATGCTTATGATGAAGGTAATGTACGTGAAATCCCACACAGAACCTGGACAACATTTTTTCTTATTGTCATAAGAATAGCTTTCAATCGCCAAAATAGACGATATCCACTAAAATCCTAACATTTTTACCCACTCTACCTCCATGATTATTAATTCAAATAACAACATAAGAATTCAGTTCAACATTTTACCATTATTTGGTATTTGTAAGGAAAAAATTGATTTATTCTTCAGAAATACCCATTTTTTGTTCTCTATATGTTAAATCTGGAATATCTTACATCCCAAAGTTTTTTGTTACACACATCTTTTATCTTTCTTTAACTACATTCGCTGTGAGCCGCGCTTGTTTCGCCGCCTAGCGGATGTGAAAGTTAATAGGGGGCGTGTGTCTTTACGTGAGATTAAATGGGCAATAATACAAGAATATGTAAGAATTTGTTTAAACATTAATCTTTTAAGTTTAGTAATAGTGTGTGGAATGTTGAGAACACTAGCGATTAAAACTTCTATCACAAAACTTGTAAGTATACGATAACAAACTTGAAAAATTCCGTCACATAGCTACTAGGGTAAGTCATTGAAAACAAATGTATTTCAAAAAAATACATAATCTTCTAGGAAAAAATTTTCCATTTTTAAGCATAGTTTTTTTTTAAATGCAGTTCTCACTAATTACCAATTTTCCAAGATGACTTGGAAACAGTTAAAAAAATGTGATCGCGCAAATGATTCAATTTCAAATCTTATTCAAATACAGTTTCAGTCTCAAATATTCCATTTTCAAACCATAAAAATAAAAAATTAATTAATTAGAAAAAAGAATAATGATTTAATTAATTAGTCGAAACATTTGACTGTGCATATAAAACAAGCAAATATAATTCAAATGTTTAAAACTGATATTTTTAAGTAGAAAGCCTTGATTCATCAAAATTTCAAAGAGGTAAGAAATTTCAGTCCTACTATTTTAATTGTTTTGACTTTGAAAATCTTTAATTTTGAAGTGAAATAATAAAATTTTGATTGAAAAGTTGCAATTTAAATCTTAGTAGCTAAATTACCAAAAAAATTGGCAATTTAGAAAACAAATTTTTGACGAACTGGTAGATTTTTAATTTATGTTTTTGAAAGCGAGCTTATATTTACTTAATTTTCCCTCTTTAAAGCATCAATCCATTTATTTCTTTGTAGTATTTTATGTGATGCTTTAGAAAATTTATAAAATTTGTAATCCTTCGTTTTACCATTATTTTTACAATTCACAACAGACATGTATCATTCCACATACTGTCTACTGAAAGCATATAAAATTCAATCAAAACACACGCCCGCTAAACTCATTACTCGCCACCCCGCGCGATGGCATCGTTTCGTCTATCCCCTCCTACCGGCGACTCACGGCTAATACCTGGATGCATATTCTAAATGAAATCGGACGATCCTTCGAAAATGAAGCAGCTCTCCTTTAAGAATAATTGACTCTTAGGCAATTTTGACAGACGCTGACACCAAGTTGTTTGAACTCAAATTTTTCGCTTAGTTCAGATTAACTGTCTTCTTTTCCAATTCTAAGGTCACCTTTTAGCAAGATTATTTTGATCCTTTCAATCAAGTCGAAGTTTTAAGGTTGGTAAATATTTACTGTGAAACAGCGTTCAAAATTGTTCAAAATGAGGTGATGTAAAGTACGTGAATGCCAGAGCAAGAAGCACAGCAGTACGAAAGATGTACAGCAATTCGGTGACATTTTCTGTTTACGTGGCTCAACCTTTTTTACGTCGCTTCACTCGACCCTTGACTGAACCCTGAAAATTTCTATAGCTCATACCTTTGAATCTTTGAATTTTTGCATAAAACGCGTCGAGAAATTCCAAGGAAACACCCATTCGAATATCGATGCAGAATTTATGTATTTACAAGCGCTCTTAGAATTCCTACCTACCTTCGCTGCGACGACGTATTTCTCTGTCGCTCAGAAATGTTTCGTAAATATACAGCATGGAGAATAAAAGGTAGTCTAACTTGTAGTGTGAAAATCTAAATAAACAGTTTGACCTTCTACATAGTACCAAAGACCATCCATAATTTTTTTTTTCATATAGTGCAGTCAAATCGTGAAGAAAGATGAATAGCGTAATTTTCTCAATGAGAAATTAGTTTTATAACGAAGGAAGTATAATAGAGTCCACCCAACATGAATGAATAAATTACGCAGAAGTAAACCAGTTCTAAATATTTTTAAATATGCTGAAAATTGTGAAATTCAGAAGAGAACAATGTGAAGAAATATATTTTGCACTTGAGACAAAAATAAAGTTGGCTTTTGACGACAACAAATTGGCAAAAAAAAATATATGGAGGTAGCTACCCCTAAACTATTTTTATTTTGGGTCTATGATAATTAATACTTTCCACAGACAAAGAAAATTATGACGATAGTTTTTTAACGGAAATAAAATGAAGTCCATCCAATACAAATAAAAAAATACGCGCTAGTAAACTACAACTACCTATTCGCAAATACGGTTTAGAGTTTGAGAAAATTATGTGTGCCTATTTTCTGATTCTCTTATTTTCATGTACATATTAGAAATAATATTATTAAGCTTTAGTCTTTGGAGTATAATCAGTTAACCTTGCAAGATATCCTGATCTTTCTAAATTTGCATGATACAAAAGCAGATACATTGCGCAAAAGGCAGGTTAATTCGAAAATCCGGTGGATTTTAGCTTCGGTGATTCTTGCAAAACACGCTGTGACAAACCAGGTTTACGAATTCAGCTGTAATTCGTTGTTCTTAGTGTAAGAAATCATTTCGTTTTAAACAATTTCCTGACGAATATGATTATTCTTCAAAGTTCGAAGAATACATCTTCGATATACCGTCTAAGATTCACCATATTGTAAATTGGACCTCAACGTATTATTTTTGTCGGTAAACTATCTTTCTTATCTTATCTTTCTTAATTAGGGGGTTGTTTACCGCCACGTAATTTTTTCTATTCATGTTGGATGGACTTTATTATACTACCTTGGTTATAAAACTTTTTACCAATTTTCTTTGTGTGCGAAAATTATACATTATCAGAGAAACCAAATAGAAAGTATTTAGGGGTAGCTACCCCAATAAATTATTAACATTTTTTTTGCGAAACAGGCTAAATTTATTTTTGCCTCAAGTGCAAAATATATTTTTTTAAACATTTTTTTCTATTTTCGTTGCATGCGAAAAAAATATATTATTAGTGAAAAAAAAGTATTTCGGAGTGGTTTATCCCCTTCATTTAGTAGTTGTTGAGAAAATGACCCCCTTAGAGTGTTTTACCGTAGATAAAAAAATACGTGTCACTTTGTTTTTCGAGTATTACAACATACCAGGTGTATACATATGAAACCGGTATTTTTTCAAGAAAAAAACACATTTATTTCAAGAGAATGATAACAAATATTTTATTCAAAGTATGCGC
>NC_046661.1:48597279-48606757 GCF_010883055.1 Belonocnema kinseyi | reverse complement strand
CGCCAATTAGCACAAATGGTAAGTTCCGACAGTGCCTACAAGTGTGCCTACTGGCCGCTAAATGGCAATACCGGTTTCATATGTATACACCTGGTATATAAGGGAGAATCAAATCGGCGAGGCACACCTGGACTACCTACCTTGACAGTAACAATCTTGACGTTTCGACTGTTCATCGACTGTCATCTTCAGAAAAATTACAAAATGGACAAAGGGTGAGCTGTGTAACATAAGTAAGACGGAATTAAATATATGGAATAGTCAAAAAGAAAAAGATGTGACAAGTACGTTGATAAAGCTTAAATGGAAAAAGTAGTAATATATTGGAGAATTAAAATGAATAAAATACATTTATAATAAAGATAATGAAAATGGAGAGTTTAACAAAGGTGTCTTACAAATATGAAAATGTTGACATAAAGATTTAATTATTACTACCTGCTTTGCATTAACAAGCAAGGTATTGTTTTAAGATGTGGCTCTGTCTGCAGGACGGACTTAGGTGCTTAGAAATGATTAGAGACTTGATTGAAGCTGACCTTGGCCTTGACCTTCAAGGTTATTTCAAGGTAAATTTTTATTTTTCAAATGGAAACCCCTATTTTTGACAAAGCCAATCGGAAGAACAACAAAATTTTACGTTTAGATATGCATCAAGGTCATGTGAAATGATGACCTTCGAAGTGATTCCAGGATTGTTTAAACTCAAACATGGTCTAGATGGCTGATCTGCAAAAATATGCGTTTTCGTGAGAAATGTTTCAGACAAAAGTTACAGGGTTTTCAACGAGGATCTGAATGGTGGCGTTGAAGCTTACCTTGGCGTTGACCTTCAAGGTTATTTCAAAGGCAACTTTTAGTTTTCAAATGGAAACCCCTATTTTTGATACAGCCAATCGAAAGAACGTAAAATTTTACGCTTAGATATGCATCAACATCATGTGAGCCGTTGAATTTCGAGGTCATTCCAGGGTCATAGAACAGGGTCGTATAACAGATTGGCACATTGCCAAGCTGTTCATGGACAGCAATTTGAACATTTGCTGTAAACTGCTCACATATGCTCTTTTTTGTGATGTGATCTACTATGAATCTCGCCTTAGCTGGCCGGATCCACAGACGAACTTTTGTTTGTCGTCTGATGAGAACATCTCGCCTCAGCTGGCCGGATCCACATACGACTTTTTCGTGGATTGACGAGACCCTTAATGGAGTTCGCCTCTGCGGGCCGAGTCCACATAGGTTTTTTTTTGTAGACTGATGAGACCTACGATGTATCTCGCCTTAGTCGACTGGATCTGGATACAATGTTTAACTATTTTTTTTAAACGCATATTTTCGCTGATCAGCCATCCAGACCTTGTTTGAGTTTATACAACCCTGGAATCACCTCGAAGGTCGTCGGGTCATATGACCTTCATGCATATCTAAACGTAAAATTTTGCGTTCTTTCGATTAGCGGTTTTAAAAATGGAGATTTTCCTTTGGAAAATAAAAGTTGACCTTGAAATAATCTTGAAGGTCAACGCCAAGGTTAGCTTCAAGGCCAACATTCAGATCCTCTTCCAAAAATCTGAAACTTTTTTCTAAAACATTTCTCACGAAAACGCATGTTTTCGCTGATCAGCTGTCTAGACCTTGTTTGAGTGTATACGGTTCTGGAATAAGCTCGAAGGTCATCGAATCACATGACCTTGATGCATATCTAAGCATAAAATTGTACGTTCTTTGGATTGGCGGTGTCAAAAATAGGGGTCAGCTTCAAGATCACCATTCAGATTCTTGTCCAAAATCCTGAGACTTTTTTTAAACATTTCTCACGAAAATGCATATTTTTTCTGATAGGGGGGGGGGGGAGTCCGATACTTTTTAATGACCCTGTCTGATAGAAGTTGGTTACAAGTGGCAAGAAGGTATAGTGGGTGGAACAACTGCGCACGACGTAATTACTGCAATGTGGCAACAATAGTACACTGGTACAAGAGGGAGAAATAACTAGATGAGAAATATAGATCTTAATACTAAGGCAGAAAGATAAAGAAATTAAACATATTGGAACTTAGTAAATTCGATAGTGAAGAAAAATACACTTTTTTTATTGAGTAGTATGAATGAGGCCGTTATACGTGATGCTCACATTATCAATGCCAGTTCTAGAATTAGGATTATTTGTATTTCTTAAATTGTAGGACATTTGTATGAATAAAAGTTTGTAATATTATGTCTCCTTAGCAAGACTAATAATAATAATATTTATTGATGGTATCGCGCGTAAAAATGCTTCGACTTGAGTTCGCCTTGGTTATGTCTTGAGTTCGTCTCCAAGACATCGATGTCTGGCTGCGTTTCAAAACTGAGTCGTATGATTTGTATTTTTTCGAATTGTTATTTCTAGACTCATTATTGAAATTGTGTATCATATTATCTACAACTTTTTGCATTATTAATTACCTTATTTTATTTTGATAGCTTTCGCTGAGTTAGTAATTTCTCCTGTATTTCTTTTTTAATTTTATTTATAACTTGATACTAGGTCGGCAGGGCCTGGGTTAGGAAAATTCGTATTTTTGGTAGGAATGTTATTTGCAGCAGCTGTGCTGACTATTTTAGTAAGCTCTTTAGCGTTTTCATTAATTTCTAATTTTTAAGAAATGGTGGAATGCAGGTTAATGTTGACTGGTTTGTGATTGTGATCTAAATTTAGGATTTTTAAAGGTAATAGCCTATTGTAATTCTTTATATTTTTCATTAGAAATAAGACAAATAAACTAGTTCGTCCTACTTTAGGAAAGTGGATGGGGAGTTAAGGCGCCACAACAGAAATTTCTAATTTGAGACAACTTTTGACTAACTCGTTATCATTTACATTGTTAGAAAAGTAATCCCCTTGTGTTTTTCTGGCATTCAAATCACTAATTATTATTGCCTTAGAATGTAAATGGTTTAATTAACTGAGGTCACTTCTACATACTTTTTTTTCTTTGAAGGAATGTAGGTTTGTACCATTATAAACTTACTTTTTTCACTTTATATTTCCGTGCCTACAACTTCAATATTAGCTAGTTTAGGAATTTCGATTTCGGAGTTTCTTATTTGGTTACTAATAACCTGGTACCTTTAAATTGTATTTGTAATCAAATTTTAATTCCTGAATTTTGAATTTTATTGAATTCGTATTTCATGTAAGAAGGTTGATTTCGCTGCTAATATTACTCATTTTGTAAAAATGTCTCTTACACCTTCCATAATAAAAGTTAGTTTCTTAAGATTATCACTGGTTGTTTTAATCCTGTTTATCGTTGATTCAAAAGTATAATTTTTGTTTTGTTTTTGTCAAAGTCTCCATGCACCTAACGGTTTGATAACCGTTAGGTAGACCCATATGGATGATATCAAAGAATAACACTTCGAAGTAAAAAGTATACGTATAATATGTCGGGTGATGTAAAATTTGTGTTTATTATTGCTTTTATTGGAGAAATACATAAAAACGTGTAAAAGTTATTTTAAAAGAATAAGTTAAAACTCAAAATAAGCCATTATCAAATCTTTTGTCGCTAGTAGTATGAAATTCATAAAATTTTTAATAAAATATACCTTTTTCTCTATTACTCTTAGCTCAAGAATATTGTGATCAAATGTTACTTATCAGAGACATGAAAGTAATGATCCAAAGTATAAAAAAACATTTTTATTTAGTGACTAAATACCAAAACTGGTGAGGGATTATTTTTATATTTGTAATGTATTGAAAAAGTCTCCAGAAACAAAAATATACATGCAAATAATTTAAAAACGAAGACCGCGGCACAGTAAATAGATATGTTTACTTAAGTGCAACTTAATACACGTTTTTTCAAACAATAATAGTTTTTAAAAACAAAATTTCGGTAAGGTATGATTTGATGAATCATCTAACCCGAGTAAAAATGCTTCGACTGGAGTTCGACTTGAATTGCCCCCAATCAAAACATGCCGAAGTCGAAAAGTTCGAGTAGAGCATGTCTCAGTTTTGAGACGGAGTCAGACTTCAATTTATGTCTTGGAGACAAGTTTATATGCCTTGAAGAAATAATTATGATATAATATATAATATTTAATATTTAAATAAATCTTGAGTAGAATTTTTAAGAATCCAATACGTTCTGTTTATAATTTCGAGTGTCCTGTTCTAAAAAAAGTGGTCATTATAAATTGCATAAAAGTTAATCAATGTTAATGATTAAACTATCTTGTATATTTATATATATATAAATATATATACATATATATTATATTTATAATAATTCAATCAACTTATTTACGGATTTTTATTCATATTATACTTGTTGACGATGATAAAGAAAATGTTATTTGTTTTCACATATTTCTAACGGCTTAGGAGATCCTTCTAGAAAGTTATAATTTATATTCTTTTGAAGAACATTTCTAAGTGCTATACTCGTTCAGGCCCATAGATTCTAATTTTTTTTTAAAATATCTAATTTAATAATTACAAGTTTTTCATTCATCAATTTTAATCTCATTTATGAGCTGAAAAAAGGTTCGACCATCTCAGCCAAGACAAGGCTCGTCTTGAGACAAGTAAACGTCGTCTTAGCCAAGATAAGCCTCGACTTGTGACAAGTAAATGCCGTTTTACCTGTCATCGCGATAAAATAAGACGAAGGCCTATGCCTTGACTCACTTTTGAGACGCAGCTAGACATCGATGTCTCATAAATGAACTCAAGACATGACTAAGTGAAACTCAAGTCAAAGCATTTGGAGTCGGGAAGGTATAGTGATACTTCACAAAAAATGTTAGACAGGTGTTACGGTATCGAAAAAATTTGTACAATTTTTCCGATACCTACTATTACTCAAAGTATCTGAAAAAATTAATAAAAACCATGAACTGGCAATAGTTTCGTTTAGTCAAAATTATTGTTTAAACAATTGTCATAAACAATGAACATCTACAGTGCTAAATCATTCTTAAAAATGTACATGGTGCTATTAGTTTTTCGCAATTTAGGTAATTTTGTTTACGAGAATAGTTTATGCAATATTTCATTCAACAAATTTATTGTAGATCTTGTTAAAATTATCATTCAAATTTTATTAAAAATATGCTTTTACTTGACTTTTTCAGATTAGCCATACAAACATAAGTATTAAAAAAAATTCATTTTCATGAAAATATGTCTTCTAATATGTTTCTATGAAATATCGCTATGCCTTAACCAGTTTTGGAATTAACGTACTTAAAAAAATCTTATCTAGCACTTTAGGACATTGAGTTTAATAAAGTGATAAATGAAATTGGATCAACATTTTTTGTACAGTAATGAAAATTCATTACAGCTAATCCGCAATAGAGAAAACAGTATCGTTAATTATCAAAGTCATTACTTTAAAATTTTTAGAATTCTTAGAAATCTTCTTTAAAATGCATAACTTAAAATTCTTCTTACGTTTTCCTTTTAATACAAAAATTGTATAACACTTTTCGATCAGTGAATATAAGAGAATATCATTAGGCTGTCCTCACACATTATAAACAAGAAGATATCTGCCACAAATTTGTTCTAGCAAACTTTTTTTTCGCCTAATTTGACTATACTAACAGTCAGGCAGACTGTATTTTTATAGTGTGCTTGAATACTTTTACACTGTTAGTTGTACACTCTGAAATATTTAATCTTTGAAATTTTCGTCCTGACTTAGCTTGGGGAAATTACCTCTAGGTCGCTGACGATAAAAGAAAGCCTAAAGTCAAATCAGTCTTTAGGAACTACAGGTAGTGAGACGACATACGTCTTTGACGTCAAGTTTCCTGTCTGGTAAATGGTCAAATTAATTTTTTCAAAAATCATTATAATCAGTTTTGAGTAAGTATAAAAATATAATAGTTGTCACGATATAATATATTTAATTTGAATATTGTTGGATTGTTTAGTTGCTGCTGTAGGATAATCGAGTTTACACTCCGAAATAATTAAGCTAACACCTTCGAAACATTTAAATTTACAGTCCAGAACTGTGAATCTCACGCTTTAAGATGCTCAAGCTGAACAACCATTTTTATCATTCCGCAGATATTAAGAAATACCACCTAGGTGAATGTCCTAAAGTTAAAACACTATTATCAGTGATGGATTTCCCATATAGGCAACATAAGCTGCAGCTTAGAATGGCAAAATCAAGGGTCGGGAAAAGTCTAAATTCTCTACTGTCCACTATAGATTGGTGCACTCTCTAAACTAGACAGCCAAGCCGTCTATCCATTTGTCTCCGTGAAAGTAAACAACTTTGCATTCCTGGAAAACATTTTTTTTTTGTTAAGATCTTAAGAAATCAGCCTGAAAAAAGAAATAATTATGAACTAAGTGTAATTTTGCTTGCAATTTGTTTACTATGTTGCACTGTGTTTTCATTCGGTCAACTTATGTTAGCATAGAACTATGATCATAGCCAGGCTCTACAGGTGCATACGTGTATTTTATGCGAATGGCGGATGCTTCATAAAATAAAAGAAGGTGTACTTCAAGAGAATTGGCGGTTGTGGCCTAGCATTCTGTAACGCATGAAACGAGACTCTTTACTTTTACATAATGCATGAGAGAAACATTAACATTCGTGTGGAGTATACATGACGCAGTACAATACAACTGACTTTCTACACAAAACTGCTAAAGCGTAGGACCATTTTCCTCGTTTTCATAGAAAAAACTTACACCAAAGAACTTAAATAGCCTGAAAAGATAAAGAAAATTTTCATAAATATGAGCTCTAAATTAAAAATCTCTATTACTGGGCAGGTACTAAGTTCTGTCCTGACTCACAATGCCGGGCCAATACATACTATTGTTACTGGCGTGATGAGGGTAAATGCTCTAATGATACTTAAGTTCTGTACTGATCTACAGTACTAGGTCAGTACATACTGATGGTACTAGTGCGCTACTGGTAAAATCTATAATGATAATCAAGTTCTGTACTGATCTGCAATACTGGGCCACTACTTACCGTTGGTACTGGCGTGGTACTAGTCAAACTCCTAATATTGAAAGATATCAGTAAGAGAAGAATCAGTATGAGCTCAAAGTTACTGGTAAAAAACAAAAGAACTTTTAAAATCTGAAAATGTATATATTATTCGATACTTAAGATAGATTATAAAACAGTTTGTTTAACAGTTATAAACTTTTGTTCGTAGTTCTAACTTTGTCACACTTTGTTCAGAATTTCGTCCTTAACTTCTGTTTAGATTCTTCTTTCCGCCTTCTCGATCTCATGCATTAGAGAACCAGCGGGTGATACATAGGCATTACAGTCTTTTACTTAGCCATTTTTGAATTTTTACTAAAAGATTTTTGAAAAATAAAACAATATAAAAATAAAATCATAAACATAGAGTAAATATTGTCAAATTAAGATGACGGATGCAACAACTCGACAAGCGCTCGAAACCGCGCCTTGTCCAGCCGGGAAAATCTATCGATAAAAAAAGTGGTCGAAACGTAAAACAAAATATGCATTTGTATTCAGTCGTTTGTTGATAAAAATGCTTGAAATTTGTATGGTGTATTCTCAATACATAAGCGACGACTTCAAATAACGCACTTTGTTTAAAAAGCGAATATTTTTTTCTTTGTTTAATAACAAATTGATTCCAAACGAAAACCAAGTTTTGCCAACTTCGACCAGTGGGACTGTAATCGAAAAAATGTTATTTAAAGTAGCTTATCGCGAGAAAGTTGTTTACTAGATTTTGAAAAAGTTTTTGTGAATTTTGAAGAAAGTCGGCGAGTTAAAGTCAACACACGCTGCCGCTGCAGTGCTCCGCTTATCGGTCTTTGTTCCTAAGCAACTAGCCAGCAGCGACAAAGAGCAACAAAATGCTTAAGCGGTAGCGTGTTTTGACTTTAACTCGCTGCCATTTCTACAATTTTTCACCAAACGTGGCCGGTGTCTGCCGGATGAAGCTGCGCAATCGAAGAAGTTGAGCGATAAGTGGAAACTACGAAGAAAGACATTATGAAAGAAATAAACAGTTTAAATTTATTACTTTATTTTTTATTTCGAAAAATTTACTTACAACACAATTATAATTTAGACGGTAAATTAAGTCGACACGAGTTGCAAATATTCACAAATCATTTGTGAAATGACAAAACTGTATAGGTAGGTGAAAAGGCACACGAGGCACATCGCGATAAAGTTAACAATTAACACTGCTATAAGTTCACCATTTTCCGAAATTAATATTATTTGTAACGAATATCGTTAATTACTAACTACACTTGTTGTCTAATTTTAGAAAAAAAACAATAAAAACTCAAACGTACAAAAACATAATCTCATACATTCAATTTGTGTAATGCGACTGACTGTCAACGTTTCACCACTCGAAATACAAGTTTCTCATTACTTTTACACTAAAATGTTTGCTCACTGACCATTCTCAGCTATATCATTTTCAAGTAAGGCGCGGTCACACATAGAATACACATCTAAAATTTGTGAAATTCGAAGCCGTTTGAAACTGCGATCAAAGAAGCTCTAAGCGTGCTTTCTTCGCGTTCTTCCCTCCTTCGTTTACGACGATCGATAAAGGAATTAAAGAAGATAGGCAACCCACGTGGCGATGCGTCTTGTCGTCGCGGTATCGTGCGGGTGTACTGCGCCAGTAGTAGATCCCTTATCAAGAACAGTATCAGTATCAAGAAGTATGTGGCTAGTAGTACACCAATATGATGTTAACTGATGGTTAAGCTCTTTTGTCAGTATTTGACCAGTAATACGTTTCAGTACTGCGCCAGTTGTAAACCAGTATAGCGCCAACTGTTGGCGGAATTCTTGCGTCGGTCTTCTACCAGTAATGACAGTCAGTACTGGGCTATTCGAAAACCATTACTATGCCGATGGTTGACACAGTGTAAATATGAGAATTACTGTTAGCGTACTTACGGAACTTTACAATAAGCATTTGAAAACTTAATATCTTAAGAACAAGAATTGGTATATTTAATAGCAAAAATTTTTTTTCTGTAATAGACGCTAACAGAAGTTTTAAGCTCAAGTTGAGGAAATTGCAAATCACTATGTAAAAAAAATCCCAATAGCTCTAATAATCTGCAGAGGTTAGCCGTATTCGCCGAACGTGCCTCATAGACGAGTGCTCACAATGTCAATTAGAGAATTTCGTGTTTGCCACTAAACTGAACAAGATTCATGTATGGGTACTTGATTTCCAGCGTGACTAAAAAAAAGAAAAACCTATAGATATTTTTAAATTTAATTCAATCCCACTTTTGAAACTATTAAAACAGAATATTTTCCTGTTTTTACTTTTAATTTTGAATGTTTCTAAGTCGAAGTATTAAAGAACATGCCATTTTTCACAATTTCAATAACTTTTACCACTTAGTATATGAGAAGTTTTCCAACCTCTGCTCTCAGCGTGATTTTCGTGCGATGCTTTTATATGCATA
>NC_046661.1:48563182-48597179 GCF_010883055.1 Belonocnema kinseyi | reverse complement strand
CCTGTTGTGAAGACATTCAAGACTCAATATTCCGCGACCCCCTTCACGGCGTGAGATGTACAGTCGCGGAACGGAAGACTTAAGATGCATGCTTTTGTTCATATGCATAACCTTTCTTGTCCCGATATCAAAAGATCTGAGCTCGTTCTTCGTCCATGGAACTACTCCAAATGAATAGAATAGTACCGGGACGGCAATCATGTTGGTTGCAGATACTTTGTTCCTCGCCGACAGTTCGGACGACCAAATCTGTCGGATGAGATGTTTGTATCGGTTTCGGAGAGTATCCTTTATAGATGTCACATCCTGAATGCCGCTCTGTGGCACGCCCAGGTATGTATAAGTCTCTCCAGTTCGATTTTGATTCCTCTAGAATCAAACCGAAGGGCCTATGACAAAGCCACCGAACGCGTCCTCGGGTTGCGGATAGAGCGTCCCTGTACTAACGGTTTCTGCTGAATATGGTTATAAAAAGAAATAGGCAGTCGCGGACAATTGTCCAGGGGTGGTCCCAAAGAAATTAACCCCCAAGCAGAGGTGCGAAAACCGTGCCGAAAGCAGAGTGGCACCTGGGTGAGGTGTCTAGAACGGTTACTCTGGGATACCGGGCGATCTCTCAGAGTACGCAGCCTTATCCTTGCATGCGGGACTCTACAAGGATGGACGAACCCCTTTCCCTAGCTTCTCGTGGGAACAACAATGACAACACCAAACATAGTTGTAGTAAGTGCGGTTCAAAACAACAGAACGCGCAGGGCTCCCGAGAATGGGTCGGCCAACAATGCCGACCAATCTAGAGCTGGGGGAGCCAATGAAAATGGTTTCACTGCGATGGATCGGCGGGATGTCGCGACCTTTGGATGGATGGAGCAACTGAATTACGACTTGCTAAAGTGCTACGATGCGAGTGTGGCCCGTAAACGGGGTTACATGGCACGGCCGCATGCTCTGTGGTGCGAGAAACACCCAGAGCTATCGCACTTTTCGCAGCAACGTCTGCGAAACCATGCTGAACTACTCCGTAAAAGGGGCTATGTAAGCGAACCGCCTACTCTACCACAGCTAGAACAAGCCGGCAACAAAGAAAGAGAGGCGACACTAAGACCAACCGCGGGCAGGCATCCAATAGATGAAGAGCGATGCTTTACGACCCGGAGAAACATCAACACCAAGGTTTCTCTCACGTCTAAAGATCTGGCTGAAATGGATGACGAGATTCGTGGACATTTTTCCGGTGAATCCGACCACTGGGCTATCAATTATTGCGTGTATAATGCAGCGAGAGCTTTGGCCGATGCGAACCGTAAAGAAAACAAACGGCTGATCATAAGACCATAAGACGAATGTATCAACTTGCCATAAAGATAGGCTGGGCAAGACAGTACGCGACCCGCATTCAATGTGTGATTGACTATATCATATCTGGCCGGAATTTTACCGCCAAGGTTCGAAAGTTCGCGCGCGAAATCCGGACCTGTTATCACACACTTAACAAGTTAAAGCTGCTGACCATCAGGCAGCATATTGTTGAGAGAATACGGATACTATCTGATGCTAAGAGAAGTCTAGAGCGGAGGGAGAGGTGGGTCAGAGAGAATTAGCAGTTTCTCTCTGAACCATCTCGACTCTTCCAAGACCCTCCAGTTACTGTCGAACACCCACCCAAACCAGAGGAGATCGAAGGATACTCTCCGAAGCAGATACAAACGTCTCATCCGACAGATTTGGTCTTCCGAACTGTCGGCGATGAACAAAGTATCTGCAACGAACATGCTTGCCGTCCTGGTACTACTCTATACATTTGGAGTAGTTCCATGGACGAAGAACGAGCTCAGATCTCTTGATATCGGGACAAGAAAGGTTATGCACATCAACAAAAGCATGCATCTTAAGTCTTCCATTCTGCGACTGTAAATCTCACGCCGTCAAGGGGGTCGTGGAATATTGAGTCTTGAATGTCTTCACTACAGGATTATTCTGGGTACAGCACATAAAGTTGCAAATGGAAGAGACCCTCTTCTTAAAATGGTCTTTCGTGAACAGCTCCTCGATAAGAGGATGCACGGTATCTTCCACAGAAATGTGAAGGATCAGTCAATGTCTTGTGAGCTAACGTTTGCTTTCCTTAAATCGCCCGGATTGAAGTTTGGTACAGAGGGTTTCATTTTTGCATGCCAAGACGGTGCCATTTCCACCTTAACATACCGTCGCCACATTTTAAGCCAAGACATTCCTGATGATAGCTGCAGGGCGTGCCATGCACACCGCGAGCATTTAGCTCACACACTATCTAGTTGTCCAACTCACGCAGGAACGACCTACATTCAAAGACACAATGCAGCACTAAGAGTGCTTTGTTACCATCTCTGTCACTCCTACGGCATTCACCTTAATATCGCTCCTCTAAATGCTCCTAGGGAAATTGAGTCAATTGTCGAGAATGGGAAGTGCCGCATATACTGGAACTTTATATTCTCGACAATTGTTTCTGTTGCTCACTCGAGGCTTGAAATGGTTCTTCTTCACTTCGAGAAGCGAACCATGTTCGTTATCGAATTTTCGGCACCAGCTGATAAAAACATCATAGCCAAGGAGAATGAAAAGAAAGAGAGGTATCGAGACCTTATAAGGAAGTTGCAACGATTGTACCCGGAATATTCTGTTAAACTGATCGTCCTTATCATCGGCGCTCTTGAAAGTGCCAAGCTTTCACTTGATAATAGCCTAAAAAGCATCCCTGGTGTCAACAATATGCTAGAATACTTGCGGGAAAAATGCAGAAGGCGGTTGTCCTTGGGTCACTCCGTGTTCTTAGGGTGAACGAGGCTTTTGCTGGATCGTCGTATTGATTCCTTTACAGATGCGCGCGAACTTTTGAACCTCGGCGGTAAAATTCCTGCCAGATGTAATGTAGTCAGTCACACACTGAATGCGGGACGCGTACTGTCTTACCCGGCCTATCTTTATGGCAAGTTGATGCATTCGTCTTTTGGTCTGATGATCAACCGTTGGTTTTGTTTTACGGTTGGCATCGGCCAAACCTCTCGCTGCACGATACAC
This sequence comes from Belonocnema kinseyi, assembly GCF_010883055.1. Taxonomy (NCBI): domain Eukaryota; kingdom Metazoa; phylum Arthropoda; class Insecta; order Hymenoptera; family Cynipidae; genus Belonocnema; species Belonocnema kinseyi. The sequence continues at coordinate 48,594,119 of NC_046661.1, read as the reverse complement.
ACAATAATTGATAACCCAGAGGTCGAATTCTCCGGAGATATGTCCACGAAGCTCGCCATCCATTTCAACCATATCTTTAGGCACGAAAGAAACCTTGATGTTGATGTTTCTCCGGGTCATGAAGCATCGCTCTTGCTCTATTGCATGCCTGCCCGCGGTTGTTCTTAGTGTCGCCTCTCTTTCTCTGTTGCCAGATTGTTCTAGCTGTGGTAGGGTAGGCGTTTCGCTTACACAGACCCTTTCTCGGTGTAGTTCAGTATGGTTTCGCATACGTTACTGCGAAAAGTACGATAGCTCCGGGTGTTTCTCGCATTACAGAGCATGTAGCCGTGCCATGTAACGATGTTCAGGGGGCACACTATCATCGTAGCACTCTAGCAAATCGTGATTCAGTCGCGTCGTCCACCCAAAGGTCACGAGATCCCGCCGATCCATCGCATTGAATCTATTTTCATTGACTCCCCCAGCTCAAAATTCGTCGGCATTGTTGGCTGACCCATTGTCGGGAGCCCTGCGCGTTCTGTTGTTTTGAACCGCACTCACTACAACTACGTTTGGTGTTGTCATTGTTGTTCCCACGAAAAGCTAGGTTGAGGGGTTCGTCCATCCGTGTAGAGCCCCGCATGCAAGGATAAGGCTGTGTACTCTGAGAGGTCGCCCGGTATCCCAGAGTTACCGTTCTAGACACCTCACTCAGGTGTTATTCAGCTTTCGGCACGGTTTTAACACTTCCTGTTGGGGGTTAATTCCTTCGGGACCACCCCTGGACAATTGTTGGCGACTGCCTATTTATTTTTGTAACCATATTCAGCAGAAACCCTTGGTACAGGGACCTCTATCCGCAACCCGAGGACGCATTCGGTGGCTTTGTCATAGGCCCTTCGGTTTGATTCTAGAGGAATCAAAATCGAACAAAATGGCGATCGATATATATATATGTATATATATATTGATCCAGAATTCTCGTGATATTTATTAAAATAACACGTTCTCTTCGGCAACGCTGCTCCGACCCAGCTTCCTGATTAACCTCTCTAGCAATAATCCCAAGTGAAGGTCCACACAAATTTGTCATGTAAGATTCCACACTTCGGTCTATTAGTATCCAAGGTCTGTTGTTTTAGGCGTCATTCACTCACTGACACTCTTTTTATTAACTATTTGTCGCCATATTTTTCTGTCCTGGCATACTTCTCTAGCTTCTTTTATGTCCATGCCTTTTTTTATGCAGGCTCTCGCGTTTCTGTTACTTCTTCTGTCTCTTCTAACTAGGGTCTCATTCACACATTCTAACCATTCTTTCCGCGGTATACCTCTGGGCACGCTGCCATTTACTTTACCATGATACACTTGTTTCGTTAGTCGTTCATTTGGCATTCTCTCAACATGCCCAAACCATTTTAACCGATTTCTTTCCTATGCGTCTACTAACTTCTCTTCGGCACCACATTCTTTGAGAATTATGTCGTTACTCACTTTGCTCATTAGAGTTTTCCCGCATCTCATGCGCAAGAATCTTATGTCAATTGCATTAACTTTACTCTTATCTTTTTCTTGATAGATCCATGTCTCGTTACCGTATAGTACATTCGGTACAAATATAGAGTTATGCATTGCCACTTTAGCTTTATTTGATATATTTTAACTTCCGATAAGGGGCTTTGCTCTACCAATAACGTTCTTACCTTCGTTTATGCATCTATCTAACTCCTCATCTATCTTCCCGCACCTAGTAAATAAGCTACCAAGGTATAGTCACCAACATTCCCATTTACCCTTACACTCGCTTTGATACTCGTATATATTGTTTTTATAGCTTGTTCGAGCCATCCATTGACTCCATACTCTTTCAGGACTTCCCAAAGTTTACTTCTATCTAGCTTGTCTTGTCTTCTTTCTAATCGTCTTGGACGTCTCGCATCTCAAAACATAAATTTAGCAATTCGCACAGTCTATGTGGTATGTACTCGCCACCGTGTTTAAGAATTTCAGCGTTAATACAGTCTACCCCGGCAGCCTTACTGTTTTTCAAGCTTTTAATTATATCTCTAACCTCAGTGACACAGATTTTTTCAATTGACTTCTCTAGCGCATCGTGCTCAACATCGAAGTTGTAGTGTCCTATAGCTTCATCGCCGATGTACTTTTTTTTCCCTTAATTTTTTTATAAAACAGTTTTTTGCTTCCTTCTAAGTCGTTTTGTATTTTCTTCTCTTCTTCTGCTCTAATTTTATCTATACCGTTTGAGCATCCTGTTTTTATGTCTGTAACCATTTATACATCTATTTCTTTGCTCATTGCTAAGACCTGCGATGTTTAAAGTTGTCTTGTACGCTCCTCTCTTTGCTTTTTGAGAAGTCTGAATTTCATCATACCACCACGAATCACCAGACATTCTTCCTACAACCGCGGTACCATATATTTTGATCGCACATCTAACAATGATACCCCTTAACTTTGTCCAGGCGCCCTCTATATCGTTGTTTTTTATAAGGTCTTCCCATGTTGCCCTATCTATACTTTCGATTATTTTATTTTGGAAATCTATTCGCATATCCGGTTTCTGTAGATTCTCAATTTTATTTCGCGTTTGTTTTGTTTTCTTGTTTATTTTATTTTTGCTATCCCCGACCTAAGTTAATTTTGGAGATCAGAAGGTGATGATCAGTATTGCATTCAGAACCTCTCAGGACCCTGGTATCTTTCACTAGTTCTCTTAGTCTTTCATCTGCAACAACAAATTCAATTATACTGTGGCTATTTCCTTGGGACCAGGTGTACATGTGGATCATTTTATGCCTAAACCAAGTATTTGTAATGAACAGACCCCTTTCTAAGCATAAGCCAACTAATTTATCTCCGTTATAGTTTGTTCTTGGATCTTCAAAATTACTTAATACTTTCTCCTTATCCTTATTTTGGATGCCTACCCATCCATTCATATCTCCTAGTAGAATTATTCTTTCACCACGATCGCAAATAGTTATTGTGTCATTTAAAATGTCCCAGTAGGCGTATTTCACTTCTCTGGGGATCACTATTAACTGGCGCGTAGCATGCTATAATAAATAATCTTCTGATTCCTACTTTCATTCTAGACCACATCAGTCTGGGAGATACAAAATCATGATCTCCGTGATGCTGCTTCGCTCTTTCATTTAAAATCAGACCTACTCCTCGCCTACCATGGTGATTCACTATCTACTGCTGACCATATTTCAAATCCTCCATTCAATACGACGTTTCTTCGTGGCCGCTCGTAATTGTATACCTATTACAGGATCATCACCTGACTTAGTCCGTGGCTATGATGTATAACCAGATTTACCCGAGTAAAAGTTTAATAAAACATAATATAATACCGAAGGTGTTCTCCTAGCGAAGATGTTGTCCTACCGAAGGTGTTCCCCTAACAAAGGTGTTTCCCTACCAAAGGTGTTCCCCCGACGAAGGTGTTCCGCGTTGATGTCGCGGTAGGGCTTGAGCTTGCTTCTCATGACTTTGACGGCTATGTTGGCGGTAGCATTGCTACTCGCAGGGTTTCCCATGCCTCTATTACAAAAATACGAAGTTAGAAAAGAAAATGGAAACAGGATACAATTTAAGAACGAAATTTACTGCAACGTATCCTAATACATAAAACGTTGCACTAAGAGATCCCATCGCTAATGTGAAAGACATCAGGACTAATCTACACGTGACAGAAGACCGAGCAATGAAGATTAAACGACAAGTTGATTTGGCGTGGAAAAAACACGACAATGAACATCATTAAGAGAAAACCGCGTCAAACGGTCAACAGGAGCAATTGATGTTGTTCATCAACTTATTAATGATCCAACACCACCACATCCTGCAGAGGTGGATGGCCTTATACAACTAGAGGCAAAAGCAGAGGTTCAGCAACCAAAAAATCGACGAAAATGGACTTACCATAAGAACAGAGCATAGCTGCAAGGGATAATCAACGTTATCTACTGGATCCATTACAAGCATATCTAGATATTAATAACGATAATGTGGATAGGGGAATCCCAAAAAAAATTATAGCACTTAAAAAGGAATTTTGGTTATGTTTTACTTGAGTCCTATATGTAGAACCAACACTAAGGCATTCTCTACCCAAAATTAACATCACAAATGATGTGCGTGAACTAATAGCATATCTCGAATGCAAGGCTTACCTGCGTATTAAAACGTAGCACAAACTGCGTTAGAGGTGCAAACTATTGTATACTGTGCAGCTGTGGCAACCGTCAGAACCTTGGGCCGGAAAACTAGGCCTGCAAAGGCAGTTTTTGTCTCAGCAAGGGATCGAGATCCACCATGGAAGACCTGGTTGGATATGGATGTCAGCAAAGTAAGGTGCAAATTGGGTCGATGAACTCAATATAAAAAAGGAAATAAAACCAGAAAGCTGATAAGTCATATTACTAAACTCATCCACTCTTGGCACATCGAGACATTAACACCAGCAATGTTGGATGAAAGCATGGACTCCCAACGACAGAGATTTGATGTTCTTACTGCAAGACTGCGTCGGTACAAGAAAAGTAGTGCACGAAGGAAACAAAATCGAAACTTTCAGACAGATGAAAGAAGGTTCTATCGTGAACTGAGAGCAGAGCCAAATAACCAGCAAGACACCGAAGTCCCTTAATTGGAAGATATGACTAACTACTGCGTGGTTCAAACTGGAGGAAGCAAGGGCAAGCAATAAATCTGAAATGCAACTGGCAAACATAACAGCTTTAGATGTTTCAGCGGTCTTGAAAACGGCAAGTAATTGGAAAGTTCCAGGTCCGGGCATGGCGCACAATTTATGGTACAAGTACCTGACAAGTGTGCATCTTACGTTGGCAAGGTGTTTTCAGAAGATCATTGAACAGCTTACCTTACAGCTATCATTGCAAATAAGTTATATTCTCATTGCGACGAGAATGACATTCTTACAGTAGAACAGAAAGGATGTTGTAAAAACTCACGATGCTGTAAAGATCTAGTCACTATAGACGCTATTGCCATGACTCAAGCTTATAAGCATCAAAGGAACTTACACATGGCATACATCCTCTACAAGCAAGCATTTTTTTCCGTGCCGCATGCCTATTTGCTTGAAGTCTTAAAACTTTACAAAATTTACCCCCGCATTAGTGACTTTCTACGCCATGGCATGAGACTCTGGGGTACAAGAATCAAGTATTTTGATCATGGACTACCAAGGATAATTAGAACAATACACTTTACGACGAGTATATATATATATATATATATATATATATATATTGAGGATGGCCATCAGGTGACGGAGCACCGCATGCACTACAAAAATTCAGCGATTGAAAGGGTAGTTCTACCACGACATTTAGGGGGTAGTGGCGTTGTGGATGTCAAAATACTGTGTGACTCACATGTTATACAGAGGCGAGACTATTTTAATAGCGAACGAAATGTTGCGCTTTACAGTAGCCTCTGTAAAGAGGATCTTGCCTTTTCCCCCATTAATTTCTCCTTAGGTGGGGTCTTGAATATCAGGACAAAAACCATAGAGAAATTAGAAATACAATGAAGACAAAAAGCCATCCATGGCGAGCACCTCAAAACGTTATATCAAGATGAAGTGTATAGTGAGGCATCCAACATTTCGCTCAGAAAGTGTGTTCTATATCCATAGACGGTAGGATTCGTCATTGCGATACATGAGAATGTTGTCAGCACCAGGAATTATCGCAAACACGTTCCGAATCAAGACGTGGTTGACCGGTGCCGATTATGTGGATATACCGACGAATCCATCTAGCACATTATTGATGGATGTGACGTAATGGCTCAGAGAGAATATACGCACAGACATAATGATGTAGCGGGCATCATACATCAACAAATTGCCCTCAACCGAGGACTCTTAAAAGAATGGATGCCTTTCTATTGATACATTCGAATGACCGTTCTAGAAAGCGAAGATTACATCTTATATTGGGATGTTATTATCCAAACAGATCATCGCATCCGGGCCAATCGACCTGACATCGTGATGCGAGAAAAAAAGGTTGAAGAGTCTACATCATTGACATTGCTTGCTCCCTTAACCGAAATTTGCAGTCAAACTACACAACGAAGATCCACAAGTATGGCGAATTGAGGCATGAAGTAAATACGATAAGGAGGAATGTGAATCATGCGTCTATTCATCCCATTGTGATTTCGGCTACAGGCAATGTGCAGGCAAGATGCACTGAACATCTTGAACATTTAGGAGTCAGTAGGGTATTGGCAACAGCTCAGAAGACGGTTTTATTAAACACCTGTCTCATTGTAAGAAAATTTCTTGACCATCGGGAAGCGAGTGACTAAAAACTCGTGAAGTGGAAGATGGTAGCTCTAAGAAAGCATCCAGAGGTAAATGTTGTCACCTGCATCGGGTTCAGCCGAGTAAAAGTTTAATCAAACAAAATAATAATGGAAAATAAAAAATTACTTTTTGCTGTGAAACTATGTAAAATAGGTAGAAAGATAAGTTGACAAAAATTGTGCATTTGAAAAAGATCTATAAATTTGTTCCTTATCATTTTTCGATAGGGTGCGTAATTTTTATTTTAATCGTGAAAAACATCATGAACAGTAAAAAAAGATCTGCCCACTGCATGGGCACATTCTCATCACTACTTTTGTCTTTTTTTTTGTGTCTCGTGTTTGAGTTATCCAACATTTTATTCTTTTATGTTTTAAATGCTACTTTTACAATCAAAACAAAAAACAGAAATATAGACTGTAGACTTTTAGTTTGTTAGCACGATAAATTTCGAAAAAAACGACGGATTGAATTGGCCTTTGATGTCTTGTTTTAGTGTGCTAAACTAAAGATCAAGTTCGTTAACCACCCATTTTGTATAAACATTCAAAAATTCACCAGATTTTAAATATTTTTGAGACCACTTTCTATAAGATTTAAAATTTTTCTGTACAAATATTCATAGAATTCGAAAAGGCAAACAATTTTTGCTCCGAATTTTTTTTATGAAACAAAAATTACCAGTTATAGCATTTACAAAAATCCCAAAAAACACACGAAAATAAACATTTTAAGCCAAATAACTCAGCATAAGACACCAACCAGCTATGACTCTCGGTTGATACTAATCGCCCCTCCCCCTTATTATTCGAAGTTTCGTTGCACTGTTTTTATAACTCGACCCTCCACCCTAGTCGTTTTGAGAGACTCCTTTTTGTGAATGATTAGAAGATGAAGCAATAGGGCACCATAAGTGCGATGTAGATATCGATGCGATCGAAAATTTAATTGGGAAAGTCTGTCTAACAGAGGTTAGGAATATAATTTAAAAATTAAAAAACAGTAAAGCTGCTGTGTAGACCGCATGTGTAACGTTCAAATTGTATAAATGAAATTGGAAATAAGCAAATTCAGTTTTAAAAAAAGGCAGAAGTAGCATTAACATGTTTAATAACAAAGGATTTTTAAAAAGAATGCGCATTTTTTAACCAAACGATGAAACTATGTATGTTTTAATACTAATGCATGTTGTGAATTCCAATAATATACATTTATGGAAATTATATACAATTTGAGAGACAAAAACGAGTGCGAAGCACGAGATATGTGATTAGAATGTGTTCATTAAAGCCGAAGGAATTCTAACAAAAGAGAATTCACAATCACCAAATTACTGCTGTCGATGCTTTTACCTTTAGTTTAAAAAAGTATGTGCCCGAGGGTGGGAAATATGCAAAGAACGCGCGTGGAGCGCGAGTTAAATATATTATCGAGTGCGAAGGGCAAGAACGAACAGTCGTGCGCCTGAGGGATGCTCGAACTTGCTACCGAAACGAGCCGCACGCGTATTGCAAGGCGACAATGTGCCGCCAAGCGGATGGAATTTTCCTCTTATAATCCCCAATCCACCACAACGGACCTTTGACCCCTTTCTCATACCAAAATTATTTCTAAATATTTTTCTAATTTTTGACTCCCTTTCAATCCTTTTACAGGCGGGATATGATGGGCAGGGTGTAGACTATTTGTTAAGTCAATAGAAAAGAGATGGGGGCGGATATGTAAAGTAAGATATGTGCCAGAGTGTAATGGTTGGAGAGAAGCTACGAGATAACGAGAGAGGGGCTGAGGATTGATGAGCATAAGAATAAAGTGATGGAGGGTAATTTATGATATGGGTAGAAAAGTGAAGTTATGATAAAATGAGTGTAGTTGAATAAGTTGACACAAAAGCTATACATTTGATATTATTTTGTGTTTTTATTGGGGTTTTGTAACCGCTGGCAGAAAAACCTTATAGCCCAAGTAAAAATGCTTTGACCTGAGTTCGACTTGGTTATGTGGTGCGTTCGTCTTCAAGACATCGATGTCTGGCTGCGTCTCAAAACGGAGGCAGTCGAGACATAGGCCTTCGTCTTACTTTTATGGCCACGACAGGTAAAACGGCGATTACTTGTCTTAAGTCGAGTCTTGTCTTGGCTAAGACGACGTTTACTTGACTGAAGACGAGCCTTGTCTTGGCTGAGATTCGACTCAAGAGACTCAAATTTATGTCTTCAAGGCATAAAAACTTGTCTACAAGACATAAATTGAAGCCTGGCTCCGTTTCAAAACGGAGACATGCTCAAGTCGAACTTTTCGACTTCAGCAGGTCTTAATTGGGGGAAATTCAAGTCGAACTCAAGTCGAAGCATTTTTGTTCGGGAGTGTAGGTCGGTTGTTCGTCTGCCGTACTTTTTCCCGACAGGGTAAGGAGATGGTTGGAAAGTAAATTGATAAGATTCAAGACTTGACGAGGGGTACGGAGAAGGAGATTTGATGTCTCTAATAGGTTACCAAAGCCATTTTTGAAAGCGCATGTCGTCTAGTTTTATTATTTTTTATTAGTACATAGATTATAAAATTCGACCTACCAGTTCTATTCGTGAGATGAAAGAAAACGACATCATTTACAAGGTGATAGGTTTTCGACATTAAATTCATAAACTATCTAGGAAAAAACTTTACTTGAATTTCTCCAGCAGAGACGAATTACCACAAAATATAACTTTTTAAAAAACTGTATGAAATTAATACTTCATACAAAACTATGCTAATTGGGACTGTGACTTTTAAATGACTGAAAAAATTTAATTCGCCGATTTTCTTGTATGACAAGCGGACTTTCTTCCTGGCGCTTCTGACAGTGAAGAATAAATGAAATAAGCTAATTCTACCAGGAAACGTGTCTCTGGGGACAAAGCAGAGGAAACGAGTTACGATGGAAGAAAATGCCATCCCGCGCGAGAGACTTTAACACTGTAGTTCTGTGTGAAATAACAATGCTACATTTAACAAGTATGTCAGCGTATTCAATAAAAATAACTTTATTGACTGCATTAGAAAAGGACTGTGAAATACTTTTACTTCTCCCTAAAGCAAGTAATCAATTTTCGCTGTGAGCAGATCGCAAATACGTTATCATGTGTGCAGAACACTTACCAGAACCTCTCGTACTCAAGGGCTCGCATCTGCGACAAGTAACACGGGGCAGGATGCAAAAATCTCATCTTCAAGTTCTCGTAATCATGGAAGAGGAGAAATGAAGAAGGAAATGATATATACATAATGAGCATGGAGGCAGATGGCAAAATTTTACTACATCCTGACAATATTACTGATGACTTGGGACATATATTTGTAACATTTTCGCATGACCACATAGTATCGGAAATATAATATCTTTTTAAATTGCCGATTCACGCTCAAAACAAATTTGAAACCTTTTTGTCCAATTTGGACATATTTATGATTCTGCTTCTTGTAAAAACCCTATCTTTTTTTAATCTGTAAAAGGGGCTAGAAATCGCGAATTATTATATCCTAACATGAGATGAGGCAAGCGATCAAAGGTGTTTGTGTATGTATATTGTCGAGGTTTGGCGAGGGAGGGGCAAAATAAATCTAGGGTGGAAATAAGAGAAATAGAAGGGCTGGAAAGAGGTATGTATGAAAATGATGACCAGACGTCTTGGAGGGAGATTCGGGAGGAATGAGGTTGATAAAACAGTGAAGAATAAGAGAGTATGGGGTGCAATCAGTAGCGAGAGAGAAATATTCATGTCGAGGTAGAGGAGAAAGTTGGGGTGGGTAGCGCATGGCGATGCGACAGGGGACCGTAAGAGGAGAGCACGTGCAAGAGGCTAACGAATTCAAAACTCAAGACATTTGGTTGGACTCTTAGTTTTGTTTTCAGGAATTCTGCACATTAGAAGGAAATTTAATAGATAGAGGGGGAGAGGCAAATTATTAAAGATTATATATGAGTAAAGTGGTTGGAGGAAGGGGTTAATGGACGAAAGGGATGAGAGGGCGATAATAGAAAGGAGTAATTATAGAAGAATGTTTAACAATTCCTCTGAATGGACGATTGCCAATTGTTAAATGAGTGGTTGGTTTTCCTTCAGCGGGCGCACTCGGGATATGTGTCTCGAGGTACGTCTGATATTAATTTTCAGTGCGACGTCAATGTGGCCATAATTTATTAAATTCAATTAGCCATATTGAGGATATTTTGAATCATTAGTGGAATAGTTCCAGAGTTTCTGTGTAATGTGTGGTTCAAGCTGCGATTCAAGGAGAAGTCAACATAAATCTGAATCATTGAATTTCAACAGTCATTACACTTATGTGAACGGGAATTTTGATGAGTGTCAGATTTTATATTTGAAATCGATGGGTTAACATACCAGAGTATATTAACGATATTTTCGAATCAATATTAATAAAATTTTATAAGTATTTTTCTGTTTGCTTTTTATTCATTTATGTTTCATGTTTTCACTCATTTTCTCTCAATGTGATCGAATTTTATTTATTTGAAATATGGACATTATTTGAACTCTTATGCCATTCACAGTTTGTTGACTGGTGTTTAGTTCGTTAATTAATGATTTATTCTCGTAATATAAAATATGAATAGTTTATTTATTGGCCAATTGCGTAAGTATACTTTAACTTCGGGAATCACCTTACTTGCAGTTTTAAATATTCATTCACAATATTGTTTTTGTTGAATTGACTAGTCTTCGTTTTTTAAAATGTATTAAAATAGATTCTATCTCAAATTCTCGTATTAGTATTTTAACAGTTATATTTTGCATGGCCATATCTACCTACACAGTCGAAACTCTGGGATTAATTTTGTTGCAGCTAATTTCAAGATGGGGTTCCATCTCGTTCGGGGTTAGGGTAAGAAACTATTGTCTATTGTTTTTGCCGTCAAACCGTAAAAACAATTGACATTAGCTGCCGTTTCGTAGCCCAAGTCCGAGGAAAGCGATAGCTTAGGTAGAGGTACCATTCACACCACCAATACTAATTTTTGTTGCAGGTATATGATACCCTGAAGTTAGCGTCAGATTTCCACTTCATTTTAACTGCGTAGAAAATATATTTGTTTGGACTAATATTCAGTTTAATCAAGTTTCACATTTAATTCATTATAAATGAAATACGGTTTTAAAAAATAAAGTCTGAGAAAGAATACAATTTTTTAATCTATCAGAAAAATGGTTTTGCAGCATTCAGCTCTAGCGTGTCATATTGTGCAACAGATTATGTTTGCGTAAATATTGAAATCTGTGGTAAATTTAGTGTAATACTGTCGGATGAGAAAATGTAATTGCGGTATAATTTCGGTCACATAATGTCTTGGGATCGAATCCAGCAATACTGAAGTGGGAGATATAAAGTGGGAAACGAAATAACAACTTAAGTCCTGCGCTGTAGAGTAGTACAAAAATAAATATTTGGTGTTTTAGAATAGGGCTAAAAGAAGGAAATCTACACGCCAAGGGGTAGTATGGGAACTCTCTCATATGTATCGCTCTTTCCGTCGCGAACCAAAATATCCCGAGGGAAGAATCGATCGCATAGGAGCAACTGCGATGAAAATACACTCTTTATAGCCTTTCACTCTTCAAAGAGTGGATGCCGTATTCTGGACAAATCGAACGAGAGGATACCCCAACCGTGCAAAGCGATGGAAAATATGGAATTTTATAGGGGCCTTAAGATCCAGAATGCATTTTGCTTCTTCCACATTTCTGATCCGAATTGAACATAAACCACTCCTTAGCTGCTATTTACTCATCGTCTGCATCAAATATTAAATTGCCTTCTCGTATTCGAAAGTTTTCATTCGATTAATTTGTAGTATTATATTTATAATATACATATAATGCAATTGGCGAATCGTAAATATATTTTCGTGATAAATATATATTTATTAATTAAATAACAATAAGAAAAATTATCGAAAAGAAGGGCATTCTGTTGAATCGAACTCGATCAAATAATCTAAACAAATGAAAATTATTTTTTTTTAATGTATTATACCGAATTACCTTTACTTTGCCGTTTCAATCTTAAAAAGTTCTATATATATTCTAATTTATTATGTTTCTCATCACTATTTTAAAAATAATTTTTGAAAACTATCGAATTTCATTAATTTAAAATTATTTCTTGAAAAAGAAGATCCTACTCCATCTTCACTCCATTGGGAATCGAACCAGAAAACTTCGGATTTCCGGTCAGGTTTTTTTTCAATTAAGCTATTAGAGGGATCAGAATAAGAATTCTTAATTCAAGAACATAACGCTAATTTTTAGCTAGGTGTTAATGGTACAAGTAATTATTAAAATTTTTTTTATTTTTTTATTTTATCTGCTATATCATCAGAGATTGTACCTTACCCACAGTAGATAAACCTTCCAAACCATGAAGGCAGAAAATCTACACAATATCGATCAAGTTAAGAATCTTCAATAACAGAAAATGCTTAACCTCTCAATAAGACTAGATGGAAAATAATATTTTTAAATTAAAATTATTTCTTGAAAAAAAGATCCTACTCCATCTTCACTCCATTGGGAATAGAAACATAATCTAACTATTTCATTAATTTGACTTCACAAAAGTTAGTTTAACAATATGCTTAAGTGTACTTATAATATCGTACTGGCCCGATATCCTACGTGTGGATATTTTGATTATCTTTATTGCTTCATAATTTGTGTTTAATAATTACTATTGTTGGTTTGTCGAGAATCAGCAATCGCGGTCGTGATTTTCCACTAAGTAATCAAATAAGGAGAAGAAGATGCTGAATACCAATGCGGGAAAAAAATCTGCATAAAATAAATAATTTTGAGAAGTAAAATAGCTCATGAAATTCAGGAAATATCTTAAACGAACATGGTGATCAAATAGAATCTGCTGAAGTGCCAAAATCCTGACAGTTTAGAAGATATTAATTGAAAATAAAAGAAATGGCTCGTAATCGATCCCCCCCCCCCCCACAAAAAACTAAACAGAGAGTCGTATTTAGGTTGTATTTTTACTTCATTAATTATGAAACTTTGTTAATCATTTCTTATTTTACGACTATATATATTAGGACAAAATATATTCGTAATTGAACCCGTTAAGAAAATGAGAGTCAAAAACGTGATTTTTTAAATAAGGACCTAAGTACAGTACTCCAGGTTTTTTAAAGAAAGATATCAAATTCTAAAAAGAGTTTTGATTTATTAAAAATAAATTGATTTAAAATAAATTAATTGTATTTTTTAATTATTTTTGACGATTTCTAGTCTACAGATGCAACTGCAGCTAAAAAAATCGATTGGTTTTGATGACAATTTTCATAAATAGAGGAGAGTACTCAAATATGAGATACCAACTCTGTTTGGCGTGATTGTCGGAATTCTATGTACTGAATTTAAAAGTAATATAGGTCATTTTAAAGGAAATTTAGTTTGTCATGAGAACCTCAAATAAAAAATTGTATTAAAAAATTTTTTATGCTGAAAATACAAAAAATGTAAAAAAAGTGCTTTTTCCAAACTCGTCAAACTATTCTCATAATATGAGTTACTCCAGGAAATAGCTAATAAAATGCAAAATAAAGTCTTATTTTTAATGAAAAACTTCATTCTATGTTTCCGAAGTATAAACTTACTGCTATTTAGATATAATTAGTTTTTGCAGTAGTCACAAACACTTTTGTAACCAATTTCCCCCCACGCTGCCACAGTGTTATAAAAACCACAGGTATCTCATATTATGAGAACCATACCGTGCAACTATGCACTTACTATGCCTGACCTGTAGAATAAAAAACTTCAACACTATCGATATTTACCTGTTTAGTTGTTCAATCCTCATCACTCCGGACAAACTTTACTGCTAAATATACATTTAATGAATGATAAATAGGGTTTAAAGAATTCCCTTCCAAGAACTCGACCACCATCGATTTCACAAAAAGCTCGCCTATCATCTCTAGAAGCCCAATCAAGAATGGACTATCCCACGAAATTACTCTTTCTTCAAGGGATACAAGTTAGTGATAGAACCAACAGAGTAGGTCTCTTAGTTTAGCTGATACCCCGTTTTCTCATATTACGAGAATATCTCATATTCGAGTACTCTCCCCTATAGAAAATGAGGTATAAGTACGAATGCAGATTTTTGGCAGAAAGAAATCAATAAACTGTAGATTACAACTTTATTTCAATGTTTTCAGAATAGTTTATTACTGTCTGTTGATTTGTTGTAATTTGCTTGATAAACATAATATTCATTTATTTTATTCCGATAAAATAACATTGAGTTGTCGGTGAGATTAAATTTCATAATTTATTACAATTTTATTATTTACTTTCTTGCTTATTTTTTCAGACGATAAATTGTGTGTCGTAAGCATACTTTATTATCGATAGTAAATACCGTGGCTGTGATGAAAAACCGGATTTACCCGAGAGGAAGTTAAAAAATAAAAAAAATAATAATAAGATGGTAGCTCTAAGAAAGGACGGTAGCTTTAAGAAAGGAAACAGAGGTCATTGTTGTCGACTCTAGCGCTTGCGACCGGTGTTAAAGTTTAACAGCGGCAGTGATCCCAACTTTGACATGTGGAGCTACTGCGCTTGCTCGGCGCAGAAAATGTCTGGTCGCTGTTAGCGCGCGATTCAGACCGGGTATAGTTAACAATTATTAAAATTTAACAAGATCATTACTGTGAAACTCTTCTATAGCGCCGATTGTGGGGCTGAATGTAGGTGGGAACTAACTCATTATAGCCCGCTCCGTTTTATTCGTGTACGCCTGAGTGCTCGCCTTAGTGCTCGCCTGAGAGTGACAGTCACAGGTCCCGCGTATCCGCGCAGCTCCTGTTAGACCTATATGCGAGGCGGCATCAATTCTCGGAAGGGTTATAAAAAGGAGGGCTATTCAAGAGTTTTACTGTGTTATAAATTGTTCATTAATATCTGAAATTACGTAATATGTGATGTAAGGTTAAAACAAAATACCAACACGTTTATTTTGTGAATAATAGCACATTTTCTTTCAATTTAAAAGATGAATTTATATTTCATTAACAAAGGTTTTTGAAGTACGTACAAAAATGTTTATTTAACGCATCGTGACTATACCGAAATTTTGGTGCCAATAGCTGATTTTTTTTCTTATTAGTAGACAATGGCTCAATTTTTATTATCAGCAATGATGGTTATTGTTCCTTTTGTTCTCATTATGAGTGTCATTATGTAACGCATCTGAATTAAGATGAACTGTTTTGAGCTGAAAACGTTATTTTCAGATATCTATCTACTATTATTGTTTTTGCAATGGAAAATTTTGCATAAACTTATGCGAATATTAATACATACTATATGAAATGTTAAAAATATATTTATTAAAAAATTTGTTGGTGAAATATAAGTTAGTCTTTTGAACTAAAAAAAAAACTATTAATTACAAAATATTCGCGTTACTCGACTATGTCAGTTAGCTATAATAAAAAAGCAGTTTCACCAGTGTAAACGTTTGAAATAATAAGAATGATAGTTAAGGGCATGTGATACTTACAGTTTCTCCGGCTTTTTTCCCACAAAAATGAAAATTTTTAAAATCTGAATTCGGAGATGCTATAAAATATCATAATGGACGTCCCCAAACTCTTTTTTGAGGGATAATAACCAAAAAAATGTATTGTGCTAAATAAAAATTTGATGCATATGCATTATTTTGAGGTTACGTCGTTTTCCATTTCTGCCTTTCCGATAATCTGGAAATTATTTATGAAATAAGCTTTTTTGATTGCCTGCAAACAAAGTTAGTTCCGGGAGATTAGTTACTACGTTTATCTGTAAGTCCAAAGTTTTCGGCCAAAAATATTGTGTAGTTTGGAAGTAACGCTCGGGTGAATTGTAACACACATAAACTCGAAATATACCCGCACGTTGTTAGCAATATCAAGAAAATTTTGATAAAAAAACACAAAAAAAAAGTGTGCGGGGATGCCCGTTAGCATGTTCGCTATCATTTTTCAGATTTTCAAGGCCAAATATTTCTTATCCTAGGAAAAAAGCCGGAGGAATCTAACACTGAAAAAATCGATACTATTTCCTAAGCGCTATGCAAATTAATCACATTTTGCTCAATTAAAATTTTTTGAATTAACCCACAAAAAACGTGTGTGGGGACGTCCGTTAGTATGTTTGCTATCATTTCCCACATTTTTAAGACAAAGTACTGATTATTCTAGAACAAAAACCGGGGGAACCTAAAACTGGTAAAATTGACAATTTTCTAAGTATCACATGCCCTTAATAATGAATCATACAACTTAAAGACTCTGTTCGGGTTAATGATAATAATATAATTAAAACATTATGATATTTACTACCGTTTTTAAATTGAATTATAATTACTGAAAAATTGAAATACACTACCCCACCAGGAATGCTTCTAGTCGTGAACGTATAATACTAGGTAATTCAATATATTGTTTTCAAATAAAAAAATATAACAATGCAAGAAATTTAAACCCTTTCTGCTTCTAAAAATATCCCTAAATAAGAACAATTATAATAGACTATGAGAGAGATGCATGATACTCTGAAATTTGCATATTTTTTATTATTCTGGAATAAAAGGATCATTTCGAAAAGTGGTCAACAGCCGTCCTTAAAGAATTTAGGCCTCGTTCCGGGTCAAATGTGAGGGGTCAAAAGTGAAATGGCTTTGAACTCTCGGATCCCAGGGGTTACAATTTAAATTTCAAGATCACATACTTAAAGGTGTTAATTCTAGCGTCAATGCTTAGACGAAAAGGTGCAGGATAATATATCAAACATTACAGTTTATAAATTCATGTAAGAGAACCTACTACATATGTACATCTTATACAATAATAGTCTTACTATTGGTTCGAAAGATATCGTATTTAATAGGTTATTTTACCTAAATAAATAAAATATATGTTTTTCCCTACATTAAAAAGGAACATTTAATTCTTCTTTTAAATCAAACATTATAGGATAATTGAGAAGGGTCAGAGTTAAGGGCGAGATGCCAAAGGTTAAATGTCAATCTTCATACGCGCTGAATTCAAATTCGGTATCAAAAATCACCCATCACGTCATGGTTCAGCCACAACCTCAAAAAATGACGAAAAATCACGCACTGAGGCAAATAAATTTCAAAATAATGCCAGTGATGCAAATTCTTACTTCAAAAACATGTCGACAACTGTGAAGGATCAATCCTTGCCTGATATCAACTTATTTAACATAACTTTACCCAACAGAACCTGAACTCACCTAACCTGAATTAACAGAAATTTATTGAACTACACGTAAAGTTCTGGAAGCATATTTTCCCAGTAGCAAATGTGTGCTACATCAAATGGGTCAACTTGAGCCTAACCTAGAAATAAATTTAACCCATCCTAACGTAACAAAACCTGACCTAACCTAACCGATTACGCTGGCAACCCTGTTCTTAAACGTCTTTAACGTAAGCGTAACCCTTTGCATCGTTCCCTCGAAGAAAAAAGGACACGTTATAGCAGGCAGAAAATAGACTGAAGTATGTCTATAAATCAATTTAATTACGATGAAAGGCAAGATAAAATGTAAACACGAAAGATAGTATAAATATATCCCTTAAGTTTCAGAAAAGCAGAGAGAAAAAATTTTGAATAAAACTCTTATATATTTGCATGTTTAAGTTACAGTTCTACGCTTTAATTGATACAAACATTGTCAGGTTTATTAAAATGGGGTCAATTCTACTTGTAGTTCTAAGTTTCTTCAAATGAGTAATGTGCGTCTAAATTTTTAAACACCTGTAGTACAATGAAATGAATTTTATTGTGTTACAACGGGAACACTTAAGTTAAGTTGTGTTGCGTTAAGCAAAATTTCGTTAGGTTCTGTTAAGCTAGATTCATTTGTAGGTTAAGATCGAGTTAACCTATTAAATATAGCACACACTTAAGATTAAGAAGTTGATTAAATAGAAGTTGATTAAATAAGTTGATATCAGGCAAGGGTGGATCCTTCACAGTTGTCGACATGTTTTTGAGGTGAAAATTTGCATCACTGGCATTGTTTTGAAATTTATTTGTCTCAGTGCATGATTTTTTGTCATTTTTTGAGGTTATGGCTCAACCATGACGTGATGGGTGATTTTCGATACCGAATTTGAATTCAGCGCCCCAAAATCCATAGGAATACATGTGTCTTGTTAGCAGATCCGCACACTTCTTTTTGTGTGGCTGTGTGATGGTACAATTTAGCGGAAAGGTTAGATAGGTAGTTTCTTTGTCACATATTTGTAGAAAATATTGCCTAATATCTTTAAATTACTGATTTATTTTATTTTTTTAATTCTACATCTATTATTGTACCTGTGTATAGCAACAGAGCTAAGGAAAATAAAATTAGAATGTGGGCCAGAATTGTTCATGCAGACATCTTAATGTATTCGGCGCCACTGTATCGACACGTTCTTGTCATAGTTCCATAGCCCGACATTAAGTCGGACTTCTTGGAACTTGGTAAACCTATACGTGCGCTGCGAATTCTTAGGATTTAAAAAATGTATTTCCAAGTGCATTGCGGAAAATACTTAGCCTTTGACTCGATAAATCATCGATACTTAAAATTGAGGTTACATCTATAAAATATACATGCTTCTGACAATTTATTTATGGTAGCTACAAATTCTCGGTACTTCACATATACATATGAATCGTCTGTTAAAATATTTATGCCGGATATATGTAACTTTAGTTTGCTCAACTTCTTACTGAAATATCACAATTTCAGCCAAATATGTAATTACAACCTTTCGAATTTTTAGTGAATAATTATATACTTAATAATTATTCTTGATGACCTCAGATTGCAAGTGATGGATCATAATAATTGATTTCGGTTGTGCGAGCATATAGTGGCAGAATTTTAAATTAACATGAAATATTAATATGGAAATGCCTCATCAAATTCCGTACACTCTTCGCTTTTATTTTATTAAAAGTGAATTTTAAAATTGTTTCCTTAAATACTTTGACTTAGTTACTCGAAATAACATTATTAAAATAACCTCTTTTTGATTAAACTCATATATGTATTGTATAATTGACAAATTCAGTTTTATGGGACGCTATAGCTAAAAGTATCACACTAAAAATTATTTTACAATTACTAATTATACCTTAATATAATTTTTAAATAGGGTTATGCGACGTGGCAAATCCATTGTTAAAAAAAAAATAATTTACGTATAGATTTGGCATTCATGACTCGAGAAATAATATTATTGACCCTTCATTCACAACAAAATTCTATCCTGTTAATATCTCATCTTACAAATTCTGTAACCTTCAAAATATATAAATTAAAGTTATTGTATTTTGGTCACTTATTTATAAGTGTACATGCATATTATTTAACATAAACGTTGATATTGCTTGGCCTTAAATCTAACAATATTAAAGTTAAAAATACAACTAATTAGTTTTAATATAGATAACACAGAGAAACGGCACATAAAGTTTACATCAATTCCAGTTGAAAGATTCGCCGCAACAAAAATTAACCTTGCCGGATAAACTTTACATGAATCAAAAATAATTTCCGATTTTTAACCTTTCCTGGATAATCTTTCGCCTTACAATCGCTCCATTTTTATTCGAGATGTAGCGAGAATTGCGACGCTAGCGTTATCTATCGTCGTTTAACTTAATTAAATTGGAGAGAACCGGGGATTCCCATCTGTCAGTTGCTTTTGGCGCTTTTTGGTAAATAGCGTTAAGTAAGTCTTTATTCCTCTACAATATTATAATTTATTTCGAATGAGATATATCAGTAGGAACAAATTTTTTGTGTGTTTTCTGTTACTCATTCTACATGTTTTACCGAAATTTGTTCACTTCAACGTCACACAGTAGACGAGATCAGAATTATTCTCCTAACCTCGGTGAAATTTTTGCCGAAATATTTTCAATTTTCAACCGTTGTATAGTTTCACCTGCAATAAATTTTAACTCTTGTTTTTTCTATGTTGTTTTAAATCTGGTATCCCGATTTATAGTTCGAGTTCACTCATACTTTGCCGTTTTGCCATTGCTGCTAGGGCGTTGTAGCAAATAACAGCTTTTATTCTAACGTTGGACAAACTTTTGCCAAATAGCATGTAAACTTTAACAGTGGTCAATTTTACATGCAAAAAAATTTAACTTCAGTTTTTTCTGTGAATTGATTATAGGTTATAATAAAGAATTTTTTTATGTTAGATTTCCCGTACATGAACTTAAAGTGAATTTTTTGTTTGAAATTAGATTTCTTGGTTTATTTCACTTCTATTTTCAAGCCTGTATAAAAAGGTAATTCATAACCGATTTTTAAGTTTCTTGGCTGAATGTACTCGTTTCAGATACACATTTTAGAGCAAGTATTTACCATACATGTATGTCAAAAAACTGAAAAAATAGGGCCATCTTAATGTTTTGTATGAGTTTACTAAATTTCACCAAACTTAATATACAGCTACGAACTACTAATTTTTGAGATCAAATATGTCCTTTTATATAAAACTATAAAGTATATTTTATTAAAA
The DNA here is from genome assembly GCF_010883055.1 of Belonocnema kinseyi. NCBI lineage: Eukaryota > Metazoa > Arthropoda > Insecta > Hymenoptera > Cynipidae > Belonocnema > Belonocnema kinseyi. Next base: position 48,573,148 of record NC_046661.1, on the reverse strand, counting down.
AAAAGCAGTGGTGCAAATAATTTTAGTTAAGCCTTTTTTACTTTTCCATAAACATTTGAAAGGCTAAAAAAGCTGCCTTCCATCATATTTACCACTTTCACATAGAATCAATTACTATATTCCAAACTTTATATGATCATATTATATGCAAATTTATACATTTAACATTGTAGAAAAATATCTATAGAGGCTTCTCTGTGGATTTTAATTGCTGACGATTAGCGAAATTTTTTAAACCATCACTATTTTCACGGTGTTCTTGACTGATTTGGAAAAATATTGTTTTTATATTAACCAATTTTACAAAAAAATGGTGACTTTCATAAAAACACAGCTTTTTTGTATACAAAATTTTTCGGTGAAATCATTATTAGAAAAAAAGTTGACCGAAACTAAAAATCGCACTGATTATTTATGATTTTGGATAAAAAATAAACTGTATTTCAAAAAGTATGAATTTCAAAGAGAAATATTTCTCATAATATATGTAGACTGTAATGAATTACATATTTGCTTTCCAGAACATGTTTTTATGTAATCAATAATTTAAGAATGAAAACAATTCTTTCGTGAAAAATAAAAAGTTCCTGATAGTTTTTCTAATTTGTGAGGAAAGGTGTTGATTTTTAATAGTGTATCAATCTTTTTAAGAGAAGAATAAATTCTGATTTTTCAAATTTTTTACTTTCGGGATTTAAAAAATATACATTGGAAAAAATTTACCCGCTGCAAAACTATTATGATGAGCTGTCACATTGCTTTCTCAGGATGAATTTCGATTACGTTTTGGTCTTAATTGCAAGATGTTTCTTATTGCGTATTCTAGCGAGTTCTAGGCTGTATTTTCTTTTCTCATCGATTATACCTCAGCGGGCAAAATATTTATAAATCTAGTCAAATCCCTACTTATAGGGAAAGTCTTCATGGAACTCGAGGAAAAAAATGTTTATGTGATTTATAAATGGGAGTCATTTTATTATTTTCATTTCAAAACACCGACAGTATGTTTATGATGAATGCCCTCGTAAATGCCACATATTTATATGATAACGCTCCATTTGTACCCCATCATTCATTGAATTAAAATTTTGCAAACAAAAAAGTAATTTTCGTACAAAGTACCAGGTTAAATTTAGGAACTGTTATGGAATATTCAACTTTCTTACTAAGAAAGTTAAGTCGATGCGAAAATGGAAAATTTAATCAAGAGTAGCTCATGTAGAAAAGTTAATTGGGGCCAGGCTGGGCCCTAAGTAAGTTTCCTAATTATTATTTGTGCCCCAATTTGGGAAGCCCAAGCACTGCCGAACTGGGATACTGTTTGGGTTGTAACGCTTAGCCCAACAAATGCCTAAATTGAGATAACAAGCTGGACCTTAGTTGGAAAGCCCACTTTATGCCCAATTAATAAAAAAGGGTACAATTATTAAATTTATAAAGTTAAAAGTAATAAATAATAAATGTTCGCTGGTATTTTTTTAATTTTACGATTTTTTATGATTTAAAAACTCTTAGAATCCTCTTATTCCTTTTGACCACCATACCAGTCTCTTCCAGCAGTCAGCTCAATCCTAAAAGCATCTGAAGTTGTTTTTTCTGCAATATATTTGGTTTAGTACAAATACCGAACTCAATATGGGAAACAGCACAAGGCAATCACATATTTTGTTTATATCTCCAAAAAAAAAGAAGAAAGAACTTTTTAAAAATAACCCCATTTTATGAAAGCTTGAACGGACTCGACTACGAGAAAAAATGGCGTTCGCAACTGCTTTATTGCAGCAGGCTGAGCCCGTCTGCGGTAATGGGACTCGCAAAATCGCACACGTTTACCAATATAGGCGGAGTTTTTAAAAGTTCAATATGCTGATCTCTTTGTCGTTTATGGAAATTTCAATTTTAATTTAAAGCTAATATTATATTATAACCTTACTGTGATGTTAAAAGGAAAATTTTAGTGTATGAATTATTATACTTAATGTTCAAAAGTTCTTTTAAGGGTTGAGAAACAAAAAAAAAATTTTAAGGAAATTAACGTACTTCAACTTTTTCCAGAAAAATATAAGAAACAAGCAATTTTCGTTAATAATTCATTTACTATGTAAGTTGATAGTTTAAAAATTGTTTTCATTTGTATAAATGAAATATGCCTCCAAGATTCTGCTCGAATCGCTCATTATTTTTCAACTATTGTGTCTAATTTATTATCCGCACGCCGTTTTTATCAGAATTAACCCGATTTATTTATTGATTCCTGAACGGATGCAGTTTACAATAACTACACCGATGTAAATAGCAGCTAATCAAAGCCGATATTTTATCTCTCTACTGCGTTCCATCGATATAACTGGGGTTATATTTTATGCGAGCAGACTTATTTGCGCCAACAGTGCTTACTTTGCGCGTTCTATTGGTTAGTCTAATTTGAGCCCAATAGTCACGAGACCTAGCACTTATCATCTTTATCAACATAAGTTTTTAAATTTAAAACTTCTGAATTGTAAAAGTTTCAGCATTTGAATGGAATTGAACCCGCTGAATCTTATAATTAAAATAATCTGCTAATTAATTTAGAACGCCCACTATAGGCGTTTTATGCATATGCCCAATATAAGCTCAATCAAGAAATCAAACACTAAATCGGCTTTATCAGCATAAGTTTTGATAATTAAAAATTCAGAATAATTCGAAAATTTCCTGGATTTCGCTGAGATTGCATGCACTTTCTCATATAATCAAAATAATCTGTTAATTTAGAACGCCCACAATGGGCGTTCCATGGGTATACCCAATGAAAGCCCAGTCAAATGTTAATCTGTCAATTAATTTCACTTTCTGTTATTTAGGCTGCCCAGTTGGGACCTAATTATTGCCCATTTATAAGTTAGGCTGAACTGCGTCGATTTCTACATGGGATCTTCTTTAGTCTTTTAAATATATCTGTCAGAGAAAATGAAATCCTTTTCTAAAGTAATGTATGCACATACACATTTTTTTAGGACACTCGACATAATGAATTCAAAATAAATCCCAGAGGTATTATTTATCTGACGTTGGAAAAAACGTTGCAAACAATTGACAACAGCAATTATCCAAATTTTTTTCGTGTTTTCTGTTACTGATTCTACATGTTTTACCGAACTTTGCTCACTTCGGCCTCACGCAGTAGACGAGAACCTCAGTGAAACTTTTGCCGAACTATTTTTTATTTTTAACCGTTGCAAGTCTTACCTGCAAAAAATTTTAGTTTTGTTTTTTCTGAGCTCGTTTTAAATTTGGTGTGCCGATTTATAGCTCGAATCCACTCATGCATTGCCGTTTTCCCATTGTTGCTAAAAGGACGCCGTGGCAGAAGACAGATTTTATTCCATCGTAGGATAAACATTCGCCAAATAGCATGTAAACTTTAACAGCGGGAAGTTTTACATGCAAAAAATTTACCAAATAAATTTAGTCATTAAACTATTGAAATCGGTTGAAAACTGAATTTTTTAAGAAAGTTTTAAGATAATAGTAAAATTGACAAGAAGAGTGAAATTTAAAAATAAATCACAAACTGCTGACTCAATAAACATTACACTTCGTTTATGAAGGTTTTTGGACTCTTACTTTTGAGAAAAACATTTGCTAGGTAAACCGCTCACATAGTCAGGTTGACAATTCAAGAAAAATAACATTTAGAATTACCCCTAGGCTTTTCGTCATGATATCAAGGTCTCATCATGACTAAAATTCAGTTAATTTACATATGCAAGTATCACAGAATCTATGCAAATGATTATTTTACAAAAAGAAAACACACCGAATATAACTCTTCTCATTGATTACAAAAGTTGCATCATGTTCAGCAAGAGTTTATGTTTGGTAAATAAATATTATAAAGGTAGATTGTTTGTGTGTAGTAATTAATTAAATTAAAAATATAATATGGATATTATATTTGTAAATTAACATATAATGCATGTGAAATTCATCTATTATAAAAATATTAGATAGTTACTGTAAATATTTCAAGTTCTATGTAAGCCGAGAAAAAATTTCGGATTTGGAAAACCACATTTCTAGATGTCATTGTGATAGAAGGCATTATTACCTATAAGCTCCAAGTTACTAAGGATTTAAAAATAAATAATTTAAATCGAAACAAATGTGTATGACTTAGAGATTTGGGTGAATAATAAAAAATGTAATGAGACTATTTTCTTGTCATTTGCCTCAAGAATAAAGGCTAGGAACCGAGAAAAAATACTTCCAACTTGCAATATAAGAAAATTGACTAAAACTACTATGTGACTGTGATATCATAAAATGTTATGTTTAAACTTTTAGTGTCTCCTATAAAATTCACAGTACCTTTATTTTCAACCATACGGAACATTTCTAATATTTTCCTTTTGCAATATATGCTTTCTACACGGAAAATAAGTCTTCGAAAAATTCCTAGATTAGTATTGGACTTTTGGAAGGGCTATCGTTTCTTTGAAGTCTCGTATAATTTCTATGAAGGGGTCATAAATTGTCATAGAAAACTGATAAGAGTCATGGAAGTTTTTAAGCACAGTCAAGGATCAACAGTCCTGGAAGTTTTATCAGAAAGTTTAAAAAATATCTTATGCAGACATGGAATGGTTATGAAAAAAACTTTTCATATTTTCGAATACCAGAATTGGTAAAATATGTGACTCAGAAATAAAGAACTCGAATACGAGTCAGGGAAGCACTTCTTTACGGTTGCGAGAATTTGCAAAGCCGAGCACAGTGGCAAATTTAGATTTCTGCTAGTGTATGTAGTATACACTGGATGAAGGCTCAGTGATCCCAAATATCTGATATTATTGCACTGCATATACGCCACAATGGACACTACATTGGTTACCATTGGCTCGTTTATTTAAAATAACTTAATGTACAGACAAATTATTATCAACAAAAATAATTTTTTGTGATTAAAAAAGGTATGCCTTACTAGTATTCTATTCCTACCTTATTTTTTTAGGGATCAAATTCCTTTAACAAAGTTGCACGATTGTTTCTCAAACAAACATTTTTAGGCATCACAATTTTAAGTCGTACATAGTAACTATTTGTGAGTCGCTCTTGATTTTCGCGATATCACATATAATGCACTTATTTCTATACGAAATGAATTAGCAGAGGGCTATTATAACATCGCAAAAAACACGATGTTAGCAGATTTATTTCCAAGTTCGTATTTTTGAACAAAATTATTCATAAAAATATTTTAATGCAATAGAAAAAATGTCTTTCATCATATAATAAAATATGTTTCTTTTAATAGGAAACAGATTTACATCAAAGTGATCTTTCGACTCATAATTTTAGTAAATAAATAACAAGTTGTTTAAATAGGAATCGAGTCACCACTAATTCTCGAAGCATAGAGATGTGCTAGACATTGCAAATGTTTCATTTATTTTTCTTTTCAAAAGGAGATATAACAATTGTTTTAACAATTTCCTTATTTATTTAACCAAATTTATAATTCTGATATAGAGTATAAAGAACGTTTTGTAAATTGTTTTTAAAATTGATGTTTCTCGTCAGAAATTCCATGAAAAATAACCATTATTTTAATAAAAATTTATGAACAGTATTTACGAATCTGTCTCAATAATTCTGTCATCTTTTAAGTTTGTACACGTAAGTTATTTTTTGCCTAAGTTTGAAATATTTTACCGATAATTTATTTGTTCAATTTGGCAAACACTTCAGTTTCATTATAATAAATTGTTTATAAGGCTGCAACTTAAATACAGTGCGTCATACGAAAAGAGTGCAAAGGACAAGAAGTTTGATTTTTGTTTATTTGTCATTATATTTCTTTAATCTAGAATTAAATTTTTTTAATTGAAAAAATAACAATATAATAATTTAATATAATAATTTTTCGTAAAAAATTATATTTTTTAATTATTTAAACAAAAACTGTTTTAACAATGTATTTGATTTGTTATACAAAGTTAGTTTCGCAACAAGTTGTCTAATTTGCACTCTTCAAGATTTAGGTAACATAAGAAATTGTATTTATCACCTACCTGATTCTTAGATAAAATTCCTTCAACAAAGTGGATATTGCGATTATGCCACAAAATAAAAATAAAAACTCATTAAAGCAATTCTTGTTTCTCACAACAATTTTAAATCATAGCAAATTTCTTAAGCGATTGTTTCTTAAACAAAAATGTGCAGACTTACACAATTATTAGCGATAAGAACTATTCCTAGTCTATTTCTGTTCGAAATAAATTAGCTGATTGTTAATATTATATCACAAAAAGCTGGATGTAAGCAGATTATATTTTAAAGTTTCCATTTCTGTAAATAAAATGGTAAGGAAAATATTTAAATAAAATATAATAATGTGCCTTTGAAGAAAATGTGCTTTTTTTCATTCCAAAAGCATTTACATAAAGGCCATCTTAAAATTAAAAATTGTAATAATTAAAAAAACAGTTTTTTTTAAAGTTACCTATTGTTCTAAAATATTTCTCATAAATTTTTGTTAAAAATTGTCTTTTTCTTATCAGAAGTTCCATTTTAAATCATTCTTCTTTGATAACAAATCATGAAAAGTATTTCAGAATCTATAATTCTTCTGTCTTGTAAAAGTTTTAATCTCGAAATAAGTTATTTAATTTTTAAAGAAGAAAATAACGCAATTCACATTCTACATAGAAATGTAATCATGTAGAGCCTAATTATTTATGTATACTGTACAGTTGGAATTATTTAAAGAAAAAAAATTTATTACATAGACTATATGTATTTTTTCTGTAGAATCTAACTGTGTGATTAGTTTTTTGTTATCGCTTAGTAATTGTAATAAATTTTCTAGTATTATTAATTTGAGTTAAAATAATTGAAAAACATAATTTTTACATTGTCATCAAAGAAGGTATTAGATTTGTGTAAAATTGGACCCTCTCAATTTTATATCATATGTCGACTTTTTGAGACCCCCTGAATCCGAAAAACAGGTTTTTACGAATGTGTCTGTATGTCTGTCTTTCTGTCTGTCTGTATGTATGTCTGTTTGTGAACTCTATAATTTTTGGAAAAATTAATCTATTAGATTTGCCTTCGGCATACTCTTTTAGTGTCCGAAACTAATGTTTAAGTTCATTAGGATATGAAAAAATGGCACAAGAAGAAAAATGTTGCTTTTTGAATGCCCTACAAGATTAACATGAAAACTTTTTGAATTTTCTTGGTAAATCCAAAATTCAAATTTTTACAGCATATGAAAAAGGTCTACAAATTTGTTACAAAGCACTTTTTGATAGGATGCTTAGTTTTAGCTTGAATCATGAAAAACGTGATAAACAGTAAACAAAAATCTGCCCGCTGCGTGGGCACATTCTTATCATAACTTTTGTCTTTTAATTTCTTTTTCTTCTCGTATGGGGGTGTTTCAAAAACTTAACTTTTCATGTTTTTGATCCTTTTTTTACGATTAAAACTAAAAACAGAACTATCAAAAACTTATTCATGACAAATAAATCATTTTTACATTCTCACAGGAGAAGGTATTAGATCTGTGTAAAATTTGATCCCCCTAGTTTTTATCAAAAGGTCCACGCTTTGAGACTTCTGAATCCGAAAAACAGGTTTTTACGAATGTCTCTGTCTGTATCTCTGCCTGTATTTATGTCTGTCTGGGTGTGTGCACGATAACTTTTGAAAAAAATAATCTACTGGATTGGCCTTTGGTACTCTTTTAGTGTCCTAAGCTAAATGTCAAGTTGGTTAGTCAGACATTTTGGATAAAAATACTAAAAGTGAGCAAGTTTTGAACACTTTTGACTACACATTTTTTCATGATTTAAAAATTCTCTTTACAGTTTGTCATCGTACTTGGAAAGGAAAATGTTACTTTTCGATAGCTCTACAAGATTATCACATCAACTTTTTGACTTTTTTCGAAAAATTGAAAATTCTAATTTTAACCGCACAAAAACTAATCAAAAATCAAAAATTTAATTTCCCGGTCAAACTATGCAAGATCGGAAAAAAATGAGAAGACAAATGTTTTGCACCCAAAAATATCTACAAATTTGTCATTAATAACTTTTTTATAGGACACGTAGTTTTCTTTATTTATAAATAAGAAATTGAAAATACAAATATTAAATTTTCCGACACGACACACGCTAAGCAAAAATAGACAACATTTTTTCATCGAATGTAGAGCAAATACATGTTTAATAATGGTTTTTTTACCTTCTCGTCAGAGAAGGTATTAGAAATGTGTAAAATATGACAACGCGCCCCCGTCCCCTTCAGTTTTTGTCTAATGTCCACGTTTTGAGACCCCCTGAATCCGAATATTTTTAGTTTCTTAAACTAAAGCCATTTTGGATAAAAATACAAAAAGTGAGCGCATTTTGAATATTTTTGAGACCACTTTTCTCAAAATTCCAGAATTCTCTGTACGGTTAATCATAGTATTTAAAAGTCTAAAAATTTATCCTTATTACTTTTTCGATATAATTAAGAATTATGAGATTTATAACATTTACAAAATTCCAAAAAACAAACGAAAATGAACCTTTGAAGCCAAATAACGGACGATATGAAAAAATGTCAAAAGAAGAAAAAGTTTGATTTCTAAATGCGCTAGAAGATTATCGTAACAACTTTTTAAATTTTTTTGATGATTTTTTGAACGGTCAGGCTGCTCAGTAGACCGTGTGTGTAAAGCTGAAATCATAAAGAAAACCTTGGAAATGAAAAAATTCAGTTTATCGAAAAACGAAAAAAGTTGCAAAAAGATGTTTAACAACAGCATTTTTTAAAAAGAATTCGAATTTTTTTCAAATAGGACAATGAAATTACGCCTGTTTTAATACCATGGCAAGTTACGAATTATAATAATATACATTTATAGGAATGCTATAAAATTTCAGTGATAAACTCAAGTGCGAAGCACAAGATACGTGATGAGAATGTGTTCGTTGAATCCGAAGGAGCTTTAACAAAAGAGAATTCACAATTACCAAATTACTATTGTCGATGCTTTCACCTTTAGTTTAAAAAAGTCTATGCGCAAAGATCGAGCACGTAGCGCGAGGTGAATACATTATCGAGTAGCGCGCCCTAGGCGCGCTTAAACTTGCGAACGAAGCGAGCCGCGCGCGCAGCACGCAAGGAGAATTTGCCCGTGAAGCGGACAGATTTTTTTCAAATAAAATGATCCCTTGGCCAAAAAATATTTGTTGGTGAAAAAGTTATATTTTACGATTATTGAAACAAATTTGTTCTAACGATTTTTTAATTTGTTGTGGTAAGTCACCCTTTTCGCAAGTTCTGTAGACGACAGCCTTTACCCAGATTCTTTTTACGCGTCCATGCAGTTTTCAGCCAAGATCTTTTACCATGTTTTCAGCGTGAATGATTACTTGAGCTGTTAGGAATAAGTTGCGTTAGTTTAGACACTTTAAACTCTAGAATGTGGATAGTTCGAAATCGCATAACGTGCGTCCGATTTGCCGAAGCGTTAAAAGTGTGCGAATAATACAAGTAGTAATTGTGTGTTAATGTGTTAAAATAAATATATAAATGATATACAATAATATTACAAATTTAAACAATAATTTCTTAATTTCTTATTCACATTTAATGTTAATGTTAACAGACGATGAACCCTTCCTTTAGTGCCTTAAAATTTTAATGTCAAAGTGTTGAACGGATCACAAATTTGGCCTCCAGCTGTTTTGTTGATGCAATCTATGAGTGCGATTTTTCAAAATTTTCATATACTTTTGGACCCATGCGAGATTAGGGTTCGTCCTTTTAAAAGATCCTCAGTATAGTCAACTAAAAACAATTGCGAGGGGTTATACACTAAGTACGAGGGTAGTTCAATAAGTCCTTAGAATGACCAACAGATGGCGCGCGAATCGCTCCAAATCATCTGTTTTCAGTCAGCACCACTCCCGACTAGAT
>NC_046661.1:48559367-48563082 GCF_010883055.1 Belonocnema kinseyi | reverse complement strand
TACATATAACCGTGGTTGAAAATTACAGCGTAAACAAATAAGGATGTTATTTACATAAAAGAAGTACAATATTATACTGATGGATTTAAAAAAAAAATCTGCTTCCTTATCGAGCATAACAAGTTCAGATAGAACTGATAACATAGATGAGCCCATAGGTGTACGGCATTTCTGTTTACCTTATGTAGTCGAATGGAACCTATGCAAGGCCTATTACATTATCTTATTACTTAGTTAAATTGTGCAAAAGCTGTCTTAATGTGTTGTGAAATTAAATTAAATTTTTCATTTAATAAATTATAAATTAAGTTGGAGTCTATACTATCGAACACAAAAACGGTATCTAGAGAACAAATTGTATAATCCTCTGATATATTATAAGATCTTTTACTTTACTGATACATCTGTAACTATTTTTTTATCAGATATTCTGAATAATTTCTTAAGTTGCTAATAATAGATTTTAAAAATGCTTATAGATTGCAAAATGGTGAGTCGAAAAAGAATGTTAACGTTCTAAAAGTTTGATTGACCTAATGTAGTTTAATAAACTCATAGAATGGAACTTTTGTAACACACGAGAAACGTCATATGTGGCATGCCTCCTATTTATAAATTCGTAATTATAATAGCTATGATGATACTTATTTACATTATTTGTATTTGAGACCTGAGAAGGCCGTGATCTCATTGCGAAATGCATAGAAAATTCTCTATAGTCCTACTCATAAGTTGTAGTATTATTTATTACTAACATTTTTATATTAAAGGCTAAACCAGAACCAACGTCAATATTCATCAATTTTTTAAGGTAACTGATAAAATCTCCATAAACTTCAAATGTGCTTGGCTTTTGATCAGGTACTCGTAGCCGTGTGATTTTTAACCATGTGATGAGAGGTTGAGTCTAATACATAATTTAGCGTTGCGACCCTCTGTCTTGGCATGGCAGTAGCGGCTTCCGATAACAAGCGAGCGATGGGTTATTCAGAAGGATGTGCCTCGTGCCAGCCACAATTTCTATCACATATTGGAATTATGCATGAGAGAGCTATTCTCCCCTGTATCTTGTTCATAGCTTAAGTGAGAGCTAACCTAGTATCTAGACTTGCTCTCTGAGTGCTGATGACATGGTATAAAAAGATACCTATAAACATAATAGTTCCTTGCATGTCTTTAAAAACCCTCGCAAAACATTTTCTTTACACATCCTAAAAGAATCTTCAACACTGATTATACCACTGCTTCAAATTGAAGCGTTTTAATTCAATGATTTTTAGATTAGAAGCCTTGGACATTTTACACCCAAGCATCCAGAAAGAAAAAAATATATTATATAACGACTCAATATGAAAGAGTTTTAAAGAAGTATTTGAAGCCAAACAACCTTGTTTTGAAACTTAATCAATTTTAAACATTGACGTTCCAAATTAATTAATAATTTAAAAATAAAATGTTTGATAATATTTTACAATTTTACATCAATATCTTTCAAGCAAGAATAAAGTCCTCCATCAGGAATTGGAAGAACAGTGATAATTAGGGAGGTATTCTGGTATAAACGCGTGAAAATAAACATATTTTCAACCATTATCTTATTGTTAAAAATTACTGCATATAAAGGGACAAATTTTTTTCCTCAAAAGGTATGACCTAGGACAACAGAAATTTTCTATCTGAAACAAATATTTATTCCATCATGTATAAAGAAGCTTTTACGTCGATGTTCCGAACCAAAAAATTTCCTTTCCCTTTTATTATTTTAAACAAATTATTTTTGTTTTATACGCAGTGTCACTTTTCTTGAAAATAAAGTATATTTTATAACCTGGGCTATTTTCCTTGTTTTGCTTCGCGGAGGATCCAGAGTGTGGACCAATTACTTGAGTCCTTGATTATTTTTTGTGCGTTACCTGTTTGTGGTCTACTAGTCTATGGTAGGCAACTCTACTTTTACTTCTTTTCTATTATAGGAAAGATTTCGAAAAGATAAAAAATAGGCCATATTCGTTAAAAGGACATTTTATTCATACGAAATCTGGCCTTAATTGAAGGAAGATAGGTGATTATAATTAAAAGAAAACGATACAGGCTTACCTTAGATTATTTCCTTATCCTGCCGATTATTACGCTTCTATGGAAGCGGGCAAGTTTTCATTATATACATACACTATAATAGTTTTAGGCTCAGTTCATAATTAAACGAAGGAAATAGCAATTAGATTTTATTCGAGAGAGGGAAAGTATCTTTTACACATGACTCACTCTCTATCACTATTTACTTTGTAAAACTGTAATTGAGAGTTTTTAATACGAAATATTCTCTCTTCGTTTTGCGATTCGCACAAAGCTAATTCACAATCTGATTATTTTACAATAATCTGATTAAAAATTCGTCGGCGAGAGGTTTTAGACTATTTTCGTCCGTCATTAAAAAGTGATTTTCGATGCACCGAAACATGAACGTTGCGACGACAGCAAATCCGCACGGCCCAGGATCTACGGGTTATGGCTTCTCCTTCGACGCGTGTTTCCCGTTGGAAGACTGAAAGCTGCTTAGAGTGAAACTCTTCAGTTAATTTTTTTAATCTTTTACAATTCACTACCGTGGATCGATTAGTAGGCATTTTTGCTAATTAGCATCTTTAGAAATAGAGTGGTGTAATATTTTTACCTAAGGAGGCGAGAGGCGAGGGGTGTGACAAAATGACTAACATGCGTTTTTGCAAGAAAGTTCTTTTCGTTGCCACTGAATGTGGACATGAACTGCTGACGAAGTGATTGATGCTTTTTCATATTTTAGTTTAACTCAAGTTTATTGACTCCAGTTTTTATTTATTTAGCAAAGGAATTTGCTACGTACGATTATTGTTGCAACATTTCGTATTACCATCATTCGTCAGGTTCTTTTTAATGAATTAATTTTCTTTGTATTTTCATTTCCTCTCGTCGTATCTTCGTGGTAATGTCAATTCCGTTTATTTATTGTTTTCATTTCGTTTTGACGCAATTTTACGCAACGGATTTTATTGTTATTTTTGTAAATGAGGAGGAAATGGAAGTAAGGAAATCGTGCAGGATCCTACTCGATATCTTATTGTTCCGGTCGTTTACACTCAGTTTTCATGCATGATCAGATATGTGGTGGAGTGCAAGCTAGTGTTAGTTCGTGTGTGTGCGCACGTGCGCTTCAGTTTGCGCATGCCTTCTTCTTCCGGCTGTCCTATTCTCGCCAAATGATTTGATTGTTTTAATTGGCAGGTTTTAAATTTCATTTTGTTGAACTACCTTGAAATTTTATATTAACCTGAATATCATATTTCACATGATATCATGATATTCAGGGTACTCCGTGAAGGAGCAATTCTTTTTTTTTTAATTAAAGAAAATCACTCTGTACTTATGTAACAGCTCACCCCGGACCACGGTTTTCGTCCATGAAACCTAGGTTTACAGAAGTAGAATTTGTCTTTGACGATGAGGTGAATTATAATTCCATCTAAGTAGATTCTGTTTCTAATTTATTTTGGCTTATATGTTACGCATACCCTTTGGCTTATGTTTTGTAAGCTTAGCGTTTTTGATTATATGCATTTAGTTTCCATGCAGTTCCTTTCATACCTTTGGTATTTAAACACCCAGTCCTTCGTTTGAAGTGATTATATACATCTATACATCTATAACTGCAGGCTGGCTTAACAATTTAGTTACAGTA
>NC_046661.1:48557125-48559267 GCF_010883055.1 Belonocnema kinseyi | reverse complement strand
TATAGAGCTCCAAGGAGATTATGTTGAAAAACAAAAAAAAATTTACCCAAAAAAAATTGTTTTTATACTTCATTCTAAGGACTTATTGAACTACCCTCGTATTCAGTGAGCTCCATAGCCGACTGCCACACAGATCGTCGAAAGGACTAGTACATGATACTGTGATTACTCCTCTAAGGACCACTGCTGGCCTATTTCAGAATCTGGGTGACCCCACCATGACTGGAGGAAGGCCAGTCGCTACAGGTAACCAAAGTGGTCTTAAAAATATTGAAAATGCTCTAAATTTTTTCATTTTCATCCAAACTGGTTGGCCAACGAACTTGACCTTCAGTTTAGGACATTTAAATAGTAACCCAAAGGCCAATCTAATAGAATAATTTTTTCAAATGTTATTGTGCTTACAGATAGACATATATAAGAACAAATTTGTAAAAACATGTTTTTCGTGTTCACATAATATTACAAACGTTTGTACGTCTCTTGTACTGTTTGAACATTTAATTTTTTCGTTTGTACTCTCTTGGCGGCCCGGCTAGGGGAAAATCAAAATTTCGCGCCATCTCTCCGAAAATTTATTTTTCAATTCTTCTTTTTGATAACGTTTGTACGTCGTTTGTACTGCTTGCTCTAACAATACACCCTCCCCTCCCCCTTTGGTTTCCCAGCTATACCCAAACAAAATATTCGTGGCCTCTCCATGATTTTCAATTTTTCAATATTTTTTTCTTCTAACGCTTGCACTTCGCCCAAAGATTCTCCAAGTGAAACAAACAATTAATTTTTTAGCTGACACTGGTCACAAAATTGACGTTCATAAAAGTCTAATATATGCATGTAATCCTATGATAATATTTAAAAATCCCAAAGATCTACCCCGAGTATTCTTAAAGAAAAAGGACAGAGAATTCTCCAACTACAGCAGTCAAGAAATTGAAACATTGACAACAGTCACAAAAATTACACTCAGAAAGCTTCAGATTACATTCTCAACCTAAAAATAATAACTATATAACCAAAAAATCCACGCCCACTACACAAAAAAACGGGTTCAATGATTCATCACGCAAAATAACAGTAAATCTTTAGATCAAAAATGGTCGCAAACGTCACCTTCAAAAAACTCGAAAATATGTTATCAGCCCTAATATAATATTAAGAAACTGCTTTAATACACACCCCAGTACTTTTTCGGGTTTGTTTCTTGAAAAGTACTAGGGGCGAACATTCGAGGGCTGCTATTTGAAACATTCAAACATCGGAAATTTGAGGGGATGTCACGAAATTTCAACTTTCCCCTGGCTAGGCAACAAAGAGGATAAAAACAAAAATATTGAACGTATAAACAGTACAAAGGGCTTCTATAAGTTACCAAAACAAAAAATGTATAAATTCTAATTTCGGCGGATGACGCGAAATTGCGATTTTGCCCTACCCGAGCAACCAAGAGGGTACGGAGGAAAATAATAACTGCAAAAACAGTAAAAAAAACGTAGTACAGTCCTCAGCAAAAAGGAAAATTCAAATTTCGGGAGGATCGCACAAAATTTGGATTTTCCCCTACCTGCGCAACCAAGAGGACAAAAAAAAGAATATTAAATATACTAATAGTACAAACGACGTCCAAACATTAGCAAAACGAAAAATAGAAAAATTCCAATTTCGGGGACATGACGCGAAATTTTGATTTCCCCCTAGTCAGGCAACCAAAGGAGTACAAAGGAAAACATAAAATTTTCAAGCACTAAGAAAGGGCATACAAGCTTTAACAAGAAGAAAAACTTAAAAATTCAAATTTCGGGCGTATGGCACGAAGTTTTGATTTTCCAGCAGCTGTAAAACCAATAGAGTAAAAACGAAAATATCAAATGTACAAACAGCACAAACGACGAAAATAATAAATAATAAAATAAAATAAAAATAAATGAATAAATAAATAAATATAAAATAATAATAATAAAATACACGAAAATATTAAATGTACAAAATGTAAAAACGACGTACAAACGTATGCACAAAGGGAATTTGAGAAATTTTAATTTCGGGGGGATAGCACGAAATTTTTATTTTCCCCTCGCCTGGCAACCAAAAGTGTACCAACGAAAATATTAATTGCAAATTTTTGTGCGTTTACATCTTGAG
>NC_046661.1:48554662-48557025 GCF_010883055.1 Belonocnema kinseyi | reverse complement strand
ATATATTTTTATATTAGTTCACATTGTGATCGGATTTATTTTTATACTGTGTATTTTGACAATTTTACTTTCGTTTTTTAATACGTGCATCTATAGCATAATTAAGAATTAGTTTTTTGGAGGGTTCTAGTTTGAAGCTTTATAATTTGTAGATTCAAATCATTTAAACTCATACTTTTTTTTATACGCTTTTTAAATAAAGTAAAAAGAACTTATTCTTCTCGAGTGCTAGGTTGTGAGATGCGAAGAGAATTTTTGTGTTTTCCTAACTTTGTATTCGGACGGGAGGGCGTACACTTATTTCTTTTCTCATCTTACAGTTTACACAAGTTACTTCCTTTGATTTATTCTTTTCTCTTATAATCTATCAAACATCTAATTTAAACAAAGGCTAATCCTTTGCGCATTTTTCACATTGTACTTTTCACTCATCCCTTGTAGCACCTGTCAATTTTCATGTTGAAATTGTGGGAGGCCTGTCGAGTTTCACTGGAGAGTATGCGTGAGCTGCTTGTGTTTCAACGGTTTTCCTTCCATTATTTTCAGTGATTCCTGCTCCTGCATATGTTCCGTGTATTATAAAGTTTCCTTACTTTTGTTCTTCCGTTTTAGATTCTTGTCATATAGTTGGTGTTTCACCTGAACCAGACTTTCTTTGTTTTTCAGGTAGTATTTCTTGTCCGCTTGAACTGTCGTCGGTGAGTTTCGTTTATTGGCTATTATTGGTGGTTGCTGTTGATCCCCGGAGGGTAGGGTAGACAGCTTTCAAAGGTCGAGAGGTGGGTTAAGTTCATACATCAAGACTGATGATGTGATTTGTAGATCCAGACTTGGGATAGTTGTTTCTTTAGCTTCCAACTAGTAACTGGGGCTATTTAAATTAGTCCGGCTCTGATCAGTTGAATGTTGGTATTTTATTAAGTTTGACACTTGAGTTTGCCATGAGTCTCTTTTATTACTGAGTAGATCCATGCACTGAAGACGAAATTCTCTTTCAGTATGATTCTTGGTTGTAAGAGATTTGAACATTACACTATTTAGAAGATTTTGCAGGAGGCTGCTGCAGCAGTTCATCTCACATGAGATGTGTTCTGAAACCTCTTTTATTGGTAAGTTCCCCGGACAGAGTAAGTACGATGGTAATTGCCTACATTCAGTTAGATGCTGTTTGATTACTAGTATGTACGTTCCTTGGGATTCTTCAGTTGCAATATAAGTAGAATCAGGCCGCACATATGCCCTTTTGGTCCCGTTTCTCAGGATAGGTTGAATTATTGGTACCGGGTGTAGGGTTAAATGGTATATTCTATAATCTACTCTATCTAATAAGAGGAAATCTGAAAGAATTTTAAGCATGCCTTTCTTACAGAATATGATGCTAGTGGCGGTTTTTATGAGAGCCTCCATGATTATTCTTTCTCCGAGTATTGGGAAGGAAAATTTTGGTGCATGTTCTTGTATATCTCGAAAAATAGTTTCTGCTTTTTCTGAAGTTAACAGTGAGGGGCGAATGTGACCTCTTTGGGCAACATGTATTGTATCCAGAAATTTTTCCGTAGATCTGATGTAGTTTTCGATTCAACTTCCATCACGTTCAGCAATTTGTCCATGGTGAGTTTGTAATTTAACTCAGTTATGAGCTATGCGTCATAGCTAATTTTGTAAGCGAGTCGGGTTAGTTTTCCTTTCATCTCATAGTGTCTTGTATTTCTCTATGAACCTCATCGAGTTGAGCCCGCACTACGTGGGTTTGGCTACCCACGTGGTGTGCATGTTGGCGAATGCACTGTATAAGGTCCTCGATTGTTACTTGCATTTGTTGACCATCGTCATAGGTAAAGATACCACTTACAGTTCCCACGATCTTCTCCAGGAACCCGAGTAGTGGAGTACTGCGTCTTCTTCTTATTCCTACCGGTACCTTTTTCTCGATGGATGTTTTTTTTCTGACGAGTGAGCTATAAAACTTTTCATTCTATTTCGCTCCGCAGGTGTTGAACGGTTGACATTTTTAACTTTCGAATGTGTTGTTCGATAGTGGCAGTGCACTCAGTCTCTCTCAAATGTCCGCAGTATGATGGTAGTTGACTCACTTTTACTCGGAGCTCGTCTATATAGGTGTTACGTCTGTTAACTTCGAGAAAATATCGTAATTCTCCAGGAACTGGCACTCCGTTTCATTGGCACTAGATGTTCATAACACACTTCAGTACTGGGTGAAAATGGGATGTTTCAGTAAGTAACATTATCTTTTTGAACCTTAAAAAAAGGGGGTGTGGATTAGATTTTTATTTGGGAGCGGGGGAAGGGAATTCGAGCGCATGTCATTTAAAGGTTATTTTTTTTAGAGTATGCTCTATTTA
>NC_046661.1:48539266-48554562 GCF_010883055.1 Belonocnema kinseyi | reverse complement strand
TATTTTATTTTATCACATGTCTTCCACTTCAGCGTTTCATCCGCACTTGAATAAATAATCTTGGTTGGTTTTTAACAGTGAACATGTAGGAGTTTATCAGCGTGCTTCATAAAACGATCTCCATTTTCGTCTTCTATTTTTCGCCTATTTTTCCGTTTAGAGGTGGAGCCTTTATGGCTTACCTAGCTTTGGATGGAAAGTTAGCTTAGATCGGGTTTCTCGCGACAATTTTCTGAAAATCTGTAATTCTAATGATCAAATCCCGAATGTATGATCCGTACGTTTTCAGCTCTTTACCCTGTGGGAAAGAGGTGGTAGTTCTAGCTACTCGAGCAAAAACCAATTCGTTAGGTATTGCCAACTTTTCTGCTGTATCTAGTGAGACCTTCTCAAAGGCTCCGAAGGGTGTATCAGTAATTATCATCGGTTCATGAGTTTTAGCCCTAACGAACTTCTTTTCAAGGCAGCCCTTACAACCTCTAATGTACGCACATACGTCATCACACATACCGGGCCAGTTATAGTGTTCTCGGATTCGTTTATAAATCTCAAGGTCGCCATACTCTTCACAAGGATCGTGGGCCTCTGAAGCTTGCAGAAGAGCTTGATCATCTTTTCCTTCGGATACGGCTGTGACTTTCATCTTTCGTGACCCCATGATAATTACCCTTTTTCTTTGAGGGATTTATTTAACGAGGAGGAGGAGTTTTGAAGAGACTTCTTCGAACCTTGGGGTTGAGGCTCATCCTCAATCGAGTAGTCACTGATTTCACTATGGAAGAGTGGCGATAGAACATTAATTATTATATCGCGCGTACTCTTAGATGCGTGTTTTAAGTCATCCTCTTCCTCATTGGGAGGAGATGCTTTTCCTATGATAATACTGGCTAGTTGATATGCCTCCTCTATTCCTGGAATTCACTGAGGGCTTGGAACATGGTTCTAGATGAGTTCCATCGATCCGATGGGTGACTTCATTTGTTAGAATTCACTACGATTTTTTACAAGCTTATTTTCTCCTCATTTCCAATCATTTTCTTCCCACTGTGGTATCCATTGGGTTGCACTGTCGATTAAGTATTTGGAATCGGTGTTTATTCGTAGTCTATTTATTCCAGCCGCGTGTGCCTTTATGCAGGCAATTGTGGCTGCTTGAATTTCTGCGAAATTGTTTATTTGCCTTCCCCGGGCAGGCTGTGACACATTTAAAGGGTGATTTGGCTCGAAACATACTCCGATTCCGGCCTTATGTTCTTCTTCTCCAGAATAGCTGTAGGCTGCATCCACGTACACGTCGGCGATGGGTTCGGCAGGTATGGAAAAACATGGATTCTGGTTTACATTTAAAACTGTATTTTTCTTGAATTTATTCTCTAGTGTGGGGCGAATCGTTGGCTTGAGTTCGGGTAATACGCTGTGGCGTTTTCTGAACACAGGTGAATCGGAGTCATCAGAGTCGGTTGTACTTTTATCACTGAAGATGAGCTACTTATTTGTGTAGTTGTTACCTTTTTTCTGTATTCAAGTCTTCTACTTTCCGCATGACGCATGGATACTCTTTTTGCCATTCTTCTATCATTCATATATCTTGCTCAATTGTTTTGGGGAGGGGGAACGTATGTTTCGTCTGAATCAGTTTCGTAAATTGCGGCTGGTAATCTTTGTCCTGCTTTCACCTTTGTAGGATTCAAAGGTCCAGTAGACTCTTGTATTATTACTTCACTAGATTTACTTGTTCCAGGAATTGACGACGCTGCTTTGGGTTGTTGTTCCCCTATTTCAGGATTATTTGTTCATAGCACTCCTTAAAAGACTTTTTTCTGGAGCCGTGGTTTTTTATTTTAACTCGGCAGATGGTTAATGGGCAAAACTTTCAGAGGTAGTGACGTATTATGAATGTGCCTAACTCTCCCAGTTTTATTACAGTCTACTGTTTCAGATTCATCAGAGTCAGATGAGCTGCCAGTTTCGTCAGAGATTTTACTTTCGATCATCGGATTTCCGGATAATGCTTCAACGTACCTGTTAATTTTCCCTGTTTGTACTTAAATTTGTAAGTGTACTCCTTCAATTGTTAACGCCATCGAATTAATCTTGAACCTGGATTATCGATGTAGTTCATCCAATGGACTGATTCATTGTCACACGCTAGGACGAAATTGCGGCCATACAAATATGAGCAAAAGTTTGTGAATAAATTAAGTACAGCAAGGGATTCTTTTTCCTCTGGAAAATATCGTTTTTCGCAATCGGTCATAATTTTAGAAAAGTAGGCAATAGGCATGTTTATTCCTGCGTGCTCTTGGCTTAACACGGCCCAGCGGGATATTGCGGTGCATCAGTAGTTAGTTTAAATACTTGATTGAAATCGAGATATTGAAGGACTGGTTCCTCACAAAGATACCTTTGTAATTTTCGGAAACTTCTTTGCTGTGGTGCTTCCCATTCCCATACAGCATTTTTTTTCAAAACTATTTTTATGCCCTAGGTATGCTACTTCAGTCCTGAGAAATTCATATTTTTTTGGGTTGTTGTTTGAAATTTTCCTTTCTACGTCTTTTAAATAGGTACCGAGCCTTCATGTTTTGTTCCTCTAGTGTTTCGGAGTGATGCACTATATCATCCAGATAGACGAAAACTTCAGATCCTTGCATCTTGTTCAGAACATTACCCATGAGACGCTCAAATGTTGCTGGTGCATTCTTGATTCCCAATGGGCGTCCTTAGATACTCAAAATGCCCAAGAGGCGTCGAAAAAGATGTGGTCACACAATATTTCGGGCGAATCTCAATTTGATGAAACCCACTTGCTAAGTCAAGTACAGAAAGATATTGGGCATGGTCTAACTGATCCAGGATATTCGCGATGTTAGGTATAGGATAGGCATCACCTATCACTTTTTGTTCAGTGCCCTGAAATCTACTGCAATCCTACATTTTCTTTCGCCTGAAGCATCGAGTTTCTTGGGTATTATAAATATGGGTGAATTATAGGCTTATATTCTGTGTTGAATGAGATTTGTACAACTTAATTTCTTATTTCCCAGATAAAATGCATCAGTATAATCTCTGACCCAGTTGATAAGAACTTTCTGTTCTTCAGTAGTCTAATGGGAAATATATAGACTTTTTAAGACTCTGCTAACACGACTTTCAAAATTACTTTTATTTATTACTTTATTTTAGATTAACCTAAATATCGTATTTTGGATGATATTATGATATTTAGGTTACTACGTGAAGGAGCAATTCTTTTTTCTTCTTTAATAAAGAAAATTACTCTGTACGTATGTAACATCGATCAAAAACATTTTGAAACTGCTGGCGCAGATGATTCCGGCCCTTCTTGATATCTGAAACAGAAACTAAGAATATATTCTTAATCCTTAACCCCCTCGTTATGGTTCGCAGATCAATATTTATATTTTTACATCAATTGGCAAATGGCGTATTTCTTTGTAAAAATACAAAAAAAAGAAACATTTTTTTCGCGTTGTAAATAAGGCAAAATTATATATTAGAAACAAAATTGTAATATGATCAAGATCCGGGCGATAACCATAGGTACACTGGCTGTGCAAATTCGTTCTCCACTATGAAGCGTTATTGCTAGTCAAGAAGGAAGAAATTGCCTAAACTGAAAATAACATTTTTCTATAGGAAAAAATTAACTCAATACGATTAAATTCCACAAGAGATTACTAAAAATTTAGCTATAGTCAGTGTGGAGATAATAATGAGACGACTACCCATGTACTTTGTCACTGCCCTGCGATTGCTGGGAAACGTATAACACTCACCGGCAGTTATTACATCAATCAGTCACAATAAGGCTTATAACCAGATGCAGCGGGATAATCCAAGCGTCAGGAGCTGTTACGGACTCATCCCAGAAGAATAATAATTTTAAAAATAAACGCCCAAGAGCTCCGGCTCTTGTAGTCAGCCACGATGCTTTAGGCTAACTCTCCAATGCAACGAATTATGCGGTTACGTCATCAGTTTCGCGCAGTGCTACCCTTGATAGGCCTCATTTGGATGGAGACCATGGTTCAGTTGGGAGTGGTCATAGGACCAAACCGAAGGCACGACAAGGTAATTGTCCTTTATAAACGCAAGAACATCGTTTTAAATGTTCAGTTCAGCTTAAAAGGGACATCATTACCTGTTAGCAAGGAAGCCCACCGGCACAAAGAGGATGCTTGCAAAGCTTGCATTAACGTTGGGGCAACATGCACCTGGAATATGCTCACCACACGACCCAGTATTTAAGAAAACAGGTATGCTCTTTACGCGCGAGGGGGTACATTAAGCTCTTTACTAAGAAAAGCAAAATTCTCCAGAGAACATACCATACTTTCCAGTCGGACCACCGTTACACATAGCCGATAATGCCGACATGAGAAATAAGGAATCAAAAATCCATCAAAAAGTTTTTCTCAGGATAGGCAAATTAGCTCAAGATTATACTGCTCTCCTTTATTTGCTCCTTGAAGATGTTGATCTCTGGAATCTAAACTGTCTAGTTAGACGGAATGTCTTAAATGTTCAGTGGGTGATTAGCTACATAATATCAAATAAGAACTTTACTCTGAAGGTTAGAGCACTTGCTCAAAACTTACGGAAAGCAAATCACACGCTGAACAAGTGTAAACTGTTGACCATCAAGTGACACTGGACGAAAAAACTAACAGCTCTTTCAATAGCTAAAGGGCGCTTTGTAAGGCGAGTAAAGTGGATTCAGAAATATTTCACCGTTTCTACTCACCCTTCTCGTCTTTTCAACAAAACGCCATGTGACGTTGAAAATCCGCTGTTCCTATGTTGAGAAGAGAAGTGTCAAATTATTACTCCTAATTAAGTGATCGAAGTTATCGCTGGAACTAAAAACTCTTCAGCGCCAGGACCAGATAAAATCAACAACTTTTAGGGGAAGAAGTTCGCTTTTTCGCACCAACCTCTATCTCGTATACTTACTACTTTTTTCAACTGATAACAACCCATCCCGCAGTGGTGAGTTGAAAGACGCACGGAAATGATTCCTAAGACCGGAGATTTTTCAAGTCCCATGAACTACCAGTCCATAGTTTGCTGAAACACCAACTACAAGCTATTCACTGTCGTCCTCGGAGAGAGGATATCAGTATCTATAGAGCGATTATAAAGTGCAATCGTTGAACAAAGTGGATGTAAAAGAGGACTGGCTAGTTGCAGAGAGAACCTGTTAATAGACATGTGTACGAGGTGTGTTCAAAAAGTAAGGTGACTTTTCAATTTTCGCGGGTTAGGTACATTAAAGTTTTAAATTTTTTGTTTTGTTGTATTGGTACACTCGTCACGATCATATGTTCACAGTTTTGACTATATAGCTCGTGTTGTTTTCCTGGCAGAGGTGTAAAAGGTTCGAAGGGTTTGGTGTGCTCGGCGATTTTCTTCTTTCGAAAAAAATGGAGCAAAGAGTTCGCATTAAATTTTGTGTGAAAAAAGGAATCCAGTGCTCTAAAACTCTTGAAATGTTGACAGTTGCATACGATGAGTCTACTCTGAGTAAGAAAAATGTGTATAAGTGGTACAAGCTGTTCCAAGAAGGCCGAGAGGATGTCGAAGACGAACCTCGCGCTGGACGTCCCAGCACGTCAACAGTAGATGAAAACGTTCATCAATGGAAGAAATGGTGTTGAAAAATCGCCGAATTACCGTCAGAGAAGTTGCTGAAGATGTTGGCATATCGGTTGGCTCATGCCATGCTATCTTTTCGGACGTTTTGGGTATGAGACGTGTGTCAGCGAAATTTGTTCCAAAACTGCTTAATTTTGAAAGTGCTTGTGAAAGGTTTTCTGACCAAAAACAGCACCACAGTCATGCCTCAGCCTCCATATTCACCAGATTTGGCCCCCAGTGACTTTTTTCTTTTCCCAAAACTGAAGAGACCCATGAAAGGACATCGATTTTCAACGATTGAGGAGATAAAAACTGCGTCGCTGAAAGAACTCAAGGCTATACCACAAAATGATTATCAGAAGTGCTTCGATAATTGGAAAAAGCGTTGGCACAAGTGTATTATATCTGAGGGGGGTTACTTTGAAGGGGACAATATAAATATTAAGGAATAAATGAATATTTTTTGAGAAAACCATAAAGTCACCTTATTTTTGAACAAACCTCGTATAACCCAGAATTCCATAAGGTATCGACGCAATCGTTACATGGTAGGGGTCTTACAAGGAGACTCTTTAAGTGCGACACTTTTCTACGGCTTCCTGTTTCCTTCATCTACTGTCATTCGCGGCAAAAGCTCAGGATACCTGTGTATCCCGCCGAACAGAAGAGAGTTTAAAGTCAACCATCTTTTATACATAGACGACGTTAAACTCTTTGCTTCTTCAAAAGAGAACCTTGAAATCCTTGTGGCGGCACCAAATAGGTACTCTAAAGCCATTAGCATTAGGTTTGGACTCAGCAAGTGTGCCTGAATCTATATACACCAAGAAAAACTAGAAAATACATTAACACGTGACGAAGAGGATTTTCAAATCATAGGTGTAATTACTATTTAACATATCGGTAATGTACAGATATATGGATATATTGGAATACAGACAGCAGAAACCCAAGATGTGCGTGTGTTAAAAACGGCTCTTGAAAAAAGGTATCGTAAAATTCTCAGAAAAATGTTCCTGAATTATTTGGTAAGTTTAACATCCAGGCTACTAATATTCTGGCTGTTCCTATACTACGGTACACATTGTAAAATGGAACTTCGATGAGTTTAAGCAACGTGACCAAATCACAAGCAGATGATGAGAATACATCGAAGTCATCATCCTTGATCTTATGTACCTCGTATTTACCTTCCTCGTGATAAAGGGAGTAGAGGTTTGCTGAATTTAGAGTGTCTTCATCGAAGAACGATTCTAGCTACAGTCTGCTCAGCTCTTAAAAGCACAGATTCTCTAATGCGAAACGTACACCAATATAAAGTCGTAAAAATTGCGGCGTTTCTCTTCCGAGCTGCAGATAGGGCATCAGAGGAGCTTCGTCTTCTATTTGATTGATTTTCCCATTTAATGTACCTGTAGGCGATACCCACTGCCGAGCGGGCAAGCAATAGCCAGAAACAATTGGACATGTTCTCAGTGGATTCTCAAAGTATGCACGCCTTGGGTACATAGAGAGACACACTGTTGCTCTAGAAGTGTTACATTACCATCTTCGGCATTTCTGTGACTTTGATCGAATGCCCGTCTTGCCATAAGCCCAAGGAAATTGGAGTCCGTTGTAGAGAATTATAAGTGTAACGTCTACTGGGATTTCTCGTTTTCAACCCCTCAACGCATCAGTGTTACAAAGCCTGATATGGTTCTCCTAGATCGAA
Organism: Belonocnema kinseyi; assembly: GCF_010883055.1. NCBI lineage: Eukaryota > Metazoa > Arthropoda > Insecta > Hymenoptera > Cynipidae > Belonocnema > Belonocnema kinseyi. The sequence continues at coordinate 48,547,187 of NC_046661.1, read as the reverse complement.
AGAACAAGATAATTTACGTGATTGAATTCTCGGCACCAGCCGATGGTAATATCACGGCAAAGGAGAAAGAAGAAAGGGCAAAGTATCAGGCTCTTCTTTTCGAGCTGAGCAGGCTGTACCAAGGCTACAAGGTCCATCTTGTTGTTTTCAGAATCGGCTCCCTTAGAGGTATGAAAGCTTTATTTCTTATCCAACTCACAGTACAGTTATCGGAGGTGTCAAACGTGTTTTTGACGCGTCCCTGCGTTTCGACTAATAAATAGTGTTTTTGGTATTATTGACTCGCTGGTTATGTGCAGTGTGACGGTGATGTCTTTTTGAGTACAGTGATATATTGGCTTTGCTGATTCTCCGGTTGTGAGTGTTTTAAAGACGGTTGACGCCCATTAAAAACGACTGAATCTGAAATTGGCATTTTGAAAGATGAGTGAGTGTTCAGAATGCAACGAAACGATCTCCAGAGGAGCATCCGTCTCGATTGCCTGTAGCAAGTGTGGTGCCTTATTTCACTTGGCATGTATAAATATTGGCATATCAAAAAAAAACTTTGAAAAACTCAAAAAGGGTCAAAATGAATTCACTTGTCGCAATGGAAAAATTCGTTTGGGATACGTTGAGCCTTCACAGTCTGTTCAATCAAAGACATCCCCCACTCACACGTTCGCGATCACTGGGACCCTGCCAACCGAACAAGAAAAATGTCTACCACAAAAGCTAATATGTAATTTGAAAGTACTAATCTTCCCCTTTCAAACCTACTTGGATTTATTAGGATATCTTTACTTTTCATCAAAATATTGTAAATTGAAATTTTCTTTTTTAGCGTTTTAACCCATTAACGCTGAGGTGTGCAGATTTCTACAACGCATTCTCTATTGTTGAGGGTACGATATTTTTACTTCAAAATATTATCTCGGGGGTTTTCTAGGGTGCCCTTTCTATTGCTGGTATCAGTTTTTAGTTATAACCCCTAGAAGATCCAATATGGCGGCCACAATTTAGGGCTTTAAAAAAGAACAAACGATCCCGCACAAAATACCAAGAATAAAGCGTGCAGCCGTTTGGAACCAAACTTCGCACATTGATAAAACAAAAGGAGACGGACTGCGCGGAATGCTACTGCGCACTCTGTGTGCATTCTAATGTTAACAATCGCCTTATGTGCGCGCTGCTCTACGGCGCAGACAGTCTTCGACCCTAGCTGGCTCACTGAGCGGGCGATGCTTTTATGACGTGTTATGCGAAGGTGATGAAATTCGTTTTTTGCTACAAATCTTTCCGTGTTAGAGGTCACGTTTGAGTGACGGTCAAACGGTTGGATGCGTAGGTAATAAAATTCTTTTTATATTTGAAATCTATCTAACGGTTACATTTCGTGTCGATCGTAATTTTTGTATATAGTGAGTTTTAGAATTTCCACGTTACTGTTCATCATAAAAAAAATGAGTTGAAGAACTCCCTGCACTAAGAAAGTTAATACGTTTTGTCACGTTTGTGGAAAACAAAAGTGACCGATCAAACCACGAATCAATTGATACTGACGATCCTAAAGCAAATGAAGATTCTTCTTGAGAAGAATCAGATGATGAAAGTCCTACATTTTTTTACCAATACGGATTAGACGATTTTATACGTGACCTTGATCTTCCAAAAGATAAAGCTGATCTTTGCGCTTCAAGACTCAAAGAGAGGAAACTATTGTTACCTGGCACCAGAGTAACGTTTTACAGAAACAGAGAAGAAAAGTTTATTACGTACTTTGCAATGGACAGTGGGATTGTGCATTGTAATGATATCGAAGGACACATTAATTTGTATAAAATAAACTTATATATGCCAGAGGATTGGCGTCTTTTCATAGATTCGTCTATAGACAGTCTGAAAGCAGTACTATTACATAATGGAAATAAGTACGCTGCAATTCCAGTAGGTCACTCAACTACACTAAAAGAATCTTATGATACTTTCCAATTACTCCTAATAAAAATAAAATACGATGTCCATAATTGGCTCATTTTTGGTGACTTCAACATGATGAATCTTATAATAGGTTTACAATTAAGAAACATTAAATACCCTTGTTTTCTTTGCCTTTGGGACAGTCATGCAAGAGATGAACATTGGATAACGGAGAAATGGCCAGACAGATTATAGTGGACAGTTGGTCAGTATAATGTTGTTTATGAAAGTCTTGTTGACAGAAAGAAAGTATTATTGCTACCACTCCATATAAAACTAGGGTTAATGAAGCAATTTGTGAAAGCCCTAAACACCGAAAGAGAAAGTTTCAATTATATCAGCTCTACATATCCACATTTAAGTGATGGCAAGGTTAAGGAAGGTATTTTTGTTGGGACTAATGTAAGAAAACTTATCACAGATGATGACTTCATCAAATCCATGACATCTATTTAAAAGGCTGCATGGTTGAGTTTCCAAAATGTTTTACAGAAATTTTTAGCGAACAATCGAGATCCAAAGCTTAGAACTATTGTATCTAGTATGTTAAAGAATTTTAAAAGATTAGGTTGTTGCTGGACGAATCAAAGTCTTGCCTTGACTGACTGCGCAATTCAAAGTCTTGCTTGCTATAATTGGCTGGACAATCTAAAGACTAGCCTTAATTGGCTGGAAAATATTAAGTACTTCCTTGGATAGCTGGACAATCCTAAGTCTTGCCTTAACTGAATGGGCAATCGTAAGTCCTGCCTTGACTGGATGGATGCTTCAAACTCTTGCCTTGACTGACTGGGCGATTTAAAGTCTTGCCTTGACTGGCTGGGCTATACAAAGTCCTGTCTTTATTGGATGGGCAATTCAAAATACTTCTTTGCTTAGCTAGACAATTCCAAGTCTTGCCTTAACTAGCTAAGCAATCGTAAGCCTTGTCTTGCCTGGCTGGACGATTCAAAGTCTTGTCTTGACTGGCTGGACGATAAAAAGTCTTGCCTTTATTGACTGGGAAATCCAAAGGCTTGCCATAATTGGCTGGACAATCTAAAGTCTAGCCTTAATTGGCTGGAAAATATTAAGTACTTCCTTGGGTAGCTGGACAATCCCAAGTCTTGCCTTAACTGAATGGGCAAGCGTAAGTCCTGCCTTGACTGGCTGGATGCTTCAAACTCTTGCCTTGACTGACTGGGCGATTTAAAGTCTTGACTTGACTGGCTGGGCTATACAAAGTCCTGCCTTTATTGGATGGGCAATTCAAAATACTTCTTTGCTTAGCTAGACAATCCCAAGTCTTGCCTCAACTGGCTAAGCAATCGTAAGCCTTGCCTTGCCTGGCTGTACGATTCAAAGTCTTGTCTTGACCGGCTGGACGATAAAAAGTCTTGTCTTGACTGGCTGGACGATAAAAAGTCTTACCTTTATTGACTGGGAAATCCAAAGGCTTGCCATAATTAGCTGGGCAATCTTAAGTCTTACCTTAATTGGCTGGAAAATATTAAGCACTTTCTTGCATAGCTGGACAACCCCAAGGCCAGCCTTAAGTGGCTGGAAAATATTGAGCCTTGCCTGAGTAAGCTGCAAAATCCTAAGTAAATTTACAATATTGAATGAATCATAATAGTAAAATTCGCTGCTCTCAGGGTTAAGTGGGCTAGCCTGCTTATGATTTGATAGGGGTGATTTCTGGGTTTAGGTGGATCAGCAGGTAGGTGGGTTAACCCACTTGTGACATGGAACTTCATTATTCCAAGAAAAATATGCGACTAAACTTCTTGTTCCCAGAGACAGGTGGGTTAGCATGCTTGTGGCTTGTTAGGGGTGGTTTCTACCCCTAGGAAACGGCTTCCGTAGAAATGAAAAGACACGGATTTCATATTTTTTTATTGTTTTATCAATGTGCAAAGTTTGGTTCCAAACGACTGTACGCTTTTTTGTTGGTATTTTGTGCGGGATCCTTTCTTCTTTTTTAAAGCCCTAAATAGTGGCCGCCATATAAGATCTTTCAGGGGTTATGTCAAAAAACTGAAACCGGCAATAGAATGGGCACCCTCGAAAACCCCTGAGATAATACTTTGAAGAAAAAATATCGTACCGTCAGCAATAGAGAATGCGTTGTATAAATCTGAACACCTCAGCGTTAATGGGTTAAAACGCTAAAATAAAAAATTTCAAATTACAATATTTTGGTGAAAAATAACGATATCCTAATAAATCTAAGTAGGTTTGAAAGGGGAAGATTAGAACTTTCAAATTCCTTGTTAGCTTTGTGGTAGACATTTTATTTGTACAGTTACATAACCTCAAAAACAGCTAAAAACGCGTTTTTTGCAATTTCAAGTTTGGATTCGGATTCAGCGCATCAAAATCCTTTGGAAATGTTTGGTCTGCTTTCTGGCTTTTGAATTTTTTCAAATTTTATCGTCCTGTGTAATTATTTATTATTACTGCGCATCTTCTTTTAAATGGTTAATACTGTTTTTTCTTTTTTTTTCGTAATTATAGTGATTTTAGTCTGAGTTGCGGTACATTACGTAAGACATCAGATGTTCTTTGGAATCACGAAGTTTAGTCTTTTGGAGAGGCACTCTTGTATCACTCTCTTATATGCCTTTGCTAAAGGTTATTTTACCTTGAGCTTCATTTTTGCTATTCAGTTACCTTTAATCTATATTAGGTACTATCTCAATGGATACTCTATCGATTTGCCACGTAAATGGTCAGTGTCTCTTGGTCCATTATGCAGAATTTAAGCATTATTTTAGCTCGCAGTTCTATCATATTATAGCTGTTTCTGGGACTTAGCTGAGCCCTTACTATCCTTCCAGTTCAGTTTCTCTTGATAAGAAATTTGTGCACATATTCCCAATTACAATAACATTATGATCACAAGTGATTTAAATACTAATCTAAACTCAATGACCAGCCAAATTAAATATTTAAGGTCCGTAGTACATGCATCAGGACTGTCAATAGTTCCCGATACATCTACACATCATAAAGACCGATCTAGTTCTCGGATAGATCTTATGATAGTGGATGACCTCAAAAAGGTTTCTTCTTATTCGTAGCATCCCATCTCCTTTCTATCCAACCATGACCTTATTAATATTAATTTTTAAATTTCCCAATAACTTTACTCCTAGCACCTTTCAGACTTTAATACTTAATCTCTCAAACATAGATGAATCTGACTTCGTTGACCACCTCACAACATATGAATGGGAAGAAATTAATTTTTAGCAAAATGTTAATACGAATATCACCTAATTGTCATCATTTTTGACCTCAGCTTTTGATAAATTTGCGCCTCAAAACGTTCCTCACTTTGTGAAAAAAAATCTTGCCCCCGTATCACCTCTGGCATTATAATACTGATCAAAGAACGAGATAATAAACATAGATTGGCAAAAAGAACGAAAAATACGGCGTCCCAAGTCGAATTCCAGAAGATTAGGAACCTTGTACAAACCAAACTCCGTGATGCCTTTAATCAATACAACTTTAACTCGATCCAAAACAGAAACAAAAATGAGAATGTATGGCTCCTTTTAAGGCGATTGGGGTTAATCTAGGAAAACTTTCCTAATCCTTCAGCAACTAAATAGGAATAAAAATTTCATTCAGACTTCCACTCGGATTCTTCTCGTAAAAGGCCTCATCCTTCGAATATTTTATTACGGCTGTTTAGTGTATGTATGCATCAGATTTATTTACAATATTCCTAAGAGTAAACACATAACAGAATTTAGAGAAAAAGCTGGATTTTTGAATGTAGCCAAGAGAAAACAATACTTTTTGGGTAACTTGATGTATTTAGTAATGAGAAATGAAGCTCCACAGTATCTTTACAACTTTTTTCATTTTGTGGACAAAAATCGTCCTTTACAGCCCATACTTCGTATAAGAAAGACAGTACTTAGAATTCCTTACCACCAAACCTGTAAACTTCTACGTTCATTTATTGTAAGAGTTGCCCGTCTTTGGAACAAATTACCCTCTAATTTCAGAAATGCGCCGTCACAATATCACTTAAGAATGACCTCTTTACACATCTATATCAAATCAGTAATCCCACTTTAGAAATAATACATTGGTAGGGTATAATTAAATCCAGATTAAAAAATATCTTTTGAAATCCGGCGGACTATACACTACTCTGCCATAATTTATTATTTACATAATCTCAATAATATTATTTTGATATATTACTCCCTTCACTGTTTCCTTCATCTTCTATAGCTTCTACAGCTTCTGTGATTCTAGACTGCCTGAAGTATATTTCATTTTATTGAATCTTATTTTATTTGTACTTTACAATTATGTATCAATTCTACCATACATTGAACATTCGTCGATCAGTGCTTGTAATTATATATTTTATGATGTACATTATGTCCCTCAGAGGGCTAATTATACCTATGACTTTCTGAAATAAACACAAAATACAAATGCAACTAAAAAAATCCCGGCTTACCAGAATCAGGCACAGACGATCGCAAGTCAGATGCGAAAGGCTGTTCTTCTGATATCACCACATCTGGCCCGTCAACATTGTTCCTCCTAACATTGTACAAAGATCGGTAACTCTAAAAAAGTATCCAGAAGTGAAACCTTCACCTCCAACTCTGTCGTCTGCCACGTAAGGTCATCCGCGGCTAGAGACCGTACTCCAAATCTGTTCGCACAAGAAAATACATGTCCAGTATACTGAAAACGGCTCACGCACGAGCTATCCGTGCACACACACAGACTGGCACTTGAGAAGCAGAAGTTTGCGACGTAGTTAATATTGGTGTGTTTACGGATAGTGTGCAGTGTTTGTCATTTTGAAAAAAGTCGGTATTGAAAGCTATTTTAGAAAGTCATACTTTTTTAATATTCCGGATTTATCTAAAAAGGTTCATAATTATTCACGTGTATAATGTAGATAACATAATTTAAATAAGTAAATATATTATTAAGTAATATAATAAACTAAATTGGCAATGTCGCAAACTTCTGCTTCTCGAATGCCGGTCCAACAGGTGAACGGTAGGTAGTCAGCTCGCACCGCAGCAGCGCGACAGATCGCACGCGATTGGTTAGGCGGCTGTGTGTATGCGCGGACAGCTTATGCCTAAGCCGTTTTCAGCACATTGCACATGTATTTTATTGTGCAAACACTGTAAGAACAGTGTTTTAGGAAGTATCTTGCGTAAATTTCCCGTGCTTGCTTACCTTCTAGGGTAGGAGGAGCAGGCGTGGATGGCTACACGTTTCAGTTGCGTCGGAATTGATTGCTTTAAGAAACCATGATCATAGCTTCTGGAGCCTACAGCTTCTCTCATAATAATAATACTTTTTGATAACTCTATACTAACGTTATAATTTTAATTTTGTTGCAAAAAAATTTCTTTTTTCTAAGCATGCCTAGGTTATCTGTAAAGAATACAAAGTCAAGTTATTTTTATTTCTATAGATGGCAAGTCCCCGCACAGAATGCATGCGAAAATGTCTTTGGGTGGATTTGAGTATAACTTGGTAATTTTCTAGGGTCCATTGAAATTTTTATGATTTTTTTAAATGGACAATTTTAACGCTATACGAAACAGACGTATAAAATCAGAGCATAAGATACATCCGTATATTATTCAAAGCAAAAACTACAACTAAATGAGTATCAGGCATTAAAATGTGGTAAACATTACATCCGTTTTACACAGCATGCTTCTCACAATGGCCGAGCGCGTAGCGCTCCATATTTTTTATTTAACTGTGACTCTCACTGCTTCAGAGGAATATTTTAACCCGTCTATTCGGTATAGCATATATTCCACAAACAAAATCAGCATAATAAAGGATTCCAATAAATCCACACGCATTTCTTAAATATCCTAACTCCGTAAGAATTTATAGAAAAATATTATTTAAATTATTAAATAGAACGACGAAAATAGGGAAACTTATTTAATTTACATTCCTGACTATT
>NC_046661.1:48535264-48539166 GCF_010883055.1 Belonocnema kinseyi | reverse complement strand
ATTATATTGTCTTATAAAAAAAGTATGCATCGAATCAAAAAACCAAATGCACCATTGCATTCCTGTTTATAACAATTGCTGAAAGATAAAAAATGGCGTAATTGTTTAGCAAACCGTTTAAGCAAAAAACAAAAAAATGCACACCGAGATATTTCCGACATGAATCCAGAGGTGTTTTTTGCTTTTTTACTGTGAATTTTAATTTTTTTAAATTGATTACACAACTTTGAAATCCATATCTGTGGCAAACTTCAACGTCGGGAATATCGCACGTCGTACGGCATGGAGCGCGGAACGTCAACACGAAAACGCACAAAACTTTTGATGAGATGCGAGTTCCTTAATTTTTTTTTATTGAAATCTTCGTAATTAAACGAGCTATCGTAAATAGTCAACTAAAGCATTGAAATTGATTGAGAAGTTAGAATGAATTCTATTTTTTTATAAGAATGGTTCCTAATTTCATCAATATTTATGCAACAATGGTAGAATGTTTTTTATTTTATAAAATTAACATATTTAACCAAACATGCCAAATATTATGGCGAGTGTTTGTACCGATAGGGGAAAAAATTAATTAGGAGGACAATGCTAAAAAAGTTAAATAACAATAACGACTCAAAAAATGAAAATTTTGCAAAAATGTTTTAGGGCGATTTTATTTATGTGAAACTCTAACTTATTACGCATTCCCGAAGAAAAATCACAACCCATAAAAAAGTGGCCCACTTGATAAATTTTGACACTAGAAGAAATTATTATATTTTTCCAGCCAAAGAATGCGCCTTTCAGAGCAACATAGAAATGATACTTTCTGTATGAGCCAGAGGCGAGTGAAATACGATTTATCAACAACTCAAGGTGAATCATCATTCTGAGTTAATCCAGTCTGTGATATTTATGTTTTTGAGTTCGCTCAATCTAAATCTTACATCACAAGACATTTCACGACATTTGTCTATTTACAGGCTGGTTAAGGGATTTCTGAAAGATGGCGTTACTTTTTCTTAATTGCATCGAGACATATCGTTACTATATGCATTTTAAAGACCTCCTGGCAATGCTGAATAAGACCTTTGACCTTTCTGGTGAAATCTCTGGAGTAGAGCTTAGACACCAAGATCGTATCCACAACCTTGAACGCTATGCATGCCCCGAGTGTTTTTTCGCGCGGCTTCTCATATATGGAGCCACACCCTCATACGCCGCTATATTTTTCCCTGCATAAACAGCATTCTTGAATTAGGGCAAGCCCTATCTGCACCACAGAAATAGGCTCGGCCGATCTCCCTACAAATCTCGGATTGATCACGCGAACGGTGACCCCAAACGCGACTGTATCGCCGGTACTTATGAAAAAAAACCTACAAAATAAAGCTATGAAGAAAAACCTTTTTCCAAGACGCTGAGATAAATAAATTGTTTATTTACCGTAAAAAAAGTATCATTGGTGGCAGTCAAAAATCGGGAAAAGGTGGCCAAATTCAGAAAATGTTCATAAAATGGGCCAAATTCGATTACTCACAGGTTTTTGAGGTCGCTCTTTTTAAAATTGGTATAAAGGGATTTTCGAGGTTGCTGTTTACGAATCCGATATCAAAGATTCCAAAAACAAACTGGCGGATCCAATATGGCGGACGAGTATGCTAATTAAACGTTGGATTATTTTCAAAATTGGTAGAACGGGGTTTTGATCGTCGCTGATTGCGAATTTGAATTCAGAAATTATAAATATTAAAATTCAAGATGGTGGTTTCAACATGCCGGTTCCAAAATTTGAAAAAGAGATATACGAGCCTGAAAATCTATACTCGGGGTTTTTGTAGACGCTGTACACGATTTTAAAGTTACTAAATCAAAATTAAAATTAGTCGATCAAATTTAGTTTACATTGATACGTAAACCTTCGAAATTAACATTTCCACCATAACTTATGTGTCAGTGTTGGCCATATGGGATCTATTTTGAAGAATTACGAGATTCTAATCGCAGATCAGCGATCGTAATCAGCGACTCCAAAAACCCCTGAGTATAGACTTTGAAGCTCTTATATATAATTAAAAATTTGTCATAAAGACCACCGCAGGATTTCGCCGGGAGCGGGTGCTAATCTGGAAAATTGCACCCGCTCCCAGCGAAATCGTGGTAAAATTTCAGCGAGAACCACGTTTCACGTCCGTGAGATAGATGGTTACAGTCTGTAAAGGAATCAGTACGACGATCCAGCAAAAGCCTCGTGCACCCTAAGAACACGGAGCGACCCAAGGACAACCGCCTTCTTCATTTTTCCTGCAAGTGTTCTAGCATATTGATGACACGCAGGGATACTTTTTAGGCCATTAACAAGTGAAAGCTTGGCACCTCCAAGAGCGCCGATGATAAGGACGATTAGTTCAACATAATATTCCGGGTACAATCGTTGCAACTCCCTTATAAGGTCTCGATACCTGTCTTTCTTTTCATTCTCCTTGGTTATGATGTTTTTGTCAGCTGGTGTCGAAACTTTGATAACGAACATGGTTCGCTTCTCGAAGTCAAGAAGAACCATGTCCGGCCTCGAGTGAGCAACAGAAACAATTGTCGAGAATATAAAGTTCCAGTATATGCGGCACTTCCCATTCTCGACAATTAACTCAATTTCCTTAGGTGAATTTAGAGCAGCGAAATTAAGGTTAATGCCATAAGAGTGACCGAGATGGTAATAAAGTACTCTTAGTGCCGCATTGCGCCTTTGAATGTAGGTCGTTCCCGCGTGAGTTGGAAACTAGATAGTTGTGGGCTAAATGCTCGGGGTGTGCATAGCACGCCCTGCAGCTATCATCGGGAATGTCTTGGCTCAAAATGTGGTGACGGTATGTTAAGGTGGAAATGACACCGTCTTAGCATGCAAAAATGAAACCCTCCGTACCGGACATCAAACCGGGCGATTTAAGGAAAGCAAACGTTAGCTCACAAGACATTGACTGATCCTTCACATTTCTGTGAAGATACCGTGCATCCTCTCATTGAGGAGCTGTTCACGAAAGTTTTCCTCTTTTGCTTTCTTAATCCGGGCTTTCAGGAGTGAGTACTCGAGATAGATAAGATTTGATGCATTTTGCTCACCCCTAATACTGAAGTCAAGTCCGAGTGTTTCAGCAGCCTCCTCCGCTTTTTTGTACAAAAACGCTCCTTTGCTCACTTCTTCGTGATTCCTGACCATTTTAAGAAGAGGGTCTCTTCCATTTGCAACTCTATGTGATGTATCCGGAATCATCCTGTTGTGAAGAAATACAAGACTCAATATTCCGCGATCCCCTTGACGGCGTGAGATGTACAATCGCGGAACGGAAGACGTGCTGCGAAAAGTGCGATAGCTCCGGGTGTTTCTCGCACCACAGAGCATGCAGCCGTGCCATGTAACCCCGTTCACGGGCCACACTCGCATCGAAGCAGTCTAGCACGTCGTGATTCAGTCGCTCCGTCCACCCAAAGGTCGCGAGATCCCGCCGATCCATCGCATTGAATCCATTTTCATTGGCTCCCCCAGGTCTAGATTGATCGGCATTGTTGGCCGACCCATTGTCGGGAGCCCTGCGCGTTCTGTTGTTTTGAACCGCACTTACTACAACTATTTTTAGTGCTGTCATTGTTGTTCCCACGAGAAGCTAGGAAAAGGGGTTCGTCCATCCTTGTAGAGCCCCGCATGCAAGGATAAGCCTACGAACTCTGAGAAGTCGCCCGGTATTCCAGAGTCACCGGGACCAGATTGTATCAAAACCTTCTGGTGGAAGAAGTTTTCTTCAACCCATCAGCATTTAGCTCAAAAAAAGGCGTAGCCGGATGTCGGGAGAACCTGCTCATCGATAGATGTGTCTGCAAAGATGCAGCATTCTACCAGCGTGACCTATCGATGGCCTGGA
>NC_046661.1:48529465-48535164 GCF_010883055.1 Belonocnema kinseyi | reverse complement strand
ACCATCTTGAATTTAAATATTTTCAAATTCTGGCTCGAACTCATATATCTCTTTATTCAAAATGTTTAAATAACCATCTTGAATTTGCCATCTTAGATTGAATGTTTAGAACTTCTGACTTTAGCTTCGTAATCAGCAACACAAAAAGCCTTAAGTAGAGATTTTCAAACTCATTTATCACTTTTTTCTAAATTTTGAAAACGCCGCAACAAAGAATACGTGCAACAAAGGGTTAATCTAAAAAATACAAGCATTTAATGTTAAATTATATAACATATTTTATTACTAATAAAATAATAAACCATTTTAATTATAACAATAGGAGGAAGTAATTATTTACTTGAAGAAACGATGTGAAAAAATTTTCTTTCCGAGCGTTTTCATAAGTATTTTTTGACGATGCCTTCTTAATAAGTTACTGTTGACGGTATTTTCATGAATAAGGGTTTTTTCACGGCGTTTTCACAAAAAATATATATTTTCATGGCGTTTTCACGAGTAAATTCTTTCCTCACGGAGTTTCTTAAAAAGGGTTTCTTTTCGCAGTGTTTAGTAACATATGTTGTTTATTACGGCCATTCAATGATGCGGGTTTTTTCCGCAGAATTTAAGCAAGACGCGTTTTTTCAGTGTTTACCATAAGGCGTTATGATAAGAAGTGTTCTTTTCACAGCAATATAATTTACGGGTTCATTCTCCTGAGCACCGGTGATATATGGTCGGTAATCTAGAGCCGCAAGTTACTGGTTAAAAATTCGGAAACGCCCGAAACTGGAATCCAGCCTCTTATCTTCGGCCTGGAAACCTGTCCGTCGAAAACACCTTTCACGAATCAGCTCATAACAGCACATTCTGGAAGCTCATGTGTCTTCGAACAGTCGATGGATCAAGTTGGGTAGAGCTGAAAGTACCACTTTGCCCAATAACGTCAGGCCTATGCCATAATTGAGGGCTAATTTAAGGCTCCATAAATACCCAAAAGCCAAATTTTGTGATCTACATTTTTTCAACAAAAAAATGCATGATACTACCCGCTATCATAAAAAAACTACCCTAAAGAATAAATATGCACTAATCTGAAAATTGAGAACAGCAGAATTGAAGGCTTATTTTAGGCTCTCTAACGACCCCAAAATCAATTTTCCATAACCATCCCTTGATATTAAAAAATCACCCCTTACTTAAAAGTCCTAAGTGCAATAAGTATGCACTAATCATAAAACTGAGTACATCAGAATTAAAGGATCATTCAAGGCTCTTTCATGACCCGAGGCGAAATTTTTCAATAATACCCCCTATCATAAAAAAATTACCCTGAAAAATAAATATTCTCTTATCTGAAAATTGAGTACATCAGAATTAAAGGCTCATTTTAGGCTCTCCAAGGCCCTCAAAATTAATTTTCTAAAAGCATCCCTTGATATTAAAAAACTACGCCTTACTTAAAAGTACTAAGTGCACTAAGTATGCACTAATCATGAAAATGAGTTTATCGGAACTGAAGGCTCATTCAACACTCTTGTATGACCCATGGCGCAAAAATTTAAAAACAACAACTATCATAAATAAACTAACCTAAAAAGAAATATGCACTAATCTGAAAATTGAGTAAACGAGATTACAAGGATTATTTTCGGCTCTCTAACGCCCCTCAAATAAATTTTCGAAAACCATCCCTTGGCATTAAAATATTACCCCTTACTTAAAAGCGCTGATAAAGTGCACTAAATATGCACTTATAATAGAACAGAGTACAGCAGAATTGAAGGTTCATTGAAGTCTCTTGCATGGCCCACGGGGCAATTTTTCAAAAACCACCCCTATCATAAAAAACCACCCTGAAAATTAAATATACATTAACCTAAAAATTGAGTACACCAGAATTAAAGGCTCATTTTAGGCTCTCCAACGCCAAAAATATCAATTTTCCAAAACCATCCCTGGATAATAAAAACTGCACCTTACTGCAAAGTGCTAATAAAGTGCACTAAATATGCACTTATCATATAACTGAGTGCATCAGAATTAAAGGCTCATTAAAGGCTCTTGCATAACCCACGGCGCAATTTAAAAAATGCAACCCCTATTATAAAAAAAACAACCAAAAAAATAAATATGGACTAATGTAAAAATTGAGAACACCAGAATTAAAGGCCTATTTTAGGCTTTCCAAGGCCCCCAAAATTAATTTTCGAAAAACATCTCTTGATATTAAAAAACTACCCCTTTCTTAAAAGTTCTAATGAAGCGCACTAAATATGCACTAATCATAAACCTTAGTATATCATAATTGAAAGCTCATTAAAGGCCCTTGTATTACCCACGGCGCAATTATTCAAAAACAACCCCTATCATAAAAAACTACCCTAAATATTAAATATGCAATATTCATAAAATTGGGTAGACTAGATATGAAGGCTCATTTTAGGCTCTCTAACGCCCCAAAAATCAATGTTCCAAAACCATCCTCTGATATTAAAAAACCACCCCTCATTTAAAAGTGCTGATAAAGTGCACTAAATATGCAGTAATCATAAAACTGAGTAGATCAGAATTGAAGGATCACTGAAGGCTCTTGCATGACCCATGGCGCAATTTTTTGAAAACAACCCCTCACATAAAAAAACTAACCTAAAAATTAAATACGCACTAATCTGAAAATTGAGTACACCAAAATTGAAGGCTTGTTTTAGGCTCTCCAAAGCCCTCAAAATAAATTTCACAAAACTATCCCTTAATATTAAAGAACTACCCCTTACTTAAAAGTGCTGGTAAAGTACACTAAATATGCCCTAATCGAAAAACCGAGTCCATGTGAGTCATACATCACCCAGGCGATTTTTCGAGATTGAATTTTACTGAGAAGAAACAAGTTAACACGCCCCCGCGCACCCGAAAAAAAGCTGCCTCATATGAGGCCAGAATGGACTAAGCCGCATAAGTGTCGCTCTTTTTGGCTATGAGTGAACACCATTTGAAAACTGCTTTGGTCACACATGAACTGCGCAGGTAGTAAGAATAACGTGGACGGCGGAGGTATGAAAGTCCTGATCAAGTGCACTAAATATGCACTAATAATAAAAGTGAGTTCACCAAAATTGAAGGCTCATGTTATGCTCTTCAACGCCATGCAAGAGCCTTCAATTCTAATGTAATCAATTATCAGATTAGTGCATATTGAATTTTCAGTTTAGTTTTTTTTATGATAGGGGTTGTTTCTAAAAAATCACGCCTTGGTTCATGCAAGAGCCTTCAATGGTCCTTCAATGCTGATATACTCAGTTTTATGATTAGCGTATATTTAATGCACTTTATCGACATTTTTAAGTAAAGGGTAATTTTTTCATGTCAGAGGAATGGTTTTGGAAAATTTATTTTGGGGGCATTAGAGAGACTAAAGTGAGCCTTTAATTCTGTTGTACTCAATTTTCAGGTCAGTGAATATTCAATTTTTAGTGTAGTTTTTTATGATAGGGGTTGTTTTTGAAAAATTGCGCCGTGGGTCATGCAAAAGTCTTCAATGATCCTTCAATTCTGACGTACTCAGTTTTATGATTAGTGCATATTTAGTGCACTTTATCAAGACTTTTAAGTAAGAGGTAATTTTTTAATGTTAAGGGATGGTTTTAGAAAATTGATTTTGGGAGCATTAGAGAGCCTAAAATGAGCCTACAATTCTGGTGTATACATATTTCAGATAAGTGCGTAGTTATTTTTTAGGTTAGTTTTTCTATGATAGGGGTTTATTTTTAAAAAATTGCGCCATGGGTCATGCATGAGCCTCCAATGATCCCTCAATTCTGATCTGCTTAGTTTTATGATAACTGCATATTTAGTCTACTTTATCAGCACTTTTAAGTAAGGTATAGTTTTTTAATATCAAGGTTTCGTTTTAGAAAATTAATTTTAGAGACGTTGGCGAGCCTGAAATGAGCCTTAAATTCTGGTGTAATCAATTTTCAGATTAGTGCGTATTTAATTTTTATGCTAGTTTTTTTTATGATAGGGGTTGTTTTAAAAAAATTGCCCCGTGTGTCATGAAAGAGCCTTCAGTGATTCTTCAATTCTGATGTACTCAGTTTTATGATTAGTGCATATATAGTGCACTTTACCAGCACTTTTAAGTAAAGTGTAGTTCTTTAATATTAAGGGATGGTTTTGTGAAATTGATTTTGAGGGCCTTGGAAAGCCTAAAATGAGCCTTCAATTTTGGTGCACTCAATTTTCAGATTAAAGCATATTAAATTTTTAGGATAGTTTATTTATAATACGGGTTGTTTTAAAAAAATTGCGTCATGGCTCATACAAGAGCCTTTAATGAGCCTTCAATTTTGATATAGTCAATTTTATGATTAGTGCATATTTTCTGCACTTTATCAGCACTTTTAAGTAAGGGGTAGTTCTTCAATATCAAGGAATGGTTTTGGAAAATTGGGTTTAGAGATGTTGGAGAGCTAAAAAGGAGCCTTTAATTCTGGTGTACTCAATTTTCAGATTGGTGCACATTTATTTTTTAAGGTAGTTTTTTATGATAGGGGTTGTCTTGGAAAAATTGCGCCGTGGTGAAAGCAAGAGCCTTTAATGAGCCCTTAATTCCTGTAAAAGACAAAATTTGATTTAACGAATATTTCTACCATGATACTGCTAGCTGTACGTAAAGCTGGCAGTACCATGCATTTTTTTGAAAAAATTCGGAGCCCAAAATTTGGTCTGTCGTTCTTTGGGAAAAGTGGTAGTCCCAGCTTTACCCACCTGATGGATCATTGGCTGTGCTGGGAATCAGTAGAATTGATCTGCGATAACTTTGCTATTTCAGCTCCCTGTTTCGTGGAGTGTCTTTAGAGTCCTTCTTCCTGTTGCCTAAAGAACAAGTCAGAAAAATAACTTCAGATGAAGTTTCCTCAGCTACATTTGTATAGCTTTGCTATTACCCCCTCGAAGGATCGAACCTTACTTTAGGTCTCACAGAATGGAATCCGCCAGCTCCTTAGAATAGCTGCACCTCGCGATGCAGCATCTTCGACTCACCTGCTGCAGATCTGTAGTGCGATAAGACCGTTAGGCTTTCCCTACAGGTACAAGGTTCTGCGATCCAAAGGGAGAGAAGTTAGGTCTTAAGGTGAATAATTTTCTTAAGCTTCTGGTATTATGATTTGTTTCCACAAAAGTTTTAAATATATTAGAATTCATTGAATCTTGCAACCTGTCATACGCGGCGATAATATGACGGCTACTGTCTCCTGTGAATCGGGCACGGTAGACGAAATACCACAAACATCAAATAATTATTTATCAAATAGTGCGTATTTAAAAAACTATTTAGAGTAAAAACATATGTTCCCTGCTAATAAAAGTTTTATCATTAAAAAACAGAAACACATCAAAATCATAATTTAAAGGAAATTTAGGTCAAAGCGCGGCACTATACCCCACTCTCCCCTACCTGAATTTGTATCGTATCTACAGGATAAGTATTAAAATGCTCAAGAATTAACAAGTGTTTATGTTTTGATTATCAGAGACGAAAGTTAATTGCAAATATCAAGTAATTAAACAAATATTTCAGTGACATAACTTGAAATGTTCGGTTCCAATTCGTTAAACTTATATTGAAAACGGAAGTTAAATACCATTTTTGATACTGTTCTCTCACGTCGTTTCTTGGTTGTAAAAGAGTATAGAATTTACATAATTTTTTA
>NC_046661.1:48514579-48529365 GCF_010883055.1 Belonocnema kinseyi | reverse complement strand
TCTAAATCTTGTTGCTCTGCTCCTGTTCTTTCTCCTTGGCAGGGAGGTTGCACTTGGCCGGAGCGGAGAATTCTACCAGAAATATGCTTATGACCATCAGGGAGAAAATTGAAGGCATCTGGCATTCAGGAAAAAATGCGAGTATAATTAGTTAATAGTCATTTGAAAGCTTAAAGTATTCTATGTAGATAAGCTTAAGGAATCCATGTAAAAAAAGAACTCTGCCGTAATTATTTGAAAAATTTGGTAATTCTCGTTGATAATATTTACACGCAAGGAATCGAATCGCAGTATTCAAAAGTAGAGCGCGATATGCTCAAGCGAATCGGTAGCATAGCAGTTTCCAGAACTGATGACGATAGAAGTAGAAGAACTTTAGCCGAAGAAATTTTTATAAACTTTACTCGGGTGCTTTTATTTTGTTATACACATTAAATGCATGTCAGGCGAATTTGACATGTTTAGTGGGAAATGTTTAGTAAAATATTTTGTAATTAAATATTTTATAAAAAGTGTAAATTTCAATGTGTTCTTAAATTTATAATGACTTCCGTGATAATCAGTTTTTATTAATTTTTTGAGCTCTTTCTTAAGCTATTTCTTCACAGTATTATAACAGCTTATTAGGATAGAAGAACTTTAAGTTCTTGCACTATGATCTTTATTTTTTTGTATTTACGAACATATCGCTCTTGCGATACTGTGAAATAGTCTTGTCAAATTTTTTCTTCCTTGTTAAATTGTAAAGTATACAAAATTTGGCCGCCTAGGGATGAGAAATGTTTCAGATAATTTTTAAAGCAGGGGAAGGTGGGATAATATTTCAGTTGTCACCATCAGATTAACCCTATACCAATTACCCAGTCGAACGTTCCCCGTTCCGTTCAAATACCTGAAAAGTTTCTTATTCCCACTTCTTTTCTGTGAATCCGCATTATTATATCAAAATTTTACATTTTCAAGGGAAATTTAAACCCAGGGCAATTTGCGAGAGTTATTTCTGCTGTTTCAATTTTCTGACTCTAATCTTCTTGGTATTTGATGTCCTTTAATACATCAAGTAAAGTCTTAACATCAGTCTGTGTGTGTGTGTGTTACAACTCGTGAATTAGTATGTCAGGGCGCAGTCGGAAGCATCGAACAAATTGCTCAGAAGAGATAATGGTGTAGAGGCATGGGTTAGTAAACTGGTGCGGTGGAGGAAAGGCGATGCGATAGCGGTGGTGAATCCGACCCACGTCCATCCAATGGGTCGCATAGGTGGAAAGGGGGTGGTTCAGCAAGTCACCTTGCATGGGTAGGCGTTAGGGAATGGAAAAGAGGGTAAGGTACTAGGGTCGTAGGTTTGAGGTTGCAGAGCAAAGTTACTTGTCGAGAGCTGCCAGCTACCCTCCCAGCCATGCCTAGCGGCGATACTTTTAGTGCAACGAACTCCTACCGCTTGCAGCTAATTTATGGCATCGTTACGCCGCATGAGTAATTTTAATTGTTTTTCCGTTCTGCAAACTCTACTGCGTACCGTTTCGTTTGACCAGAATCTCTCAGCAGCGCTCAAGCTAACGATCATTTGCCAGAAATGGGATAGGGTGTCGCTATAGTTAACACCGCGCCGCGCCGTTAGAGGCGGATTCTAGAGGTAACGGAGGGATAACATTTACTGTAATGTTGGTAAAGGTGACTTAATAAGCAGCTTTGTAAAACTCAATCGAATTACTCTATCGCTGGGTAATTGTACTGCTAGGGTCACTTAAACACTGGTTATGTTTGATAATATTTTCAAATGAGCTGAAGTGTTATCCGGTTTTATATGGAACTTGTAGCAGAAATAATTTTCCGCAAAGCTTAATCATGCAGTTTCTTTTCATTATTATTGGGATTTATATAATGGCAAGCATCTGGTTTGATAAAAATCTAGAACGGGTTTGGCACGGTTGAATTTCCAGAAAAATCTAGAGGGCCGATAATATTACAAACAACTTATACCCTTAGAGTAGAAAGCTTTCGCTGCTTTATGACTTTCAAACTGCTTCATTTTTTAAAATATTAATTGTTTGCTAGCCGGCTATAAATATCTTTCACGTGCCGATTATATATTGCGATAAACAAGTAGAAAACCGCGACAGTTCCAGATAGTTCTAATTCAAATTCTGAGAGTAATGTTTTTATTTCATATTGGCAGATGAAAAACATTAAAAATAACATATAAATCCAAACCCCAGTAGTATTTTCAATAGGTATAAAAAGCTGAGTGTGCAAATAACGCCAGGTGTGGTCCTTTTTTACCTTGATAAAAATAATATCTACCTGTAACTGCCAGCTAAAAAAACAGATAGGCTGGAATAAAACTACTGATCACAATTAAAGGAAGTTGATTTGTGTTACCTTTTTTCGGGCAGAATCAAAGCTTTTATTTGCATAAAAACTTCAAGCTAAAAATCAAACTACGAGGGTAGTTCAATAAGTCCTTAGAATGAAGTATAAAAACAATTTTTTTTGGGTAATTTTTTTTTTATTTTTCAACATAATCTCCTTGGAGCTCTATACACTTGGTCAATCGCTTTTCAAGTTTTTTTAATCCTTCAGAAAAGTGCGTTTTCGGAAGTTCCTCAAAATTTGTTTTTAGGTAGATTTTAAAATAAAAATGTATGATACTTGTTGTTTTTAAAATAACATTTTTCAAAGTTTCTAACTCTCGAAGCACTGTATTGACAAGAAAAAGACTGACCTCTATTCATGAGACTTAAATAGGTAATGTAAATAGACATCCAATAGGTACATTTATTAGATATTAGTAATAAACCAAATTTTGATAAGTAAATAAAAAATTTAGACAACTTTCATAATGCAATGTTTTTCAAAAAGTATTGAAAGACTTCTACCGCGTGATTCCTAGTCAAATTAAATAATTTATAGCGCGTTCTGCATTATATTTAGTTTTGTATCCATGCGCTATTCAGCTAAGTTACATGGTGCTATATCTTTGAAAAATGTTGACATTCTTATTATCATTTATAGTCCGGCAACAAAAAAATATGTATGAAAAATTTGGTGCCGATCGCACAAAGACTGCGGCGGTGCCCTTCTCCTTCTGCCCATCCCAACACTCTTACGACTTGTCTGGGAGCCCAAAGAATGTATGCAAAATTGTATTCGGATTGGTCAAAAGCTGTGGATTTGTATAAGCATCATACCTTTTAGTTTACTTGATTTTATATGCTAGATATACATATAAAAATAATGCATGTTGTTGAATACCGTTTCAGCTTATCTAACAATCCTAATAATACTTTTTTGTAACATAAGTCCTAATAATTGTTTATAAAAATAATAAGTATTATTCAGTGTGATAATGGTTACATAATCAAGAGTGTAAAAGTTTAGAATTTATTTATAAAATTCATTCAATAAAAATTCGTAATCAAAAATTACAGAATGGCAGCTAAAAAAAGGTGCGTCTGATGAATTTAGATGTGCTTTCACCTATTTGCGTCTCATAAAAACCGATGATCCATGAGGGTGGTCCTCCCCATTTTAGTATAAAGGTTAGAAACTAAGATACTTCGCAAATGCTTATCAATATCTTACTTTTTTAACTTATTGTTTTCATTAGTTTGTATAAAAACATTTTTTGTAAGCTCAATAGATACAGAGATAAAAAATATTGGAAAGAAGTGTCTTCAGTTTTCAGTAGTTCATAACTTTCATGAAATTAAAATTTTTCAAAATTCTTTGGTACCACTGTTTAGTATTCTAAGCCACTAGAGAGAAAACGAAAATTAGAAAAATTCCTAACTTGAGTTTCTCCAATGACTGACCTATGTCTGCCTAGCAAAAGTGTTTACTACCAGGGAAAGAATTCAGGAATTTCAGTAGGTAATGCCTAATGCAGTCAGACTAAACTCACACGTTGTTTTTCATACCATTTTGTATGTGGTCTTCATTCTCCTTAATCTTTATATGGTTTGTTATACTTGATTAGAGTGGTCACAGGTCTCGGCAATCGAGTAAACAAGAAAATGGCTGAGAAGGTTCTTAGTCCAGCAGAAACCGAGAAATGATCATTATTTTAAGAACAGGAATTCGTTAAATTCCTACCTTCGGTTAAAAAAACTATCCAATCGCCAGACCAAGCGGAAGATTAAAAGTTTTAAGAACTTTTATTTTTATAAATTGTGGCAAATTAAAGACGAATTACAAAATTGCTTAGCTTTTCCAGGTTTGAATGTTAATTTCTAAACTTCTAACTTGCTAAATATATAATTTTTAAAGTTCATAATTTTAAAAAGTAAAATTTTAAATGTTTACTTCAAGCTTGCTAGCAAGTCAAATTTTTTCTTTTGGCAGAATAGGAAATATAATTCTGTTAGATTAGAATGGACAAAATTGTGTCATATCGATTTTGACTTGCTCAACATTGTAAAATTAAGAAATAAGCATGTAAAGAAATTGCCATTTAAATTTAAATATAATTATTAAAATATTTGACATTGTAAACCATCGTAGTTAAGAAAGTTTAACTTTAGAGCTTTCAATATTCATAAAATTACAATTTTAAGGATCTTCAAATTGAAACCTTTAAGATTCTCTGTATTAATATTCAATTAAGATTCTTAATAGCTGTACAATTTTAGGTGTTGAGTCTTCAATATTGTACAATTAGAAGGCAGCATATTTTTCTGTCGGATGTTGAAATTTTGTCTATGAACTGTGTGAATCGTACCAGAAATACCCAAAAACGCATGTTATTAAAAATTCTATTTTCCGACCAGACTATGCAAGATACAAAAAAAAAAGTTAACACCGAAAATTATTGATTAAAAGATCGTAAATCATCAAACCTTTCTCAAATGCTAACCACATAATACTCATTTAGTTGACGAATGAAAGGTTATTTTATAGTTAAAGAATTTAAAATCAAAATCGCTAAAAATTTGATAATTTATGTTTAATAAATTATAGGATAGAAAATCTGAAGCCAGTATCGTTTGGAAGTGAACAATTTTAAGATGTATATTACGAAATCACAACATTTTATTTAAAATAGGAAGAACAATTTTGTTTTGCAAAAATCTATTAGAATATTTAATTAAACGATATATGAATCGATTTAATGAGTCAAAAATTAAAAATTATTGTTACCCAAAGTATTGTATATTATTGTTATTATTGTTAAAAAATAGTAGGGTTTTGACAAAACTATTTTTGTGACCTGTCAAAGGGGTGTTTTTGGCCGTTTCGACGTTTAAAACACCTAAACGGTGAGTTACATAAGATCATTCTGATATCGTGACACACCGATATTTAAGATATCTTAGTAACCAAAGTAGCAACAATTTTAAACTTCTGTCTAGTCAAATCGCTTCATTTATCGTTCAATTAAAGATTATAATTTTTTCTGCATAAAAATTCTGTTTTTCCAGACGAAAAATACTTGGAAAATAATTTTATTTAATCCTTAAAGTTCATACTTCCCAGGAAACACGTAAAGTGCTCACTGAATGTCAAACACCCCGCGTGTTCAAAGTTAATTTGCTAACCTGCTATTAAATTTTTTGTTACAAAAAAATTATCTGAAACTACCCTCGACATTTCAGACTATTCTGGACAGCAATTGGTAATACATTTGAGTATAAATAAGCGTTGCGTACTTTAAGTTGCTGCCTGGATGTTTTATTGCGTGAAACATTCCTTACGGTTCGGCCCTAGTGCATTCAAGCCAATAATAATTTGAGATGCGAAAAATGCCTGCGATTATCTTAAGTGATAAATCGTGTTAGATTTAATCCACAATCGGCGAGCCTGATTGATGGATCGTAATCGACAATCACTGAGTTGTTGACTGTATACGAGCTAACAAATCTTCTCATGGGAAACTTATATATTTTCACCAATATTCAATGATAGATCATTTTGAAATACCCATCACTTACGCGTCTTTCATGTCAATAAAATGAGTATTGTTATGTACGTCAAATCCCAGATTGATGATGTAGTACGCACAATGCCTTTGAAAAATGGTGATAAAAGTTTGTTTTCATACTAACCAAATGTTGAATAAGTATTTTTAATAGTAAGTATGAAAACCGGAAAAAAATTTGTCCCAAAAATCAATTACTCTTTAAGAAATAAATCGTCGCAAGATGGGAAAATATTGCTAGAACTGTTTAAAACTTTGTCGCACAGACGAAAGATACCTTAACATTGCCTGAAAACTAAAGAAAATACTAAGAATTGTCTGTTGATCTGTCTCGATTTTCAATGAAATATGTATTAGACAATAGGTCATTTTTAGTTTTTCCTTCAGTTTTCAGGCATTTCTGGGGTATATTTAATGTGCCGATCAAACTTTTAAACAGTTTTAATAATATTTTTTCAGCTTACGACAATTTATTTGTTAAAAAGTAGTTGAGTTTGGGAAAATATTTTTTCAGTTTTTCATGTTTATTATTAGGAACACTCATCCGATGGAAAAAAATCATCAATGTCTTGGGAATATTCCATAGTAAGAGAGTGCAGTGAGAAGGAGAGATAGCATATGCAGGCTCAGCGTGGGTGTAGTGGCGATATGGAATAAAGTTTTTAGAGCGATTGCAAATAGCCGTACAAAATGGAGACTCGAATAGAAAATCAAGAATCAAAATTCACCTATTGATTAATAATATTTTTACCGCTTGATTTTCAATTAAATAAATTTCATTGGAAATTAAGAAAGATCAGTAATCCTGTATTTTAACCTATTCGATAAAAAGTATCGAGATAATTTTGGAGGTAAAACAACTTTCAGTAAGACGTGTGTTCCTCACTATGAAAGGAGATTTTCTGAAACTTTTCAGATCGATTAACTGAAAATGAGTGGAAATATTCATTGTGCAAGAAAGTTTGTGACGCCACCAGCAATAGCTATTAGAACATATATATTTCCGTAACATTTCAATAAATCATTCAGAAAATTTCCAAAAATCTCCTTTTAATGGTGAGGAACAAATTTCTCACTGAAAATTGTTCAAACTCCAAAGGTTCATCTATAATTTTCGACGACGTGTCTTAAAAGGGGTTACTTTTTTTAGAACGGGAAATTAAATATTAATAAGTAATACGCGATTTTCAGTTTTTTTCTTAAGCTTTTAGGCATCGTTAGTATATATTTCGTTTGTACATCAACGATTTAAACAGTGGGGTAAAGTGATTTTTTCAATTTGATCGTCTTCTGCTATCGTAGGAAGTGAGGAGCTGGATGACATATACTATCAGTTGCATCGAGATTAGTGAACTTGAGAAGCAAAAGCAATGATTGAAATCATCGTTTGATGCCCTGTCTTTGTTCTTTTTTCTATCTTTGGCAGCCGGATATCCTAAGACAGGCCCCTTTGTGTCGCAACGAAATCCTTGGAGGGGAGTAGTACCCCCTCGTAAACTTCTCCTATAACCGTGATAGGTAGACACATGCTCGCAAATACAGGATCTTGATTTATCTATAAAAGATACTAATTATAAAGTAATTCGCGATGTGTATTAAATTAAACATTGCGATGTAGAAAAGTGTATATGTATAAAAACTCAGTATACGAAATATATTTATTTATTCATTCAATTATTTATTCATTACGTAACATGGGTGACGCCAATACATCAACAATATATAATTTGATGTAAATAGAATTCTTGTAGTATAAACATGATAAATGTGTATTGATAAAAATACAATAAGTAAACAGTAGTAAATATGTTAAATTCAAGTATTTATACGATAGACAGGCTACACTTACATTTACAATAAAGCACAAGTAAAATATATTCACTTTAGTTGCAGTAAAATACATAAATATCAAATTTAGACAAAACATCACTGTCTTATAATATAACACAATAAAATTAAGAAAAATAAAATTTGAAGTTATGACTCTTCGTCGCTCGTTGAGGAAGAATCCGTAACGCTGTCAGTCGCTGTTTGTCGAATGATCAATCATAAGCATCAGAGGCAATGCAATTCGAAGAAAATCGGAAGAAAATTCGGTGTGCTTCTGCCTAAAAATGTTGAAATCATGCATTTGTTTATAATGATTGTTAGGAAATTTAAGAACTTATATTGGATAGCAAATTTTCATAAGCACATTTCACCTTATTGCTCTAAATGAGCGATTTCAATGCATTAATATACTTTACAAATACTTAATCCATTATACAGACTATTTGTCGCAAATATTTGTTTTTATCAAATAACTTTACGAGGTGTGTTGAAAAAATAAGGTGACTTTATAGTTTTCTCAAAAAATATTCATTTATTCCTCAATAGTTATTTTGTCCCCTTCAAAGTAATCCCACTCAGATATAATACACTTGCGCCAACGCTTTTTCCAATCATCGAAGCACTTCTGATAATCATTTTGTGGTATAGCCTTGAGTTCTTTCAGCGATGCAGTTTTTATCTCCTCAATCGCTGAAAATCGATGTCCTTTAATGGGTCTCTTCAGTTTTGGGGAAAGAAAAAGGTCACTGGGGCCCAAATCCGGTAAATATGGAGTCTGAGGGATGACTGTGGTGCTGTTTTTGGTCAGAAAATCTTTCACAATCAACGATGAATGAGCAGGTGCCACGAATTATTTTTCCAAAGTTCCGGACGTTTTTTGCGTATCGCCTCGCACAAACGGCGCAAAACTTGAAGGTAATACTCCTTATTGACCGTACGATCTTGTGGTAAGAATTCCTGATGCACTACGCCACGGTAATCAAAGAAGACAGTGAGCAAAACCTTCACATTTGACCGAACTTGACGTGCTTTTTTCGGTCTTGGAGACTCAGGATGCTTCCACTGAGACGATTGGGCTTTTGTTTTTTTGTCATAACCATATACCCACGATTCATCCCCAGTTATAAGCCTTTTGAGGAAATCAGGATCATTATTGACTTTATTCAACATCTCCTGAGCGATGGTCATACGATGGATCTTTTGATCAAAATTAAGCAGTTTTGGAACAAATTTCGCTGACACACGTCTCATGCCCAAAACGTCCGAAAAGATAGCATGGCATGAGCCAACCGATATGCCAACATCTTCAGCAACTTCTCTGATGGTAATTCGGCGATTTTTCAACACCATTTCTTCCACTGATTGAACGTTTTCATCGGCTGTTGACGTGCTGGGACGTCCAAGGCGAGGTTCGTCTTCGACATCCTCTCGGCCTTCTTGGAACAGCTTGTACTACTTATACACATTTCTCTTACTCAGAGTAGACTCACCGTATGCAACTGTTAATATATCAAGATTTTTAGAGCACTAGATTCCATTTTTCACACAAAATTTAATGCAAACTCTTTGCTCCATTTTTTTCTAAAGAAGAAAATCGCCGAGCACACCAAACCCTTCTATTCTTTTACGCCTCTGCCAAAAAAACAACACGAGCTATATAGTCAAAACTGTGAACATATGATCGTGACGAGTGTAGCAATACAAAAAAATAAAAAATTTAAAACTTGAATGTACGTGGCCCGCGAAAAATGAAAAGTCACCTTACTTTTTGAACACACCTCGTAGATATACTCGCTATGCTTCGCTCCGTTCGACTCTCCTGGTTCGAATGTTACAGATTCGTTGGATCCTCGCTGTTCGTCGTCATTCGAAGCACAGAGTCGAACGGAGCGAAGCATAGCGAGTATATCTATATCGACGCACTGTGATTCACATTTTGTTACGTACCCGATACAAAAGTGGAACAGAATCTGTTTCGATGCTTTAGAAAAGCTGATATTCAACTTATGAATGTTGCCAGATCTACATGAAGAACTGCTCCATTTAAATACTTAATCGTTGTAATTCGGCATTGCTACAGCGTCAGTTTGAGCCGCCATTGGTAACCGTTGCTCCATCATTACTTTCACCTGGTATTGGACCAACAATGGCATTCAGTGTTGGGACCTTCTCAGCATAAAACGTCCACCAGCTATGATTCTCGGTTGAAGCTAATCGCCCACCGCCCACCCCTCAGTAATCGAAGTTTCGGGGGACTGTTGTTGTAACTAGACTCTCCACCCCAGACGCTTTAAGAGAAACTTTTAGTCAATTATTGTAGATGAAGCAATAGGGCACCCTAACTGCAATATGGAACACGATGTGTTAGAAAATTCGATTGACGAAGTCTGGGTCTCTGAAGTTAGGGACATAATTTGGAAGTTAGAAAACAGTAAGGCTGCTCAGTATACCGTATGTGTAAAGTTTAAATCGTAAAAATAACAATGGAAATGAGCAAATTCAGCTTATGGAAAAACAACGAAAGTTGCAACAGAATTTTTAATAACAACATTTTGTTTAAAAATGCGCATTTTTTTAACGATACAATAAAACTACGTCAGGTTTAATACCAAAGCTTGTCAGGAATTATAATAATATACATTAATGGGAATGATATACAATTTTAGGGATAGATTCGAGTGCGAGGTACGAGATACGCGATGAGAATGTGTTCTCTGAGGCCAAAAGAGCTTTAACAACTCAGAATTCACAACCACCAAATTACTATTTTCGATGCTTTGACCTTTAGATTCAAAAATTATGTACCCTAAGACGGAGCTCGATGCGCGAGGACCAAACTTCGCGCGCCCTAGGTGCGCTCAAACTTGCGAGACTCTAAACCTATAAACTACAAACGCATAAACCTCAAACCTACAAACTCCAAACGCACAAATCCTAAACCCCTAAACCCCAAACCCACTAACCCCACATCCATAAACCCACAAACCCCAAACCTACAAATCTCACACACCTATAAATCCCACATTGGCAAATCCTAAAATTGCAAACTCTTCAAACCCAGAAATCCCTAACCCACAAACCCTAAAGCCAAGAACCTTAAGCATACCAATTCTAAACTCACCTACCCTGAATCCACTCAGCTTAAACCCACAAACTCCAAAATCAAAAACCACAAACCCATAAACCCGAAAAACCTATGACGTAAAGTACATTGGTTGATATTGTATCTAATATACTCGCTCTTTGCCGAACCAAGGAATAACCAACGAGGAGCTGACGAAATACTATTCCCTTCTTTTTTATTTATTTTTTTATTTTTTCGTTCAATATACAATAGCATTTGAAACACTTGAAGGTAGCTTGGGTATATTAAAATTAAAGCTCAGGGAATATATAGCTTCCTTCACAGGCAACCTTCAATTGTTTCAAATGCTAATGCACGAATTTGTATTTCTATTCTTTGCATTATTGCTGCTACTTCGCATAGCGAATTTCGACTCTCAATTTCTAAATATAATATATTTTATCTTCAAAATTTTGAAATAGTCTCTCTAACAGAAAATTATTTCTTAGGATAAATTTTCCGAACATAACTTCTCTTTCTTTTTACCTTAGTACTTACACTCATGTTTGACAGTGGGCGTAAAGGTAGAAATACATTTTGTGCTGCCTGTGGGTTTTACATCAGGTAGAGAAGTTTTTTACATCGGAGAAGTATCAAAAGAAAATTTAGATAACGACGGGACTCCAAAAGTTGTATGCTCTAATTGTAAAATGCATATATTTAACTATGGTGAAAGACTTAAAAACGCGAGACATTTTTCTGCTCCTGTGGTTAGGAGAAAACCTGAAAATCACAAAACAGATTGTTATTTCTGTTTGTTGAATACAACTAGTTACAATTAAAAAATTTGAATACTATCGAATATCCAAAAGTGTCTTCAGTAACATTTCCTTTACTAGTTTCCGAAGATGAAGTTAGTTTAAATCCCGAGATTAATTTAACAAATGATGATGAAGTACAAGAACCTGAAAATAGCTCCCGAGAAACTGTTAAAGATGATTATAATAAATTAAATGATAATATATCTGGAGAAGGTAAATTCAATCAAGAAGAATTAAATGACTTAGTTCGAAAAAATTCCTAACTAAAGGGACAAAAGTATCATTCTATCGCAATAAAGATCTACAATTCAAAAAATATTTTTCTGAAGAAAAGAATTTATTTTATTCTAATGATGCGAAAAATCTGATTGGTGAATTTAAATGTATAAATTGCAATGCAGAAGATTAGCGACTTTTGCTAGATTCATCTAAGAGCAGATTTAAAGCAATTTTGTTACATAATGGAAAAGTATACGCTCCTCTACCAATAGCACATTCCACGGTCCTAAAATAAGAATATAAAAGTCTGGAAAGTCTTTGAAAGTGTGGACTTCTAGAAGCAATTTAGAAATCGGCTCTAAAAACATTCAAAAAAGAAATTTACTACCTGTCAAAAGAGTATTGCTTCCTC
Organism: Belonocnema kinseyi; assembly: GCF_010883055.1. Taxonomy (NCBI): domain Eukaryota; kingdom Metazoa; phylum Arthropoda; class Insecta; order Hymenoptera; family Cynipidae; genus Belonocnema; species Belonocnema kinseyi. The sequence goes on along the minus strand of NC_046661.1, from coordinate 48,517,102 downwards.
CACTTTAAAATAAGTTAGGATTGATTAAAAAATTTGTCATGGCCATGGAAGCGCAAGATAACGTTGCTTTTAGATACCTTTTTGAAAATTTTCCAAAACTCTCTCATGCAAAAATTAATAAAGGCGTATTTGATGGTCCACAAATAAGAGATTTTTTTAAATATGAACATTTTGAAGAATTTATGACAGAAAAGGATGCGTGGCAAAGTTTCAGAGAGGCGAGTACATCTTTTTTGGGAAATAGAAAAACGCCACAATACAAAACAGTTGTTGAGAAAATGGTATCCGTTTTCAAAAATATGAACTGTTTAATGAACTTAAAATTACTTTTTTTAGATTCACATATTAAATACTTCGCTGAAAATTTGGGTGACTTGAGTGAGGAACAGGGTGAAAGAATGCATACAAACTTGAAAGACATTGAGAAGAGATGGCAAGGAATTCGGGATGAATCCATGTTAGCAGACTACTGCTGGGGCCTAATGCATGAAACCAAAAGTAGTCATAAAAGAAAAGCCATTCGTAGATATTTCGAAATCAAGCGAACGCGTTACTCTGCTAAAAGACAATAGCCACATTAATGTAACTAACTAAATGAAAAACAAATAATAAAAAACAAATAAAATAAAACAATAAAAATAAAATAAAAAAGAAGCTAATAGCATTTTGCCACCGCCTCGTTGGTTAATCCTGGGTTCGGCAAAGAGCTAGTATATTAGTTACAATATCAACGAATTTACTTAATGGAGGACGCTACCCATGTAACGGCTTCACAAAATAAATTTTTTGTTTGTTTGCTCAAATGGAAGCTAGTCGTCCCAAAAACATGCTGTGAAATTTTCAGAGTCGCAGCTGCATTCTTTAACCCCTAAAAGGCGCCCCGCGCGCCTGGCCCTAGCCTGCCGATGCTGCCTTTTTTTCAACATGTACATCTTTAAACGCATTTTTCTCAGTTTCATATTTTTCAAAACTGCCCGCAAGATAACTCAAAATGTATTTGACTGATTGAGTTCTCCTTGCATACACATATAGTTGAAATGATTTTCTTCTGTGTGAACCTTTCTGAACTGAAAAACAAATTTTAAAACAATTTCATGCAAATTTTTGGGTGAAAATCAAACTTTTTTAAATGGACGCCATTTTGTCAAAAAAGATTATTTATTAATTTTTTAGGTTCACAAAGAAGCTATGAGTATAAAATTCAAGAAACTTTTTTGTTTTTTTTGTTTCAAACGAATCTGTGAGAAGCTAGAGTGCGGGCAGTTTTGCATCTCCCGGCTGAACATGTTTGACATCTGCCCTTAGAATAAAAAATTTAATGCTTAGTTATGGCTAAACAAATTTATTTGTTAGCTCAAAAGTGCCCTAATAAACCATAAAAGTTTAAAAAAGATTTGTTATAATCTTCAGCCCCCCAAAAAATTCCGAAAAATACGCTTATTTTTGAGGTGTTGCATGGGTCGCCCCCCTTATGTCACAGGTTTTTCGGGTTTATGAGTTTGTGGTTTTTTTATTTTGGAGTTTGTGCGTTTGAGGTCTGTGGATCTAGGATATGTAGGTTTAAAGTTGGTATGTTTGAGGTTTATGGGTTAGGGATTTCTGGGTTTGAAGACCAAGAGTTTGTAGTTTCAGTATTTTCACATGTGGCATTTGTAGGTGAGTGAGATTTGTAGGTTTGGGGTTTGTGGGTTTGTGTATGTATAATTAGTGGGTTTGTGCGTTTGTGGTTTATAGGTTTGGAGTTTGTGGGTTTGATGTTTGTGGGTTTGTTGTTTTGGGGTTTGTGGATTGGTAGGTTTGTGATTTTCGGGTTTGGGGTATGAGCTTTGTTGTTTTAAATAAGAATTGGAGAGATGTAGACATGTCCGACATGTTTTATATACGAAAACATTGAAAAAATAAACTTTTAGCACGTTTTCTGCGATCGCGCAAAAATCCTGACGTGCTGGAGGTAAAATCTTGATGGATTCGAATTCAGCACCCCAAAATACGTATAAGAGATGTCTGTTTATCTGCAATAATTTTTTTTTAATTTGTGGTCCTGTGTAATTTGCACAAACAAAGTAATGTATATTATTAATAATCCTAATGATTATTATTAATAATAACACAGGCCCACAAACAAAAAAATTGTCTGCCATTCAAGCCATACAGGCCATACAAAAAATTCGTCTGCGCGAGGCAAGTGACCAGGCTACCCTTATGGATTTTGAGCCGCTGAATCTGAATCTGGCCTCGGAATTTATTTACACGTCTCAGTTTCCCCCTAGATGCATAAAATAAGGCAAAGCCTAGGGATAATTTGCAGGTTATTTTGATAATACCAGTATACGCGAAAACACACACATCTATATTATATTCTTAAGTGCAACAACTTGTAGAGACTTAATTTGTACACAGAAATTCTTTAGTGTGTCTTCTATTTCCCCTAGCTTGGGTAACTATAGGAAAATTGGAGGTCTTTTTCAGATTGTATAGATTCACACGGGGAGGGGGGGGGGCTAATATACGTTACAGTTTTGC
>NC_046661.1:48504306-48514479 GCF_010883055.1 Belonocnema kinseyi | reverse complement strand
CCCCCCCCCCCCGTACAAATCTATATAATATGAGAAAGTCTTTCAATTTCCCTAGAATTACCCAAGCTCGGGGAAACAGACAGCACACTAGAGAATTTCTGTGTACAAATAAAGTACCTATAAGTCGCGACACATAAGAATATAAAATCCATGTGTCTATTTTCGCGTATTATCAAAATAACGTCGAGAATATCCCTAGGTTTTTGCCAATTTTTTGCATTTAGGGAAAAACGGAGACGTGTACGAGAAACTCTGAGATCAGAGTTAAATTCGTCGGCTCAAAAACCATAAGGTTAGCCCAGTCACTTGCTTCTTGCAGGAAAATTTTTTTTTTGCCAGTGTAAACAGAAAATCCCAAGGCCTTCCCTACTTTTTGCATCTAGGGAGAAAATGATAAAAGTTCGAAAAATGTAGTGGTCAAATTTATATTAAAAGCGCAAGACAGCAGAAGAAATAGCATTTTTCTTATTTTTTTTTATAACTCAGTATAATATGGGCAAGACATTCAATTTCTCTAGATTTGTCCTAGCTAGGGGAAACAGTAAGAACAGTGGGGAATTTTTTTATATGAATTTGGTCTTTACGAGACCTTTAGGAAACATTCTGACGCGAAATTTCGATTCAGCGGGTCAAAATGTCCCGTGCAGACAAATTTTTTGTATGGCCTGTTTGACTAGAAAACCCCTAGGCTTTCCCCCACTTTTTGCATCAAGAGCAAAACTGAGACGTGTAGGACAAACTCTGAGGCCATATTTGGGTTCAGTGTCTCAAAATCTATAAGGGTAGCCTAGTACCTTGTCTCGTGCAGACAAATTTTTTTGTGGGCCTGTGTAATGAATAATTTATAATGAAATCTGAGAGGACACTAGTAATATTCTTAATATTCGTTTCTAAGACCTGCCTGATAGAAAGTGTGGTCCCCATCCATCCCGATCCGACGATTCCTGCTGTAATTAAACACTACAGGTATTGATAAATTTTATTCGTGGCGTACTGTTTAAACATATTCTTTACACTTGTGATATATCAGATTTATGCTTACACTATATAGTATATATTATTAAAAGATGTGAAATTTCAAATAGTATTCATCCTAGATTCTATTCATCTTAGATTCTAGCCTAACCTGGTCTCGTTTTAAGAATTTCGCTTGACCACAGTTTTTAAATATTTGTATTAAACGTCACACAAATAAATATAACGTAAGTATCAATTGCAATGTTTACAAAATTCTCTATAAAAAAATAACTTAGTCTTTCATATAATTAGAAGTTATTGAATGACAGCTTCTTAAACAGGTAAAAGCTCGTTCATCAATGTACAAAAATAATTTTTTCTTTTTGTTTTCGTTAGTTTACTTTCAGTGCATAAAAAACATTCTTAAAATAACTAGAATTCTCATGTGCACGTATTCTGAGAAGGGGACTCGTCTGAGATAACTTTCCCCTGCTAAATATAAATTTTGAGTGGTTAGTGGGTAATCGAATTCAAACTGTTTAGAAACGTAAGAAACCTACTTCATTGCAAATCCGATTTCAAATCAAAGTAAAGGTTCAGGGAAAACCATAAAATGGAATAATATTTTTAAAAAATGTTGAAAGCAGCAAGAAACTCTGAAATCGTCTCGCTCATACGGGGTGACGAATATCTACCCGCTGCACTGCTCATTTGTACGCTCAGAGACAACCTTGGACGTTTTTTCGACGGTGATGATATTTTTGTAAATTTTGATCGATTTTGAAGTATAGCTTACTTCATTGACTACTTTGTACTGGTGTGCGGTTACAAATCTTATCTACATCCCACAACACGCTTCCCAGTTTTAATTCATATCTTTTCGAAAATTTACGTTATTTATTTGTTTGGAGAATATATTTGCGATCAATTTTTCAATTTTCCAAAAAAAATTAGAAATTAAAAGTGAAAAAGGAAATAAATCCTACAGAGATGAAAATATTTACTTTGAATTATTCGGAAGGAGAAATGACATATGCATGTTCAAGCGTGCACGTTTAAATGTACTAGACCACGGTAAATTGGATGCATAATAGACAGACGTTAAATATTGAAACGGTGCAGTACATAAAATGAATTTTATTTATAAAATGTACTCAAAAGCAGGTGAAAGAGAAAATAAACACGCTCCTGTGAGACTTTCGAATTCCTGAGCAGAAGATGTATAGGTCCCATATATCACTACGCGAAACGAGTGCCATTGCGGGCGCAACGAGTCGAAAAGTGGGGATCGAGCAGTCCGCGAGAACAGGACCGTCATGAAAATCGAAAAAGGCTGGAATCGACAGTTGGCGCCAAGCACTATAAAAGAATTTTGGGTTGACTCTCAACACCTTACTGTTGAGTTATAGATCGTTCCTGGAAATTTGTTAGGCAAGTCAGGTCGTACCACTTGACTATAGTGGGTAACTGTGCAGGATTGGAAGAACTGAGCAATCGGGAATTTATTATTTCAAACCCTGATAAATGGTAACATCAATATAATAAAGGATTGTTTTTGTTAAACTTTTAGATCTTCCCGCTTACTCCTGACATGCCATGGTTCCAAGGGACTAAAGAAGCACTGGAGTTTTACTCTTTCATTCTTATGCAACACATTTAAATATGGGAACCTAAGAATGCCAATGCACTCGGTTCTGACCAATTGGAACCATAATTGGCATTAAGGAGATTGTGAGCGAAAAATTTCAAATATCGATTGGAGGTTCGTGAGTTTACTCAGTACCATCATTAGATTGGATGGGCAACCCGTTCGAGATTGGAAAGAACTAAAAGGTAGAAAATAATTGTTAAGTGTGAAATAAATAGGCATTCATGCATTAAGCGTAAGCCTTATCTCAAATTACAAGCAAATTGTAAAAAATTGATACTAAATTCCGAAAAGAAAATATTGCACAAAATGTGCACAGAATAAAGTCCCACTTCTAAAGCCTTCGTCATGTAGAAGCCTTAGTTTTTCTTGTAATTGGGAATTTATAAAGAATTTGACCTATGTTTGGACTGATTCTACGTTGCTTAGCGATTATTTAATCATCTTAGAACTGAGGAGTAAACACCGCGATTTGATTCTTGCTTTTGGAGATCCCATTTCCTCATTAAAGAATAAAGGAATAAATTTAGAAGATTTATACAAGAAAAATAAAAACACTCATGATAGATGCGAGACTAGACACTGGAATTAGGGAAAACTACATATCTAAAAAAAATTTTGTAACAAGTATTTCAAAATCAACGGTCTCAAATTTGAGAAAAGTGAAGTGCCATTTAATGTAGATTGGGTACTAAAAGTTGTGAGCAAAGTTTCTTTCGATTCAGTCATTAACAATGAATTATTACGTTTCAGGCTTATTGTTCTTCCAGGATTGGTGTCAATATGCATACTTGGTGGCAATTTCCTAACAAAGATAAACTAAAAATCGAGTAACCCAACAACTCCTGACACATTTTCACGGGAGAAAAACTCGAAACAGCATTATTGAAGATTTGAAAATTGGAGAAGAATGATGGTACATTGATTGCACTGATTGGGATTAAAAATGTTATTCAGTTGAATACTTTATTTTTCTTATCTGCTAAATCATCGATGGGATAAATAGCTGCAAAACCCAATTCTTTTCAATGCAACTCGAAAAATTTCACAAAAGAGCTAGTACTGAATGGAATTGCATAATTGAAAAATCAGTAGTTAGGACCAATAAAAATGACTCCTTGCTAATGAACTTCATAGAGATATTTGCTTAGAGTAATAAGGAATTAAATCAATTCGAAATATATTTTGCAATTATGGTTTTAGACTTTCGGAACCCTTTAGTAGATACATCAAGGCCACGACATCTCACAATCTAGGGAAAGTCTGACTTCTGGAACTCTTTTTTGACGCTTTAGGGTTTTTTTGGGGGGGGGGGGGGCATTTAAGCACCACTCCAGTTAGTACCTAGAAAAAATAATTACGAATTGAGTGATAAGAAGCGAAATTTTTATTTTTGCGACTGAATCATCGACTTTTCAATTTAAAGGATAAAAATAATATAAGAAATCTCAATTTTGACGTTACAAAACAATTTAAATTTCACGTGCGAGTAATACAAGCAATATTTTTCGAAATAATTCAACTTTAATGAAAAAAGTATGTATTTAATGGCTGGCTCCTTATTGAAAACTTCATCTATTTTTAAATACTCTAAGCACGGAATAATAATTGCACTATTGCATTAGCCTTCAAAGTGCAAATAGTTAAAAAATTTAGCTTTAGGTATCTCAAATGTAGGTCAGTCGTTTCCAATATTAACTGTAGGAAATATTGCAGAGAAATCATTCTTAATATTCCGTTTTTTGTAATAGAAGAATAAAAATAAATTTGTCGAAAAGTATTGAGATGCTACATAGAATAATATGCCGGTATGAATAGTGAGAGCTAGAAAAGGGACTATTTGCACGAACAATTCTGACAAATAGCCCTATTTTTTTGGTACGTGTGGACACTTACTTTAAATATTCAGTTGATTCATAGATTTTTTTGCGAAGATTATTGATTGGAACTATTTTATGGAGTTAATATATTATCGAAAACTAAAACATGAAAATTTCACACTTATATAAAAATAGATTATATGCATGTATTTGAATATACATATATAGATATCTTAGAATTTTTCTTATTTATTATCAAATGATGATACTTATAGATGGCAAATGAAAGCCCGGTCAAAAAATATAACTGGACTCATTTTGAAAGTGGCATTGTTCATGAAAAATCTGAATTGTTTACGAGATCTGATATAGGGAAAAATTTCTAAAGTGTATCCGCCTAACAACTTTTCTCTTTTTATTTTCTTAAAAGTCCACTGAATTTTATACATGCTAAACCTTTTTGAATTCCCTAAAGAGCAAACCTAAAGTATCACTGATTATCCTAATACAGGGTCTGAAATTTTCGTGATTTAATCACGCCACCCGATACATAATTAACCATAACTTCTGTCAAAGTAATCCAATTCAACTTTTGAAGGGGACTTAAGAAACTTTTTTATTCGGCTTCACGACTAAATAATTTATCTTTCTATGAAAAAAGCATTTCAAAAAGCTATTTTGAATCCTCTAAAAATGAAATATTGACGAACATGGAGCAAAGAAAATGAGTGAAGATGAAGCGTAGGTTTAATATGGCGAGCGTCCTCGTTTGAAATTCTGGCTACAAATAGCATTTGTTAACAGAAATATTATTTTTGTTATGGACTATTTGAAGAAAAACAATTTTCATCATGTATAAAGGATCTTTCTACCTTTACTATGTAACACTAATCCAATATTATGTGAAAGCTTCATTTTTAAGAGTTTAAATAGAAATTGTAAAAATTAATTGCAAAAAAGGGTTTTGCAACCTAGTTAATATAGTATTTCAAATTATTGACTTCCCTCTCCTCTGATTAACCTATCCGCGAGCAAATTAGGCGAGACGAAAAATAATAAATAATAATAAATAATCGCGTATTATTGTGAGAGACGAGCAAACTCACTAAAAAAATCCTCGAATTCTGAGATAAAACTTATGTAATTTAGTTCACGTTAGATGCGGGGGAACTCACTAAAAGGCTCCCCGAAATCGATATATAATAGAAAGTATAAAAAATGTCTCCAATGAACAAGTTAGCATGTCTTTCTTGTCCCATTTTTGTTAAAAGATCACTTTCAAAGGATTGAAACGAGCATTCTTTTGCCATATTTTTTGGAAAAAAATGTAGACTCTCTTGGAGAAAAAGGCCAAAATAGGTTTAGAATTAAAAAAATAAGATCAAAAATTTTTTTAATGAAAAAATCATTAGTTTTGTTATAAAGCTGAAGAGACCAAATTTCAAACCTCACAATTGAGAGTTAAATCTTAGATAACTTTAGTAGAAGTTATGGTTAATGATTGAGCATCGGCATTCGTAGTAAAATCACGAAAATTCGAGGCCCCGTATTACGACAACCAGTCAAACCTGAATTTTCCTCCTTGAAAGACAGAAAGAGGTCTACTTTGGCTACAATTCAGTGAATATTTAAGAAGCCCGTGTAGAAATCTGAATGGGGTATTGTTGAGGGCTTGATGGGGTCAAGAATCCTTATTATTTCCCAATTCATTTTAGGGGCCCTCGTTAGGGCCTCAATAGGGCCTTTTGTGCAAGTAAATGCCGTTCTTGTTATTTTCATTGACAAAATATGTCCGCTATTATTGTACACGCAGAAAAAAGAACCTTATATTTTACTGAAAGCCAAGTGAAATCTACCGATATTTCTAATACAGTCGCTATTTTGTATAGTTCCTTGATGCTACAATTACGAATTATCATGTCACTTTAACGAATACTATAAAGAGATCTAAATTACGTTATCGACGTAGACTACAGTTAAGACAGCACTATAAATTTGAAATATTATTATTAAAAAATAATTAATAAATAGGCGTACAGTCATTTCTTATAAAGATTTTTGGATATACTTATAATTAATCGGTATTTTTAAGTTATAATGCTTATAATATAATTAAAATTTCGTACGCAATGGGTGGGATTCGAATGCATAAACCTAAGCATGCAAGTCAATAGCCTTAACCACTACACTATTACACGAGCTGCGATCTGTAAAGTAATTTTGAAATGCATTTGTAACTGAGGGTGGCGACCTCAGAAACGACTTCTGAATACGCGACCATGCCATCGCGGCACCCAAAAAAGTTCTAGCATTTACCTCATTTCTATATGTCAGCTAAAACAGTCACGGAACAAAACACGTTTTGCTCCGATAAACTCTCAAGTGTACGCGATCTGTGAACAAGTTGTGCCATCCAAAATTGTATTATTTTTATAAAACCCCTTCCTTGCAAAGTGATAATATGGAGTAATGTGTCGAGTGTCACAGAAATGTCAAAAAGGAATGTTTTTTAAGTAATTCAATCCATTCATTGCCGATTGCGTCGTGAATTCACCCGGTGCTCCGCGCAAATAGGTTGCGTTGTTACGGTAGGGGCGAACTAAGTAAACTAATACTAATACGTTACGACGTTAATCTCGGTTCAGTAGATTTCACATGTCGTACAGTATGTAATACGAGGGAATAAAGGTTTATTTTACTCAAGTATAACCGTAAAATTAACCTTAATTGCATTGTGACATTTACAAAATGCTAAGTGTTTTAATATCATAAAAATGTATTAAAAAGGATTTTCGTAAACAAATTTTCGAGCGTCTTCACATACTTTAAAAATTGGTTATCTTTTCTCTTTATAAAAATAATTGAATAAAATCCTTTTAGATAATTCGCACAAATAATATACAATTCATATGATTAAAGTTGAATAAATATAAACATCATCATTTTTTCACATGTGGCACGCGTGTGACACAAGGATCTAACCTATAAACGTCATTCACAACGCTCTGTTTTGCTAATCTGCTGAAAGGTTTATTTTAATCTGAGTACTTACCGCTATTAATTTAACACGAGAACAATAAATCATTAAAATTTTCAAAAAATGGTCCAAAAGTTTGTATTGCGTGTCGCACAGTTAGAACGAATGAGTTCGCATATCAGATTTTCCAATATTTTTTTTCGTATTGAGAAAATTTTTTTTGATTATGAAAATTATTAAGGATCTAAAGCGATCCTGTCCAGGGTCACAATAGGAGGCTTATTATGGAAGTCATCTTAATTAAAAGGGTTGTCATATTCGGACCATAAGAAGTCCTGATGGGGGCAACCCTAATAAAGGTAAGCTGTTGGGGCCCCTAACAAAGCCCCAATATTATTAGGGACTATTAGAGCAAATTCTACACGGGAGACCGGCTACAACAAGTTTTTAGGCAGGGGCACTTGAGAAATGTTCCACATATCAGAAGCACGCCTGGGAACGAAACAAGTTTCTGCTACAAATTTTAAACGCCCATAAACTTTATGAAAATGTATTTGTTTTATAAGTTTATTCATCGATTCAGGTTGTAAGCAAATGTTTTTATCTCATTCTATAAATCATCCTCACCGTTGGAAAGTTGCAGCAGACTGGTAAATTAGCAGTTTATAGGTTAGGCAAATATTTCCTTAATATTTTCAATGCAGGCAATTTCCGGGGCAAATTCTAACGATGGAATTCTCTTTTGTGTATATCTATAGTCATACCACGAATACACCATCTATGTTGAGAAGATACCATTTCGACGTCCCAAAGGACTTGAAAGCCAGTATAGTGGGTCAGCAACGTCCGGTGGCTTGTAGTCTAACACGATAACGACCACTTAGTAGCATTGTTGTCGATCTCACTTGGAATCCCTGCTTTAAACCTTAATTGCAACGTGACTAGCCATTTTGATATTGAGTATACATGGCTTAACATTTATTTAACACATTTTCAAAATAATTGAAACTTTTTCTAGGTTTCTTATTCAAGATAGACCGGGGAAAAGTCAACGATATACAATGAAAGATTTGCTGACAGAAATGTAATGTTTGCCATTTAATTTCAAAGATTTAAGGAAAAAATGTTTATTTTTTGATGGATAAATCTTTACTCTATGAAGTAATTATGGAAATTAATCTCAATTCAAGTCTGATATATTTAAAATTTGGAACATATCTGAAGCTTCAACATTAGGGAAATAGAAACAAAGAAGCTAATTGACGGACTATTATTTGGTAACTTCACTACAAAGGCCATAGCCGGGTAAGCATGGGTGGTCTGCCTTGGAATATATTTGGTTCATATTTGGATGGTAAGTTGCTCCCATTATGAAACTAATTTACCCCAAGTGCCCAATTTAAAAACAATTTTTCACAAAAGCTATAAAATTTTGTCGAAAAATTGAAAATATCAATTTTCTCGAAAATGGCTTAATGAATTTTAATGGTTTAAATATATATTTTACAAGGTATCACAGCAGTTTAAAAAAAATCAAGAGTCAATTATGACAGTCAAAAAAGGAAAGAAATTTTTCGGTAATTTTGAAAAATAAAATTTTCAATAAAAACTTTTTTGCAATGCCATAATCTTTTTCTTATAAAGTGACTCTTGACATTAGTAACAACATAAATTTTTCCTAGCATGATCCCAATGGTGCATCACAGTGAAAAAAGGAAATTGTTTTGTTGGCCCCTAAAAAGCATGCTATTTCATTGAAAAGCGGGGTTTTCTTAATTTTAACTCATGGTTTTCTTAAATTAACATCAATCGAAATTATAGATATGGTATTGCATAGATTTTACTTTACATCTTATATTTTTATCCTTTTCCGTTTGCTATAACATACGCCATACGCGTACATTCTACCTACACCTAATGTGTCTAATAAACGCAATATACATTATGCAGACCGCCTGAAATTATTTCTACTGCAATGTTCATCACAAATTGCAGAATAAATGTAAAAATATTTCTGTTTTCGAGATCCCTTGATTCATGATATAAAATAAGAGATCACAAAAAGAATAGAGAGAAACTCCGAAATGTTCATATTTGAAATATACGAAGAATAATGTTCCCGTTGACTGCTAACATTCGCCAAACTATTTTTAAGTTGATCAAGGTACACCATGTGGAGTTTGTCAGTCAGGTTTGTACATCTTAAGACTATATACATCCTAATAAAAATCTGTACTGCCTTAAACAACTCCGTTTTTAATCTTTCACCACATAAACTATAAACCGAACGCGTCCTCGGGTTGAGGATAGAGGGTTCCTGTACCAAGGGTTTCTGCTGAATATGGTTACAAAAATAAATAGGCATTCGCGAACAATTGTCCAGGGGTGGTCCCGAAGGAATTAACCCCCAAGCGGAGGTGTGAAAACCGTGCCGAAAGCTGAATGGCACCTGGGTGAGGTGTCTAGAACGGTGACTCTGGGATACCGGGCGACCTCTCAGAGTAAGCAGCCTTATCCTTGCATGCGGGGCTCTACAAGGATGGACGAACCCCTTTCCCTAGCTTCTCGTGGGAACAACAATGACAACACCAAACATAGTTGTAATAAGTGCGGTTCAAAACAACAGAACGCGCAGGGCTACCGACAATGGGTCGGCCAACATTGCCGAACAATCTAGAGCTGGGGGAGCCAATGAAAATGGATTCAATGCGATGGATCGGCGGGATCTCGTGACCTTTGGGTGGACGGAGAAACTGAATCACGACTTGCTA
>NC_046661.1:48502305-48504206 GCF_010883055.1 Belonocnema kinseyi | reverse complement strand
TTTTGATTGCGACAAATATTTCCTGCTGATTTCTTTACAGAAATTTCCAGGGCAAACTTTTTCTTCGTTACTCCATGAAAAAACGTGATTTGGTTCCAATTGCTTTTGAGATGCTGTGTAGTTATGGAAAACAGATCTATATGATACATTCGGTCTGGGAAATTCCGATTCCGAATTCTCGTCATCTGATGAATAATCTCCATCAGAGCCAGAGTAATCTGGATTAGGTATGATGATACGTTCATCATTTTCATCGGAATCCCATTCCGATTCGGAATTTGTTGGAAGTTTTGAGGCTTTACGCTTTGGCATTTTTTTTTTGCTGGGTGTACTCGAAAATTCCCAGGATGACAATGCGGTGAAGGTGTGGTTTGATGTCAGTGCAATAAAGGTTACGGAGTCGTTGGAAATTTTTTATTGAAAAACTATGCGCTTTTCGGAAAATTTGTCAAGGATAAAAAATTCTTGAAATCAGCCGAGGAATACGCCTGAATTTTTCCGGAGCGTTTTGAGCAAAATTTTGAATTTTGCAAAAATTGTTCATATGCAAAATCCAAAATTTTGCTCAAAACACTTCGAAAAAATTCAGGCGTATTTCTTGGCTGATAACAAAAACTTTTTATTATTGATGATTTTTCCGAAAAGCGCCTCGCTTATTGTAAAAAAATTCATGAATGTTTTCACAAAAATTTTGCCATTTAGACATTTAGACATTTAGACCGTTTAGACATTTATTCCATCGGTTAGTGAGATTTCAGGTTAATTACAGACTCGAAAAGCTTTGGAAAATGGTTCACAAAAAAATAGGCACGAAAAATCACGTTTTCTTTTGTTTAAACTGCATTTTGGGATAATAAATTAATTTTTTGAGGAATTTCATTGGCACAGTCGGGAAGAGCAGATCTTAAGCAATAAAAATATATGTGTCTCAATTTTTTCTAGTGTCGAATAGTCTTAGTTATTGGCCGTTGAAAAGCAGTGTCCCGGTAGTGGCGTTATGGCCGTTTAAGGGTTAATGGCATCCCTGAAGATCCTGAGCTCGTTGATAGAAGCGCCATACGACACCTTTTCGCTGGAGAGACTTATACAAACCTGGGCGTGCCACAGAGCCGCATTCAGGATGTGACATCTATAAAGGATACTCTCCGAAGCAGATACAAACGTCTCATCCGATAGATTTGGTCTTCCGAACTGTCGACGAGAAACAAAGTATCTGCAACGAACATGCTTGCCGTCCCGGTACTAGTCTATTTATTTGGAGTAGTTCCATGGACGAAGAACGAGCTCAGATCTCTTGATATCGGGACAAGAAAGGTTATGCACATGAACAAAAGCATGCATCTTAAGTCTTCCTTTCCGCGACTATACATCTCACACCGTCAATGGGGTCGCGGAATATTGTGTCTTGAATGTCTTCACAACAGGATTATTCTGGGTACAGCACATAGAGTTGCAAATGGAAGAGACCCTCTTCTTAAAATGGTCAGGAATCACGAAGAAGTGGACAAAGGAGCATTTCTGTACAAAGCAGCGGAGGAGGCTGCCGAAACACTCGGACTTGACTTCAGTATTAGGGGTGAGCAAAATGCATAAAATCCAATCTATCTCGAGTACTCACTCCTGAAAGCCCGGATTAAGAAAGCACAAGAGAAAAACTTTCGAGAACAGCTCCTCGATAAGAGGATGCACGGTATCTTCCACAGAAATGTGAAGGATCAGTCAGTGTATTGTGAGCTAACGTTTGCTTTCCTTAAATCGCCCGGATTGAAGTCTGGTACAGAGGGTTTCATTTTTGCATTCCAAGACGGTGTCATTTCCACCTAAACATACCGTCGCCACATTTTGAGCCAAGACATTCCCGATGATAGCTGCAGGGCATGCCATGCACACCCCGAGCATTT
>NC_046661.1:48501162-48502205 GCF_010883055.1 Belonocnema kinseyi | reverse complement strand
ATTTTACTCTTACATGATGCTTAGAACTATGAAAATTTTTTATTGAAAAACTATGCGCTTTTCGGAAAATTTGTCAAGAATAAAAAGTTCTTGTAATCAGCCACATTTATTCCACCCATTAGTGAGATTCCAGGTTAATTACAGACTTGAAAAGCTTTGGAAAATGGTTCACAAAGAAAAATAGGCACGAAAAATCACGTTTTTTTTTGTTAAAAACTGCATTTTGGGATAATAAGAAATTTTTTTGAGAAATTTCATTGGCACCGTCGGAAAGAGTAGATCTTAAGCAATAAAAATATATGTGTCTCAATTTTTTCTAGTGTCGAATAGTCTTAGTTATTGGCTGTTGAAAAGCAGTGTACCGGTAGTGGCGTTTTGGCCGTTTAAGGGTTAAGTTTTCCTCGCTTCAAATAAACCTTGGCGCATTTGTCCAATCCAAATTCAATTCCAATTTCCTTAGTATATCGTTCGATAATCCCCAGAGCTAGATGCAGTTTCTCTCTGTTTTTAGCAAATATCTTAAGATCGTCCATGTAAAATACATGAGTGACCTTGTACTTTCGATCTGGAGGTTTGCCACACAAGTAACCGTCGGAATGGCGAAGTGCTAGAGATAGTGGCAATAATGTAAGGCAAGAGAGGAGTGGGCTCATGGTGTCGCCCTGAAAGACACCTCTCTGAAACGTGAACTTGTTAGTTGTCACACGATTTTTGCCAGATAAAATAGTAAATCTGGTTTTCCAAAGCGGCATCAATCTCTCTATGCACGCAACTATTTGCGGATGAACCTTTAAGATTTCCAAAAGACAGATGATAAGTCTATGGGATGTAGAATCGAAAGCTTTCCGATAATCAACCCAGGCCATCGATAGGTCACGCTGGTAAAATGCTGCATCTTTGCAGACACATCTATCGATGAGCAGGTTCTCCCGACATTCGGATACGCCTTTCTTTGATCCTCGTTGTTCATACATTTCTTGCCACACAGGTTCAATTGCCCGAACAATCCTATCATTTAGGATAGCTGTGAATATCTTATAAAG
>NC_046661.1:48492395-48501062 GCF_010883055.1 Belonocnema kinseyi | reverse complement strand
TGGATCGTCGTATTAATTCCTTTACAGACTGTAGCCACCTATCTCACGGTTGTGAGACGTGGTTATGGCTGAAATTTTACCGCGATTTCGCTGGAAGCGGGTACAATTATTCAGATTAGCACCTGATGAAGTAAAATCTGGCGATCTTGCAGGCCAATTTATCGGACCGCCTCTATCAATCCAGCGAACATTGAAATCACGATTAAGAACTTCTCGTGCTACCGCTGAATAGTGTGCCAGACAACCATCATGCTGAGCTCAAGACTTCAAGCAATATTGGCAGTTCATTTTCCAAAATGTCTTGATATTTTTGATCATTTAAGCTGCCTTCGATAATATGGGAACGGATTAGTTTGTTGCCAATTATTCCACATAATACGTGGACAGTCCGTGGACGCTGATGATCGACTTCAGGAAGCCACTGCGGCTTTTCAATACTCCAGTAGTGCATGTTGTGTCGATTTACTATTCCATGGTTCTTAAAAGACGACTTGTCAGAGAATAATACATAACAAGAAAAGTTGGGATTTTGGTGTACTTGTTCACGTACCCACCGACAAAATGCTACCCGATTTTAAAAATCAACGCCATGAAGTTCTTGAGGTAAAGGGACATGATACTGATGAAATTTATTTCGTTTCAAAATTTTCCAAACACTGCTCTGTGACATTTCGGAATCATGAGCAATTTCTCGTGTACTAATGTGAGGATTATGTTGAGGATTATCTTGAACGGGTCTTTTGCTTAGGTTGAATACTACCATCGGTAGCAAATTTTGTGATAGTACGATAAAATTAAGCACGTGACACAATTCTATTTGGAAAACGCTGAGCGTAGATATTGACAGCATTATCAAGATTTCCTCCAGCTTCTCCATACACTAGAACCATTTCAATTTTTCCTCGTACGCTTAGATACTCCATTGTAAAGTAGTATTCGGAATAATATTTGATCTAACTAAAATGAGTTTTTTCTTAAATGGATTTTTTATAATTTACTGCATTTAAGGAATGAAAAAAGTAAACACTTCCGTAATGTTTCGATAGTCTCCGCTGACCTCAATCTAGAATAATGCCAGAGCTCAAATTTAGGAATATTAGGGGGACAGTGTTAATGTAAACGTATCACTTAATAATTACTTCTCAAGAACGGACGTACGTTTTGGCATGCTTTTCAAAATAATATAGTAATTGCCAAAGAGATCCAAAGCTCTATTGCCCTTATTCTTAACCGACTTCAAACAGAAGGAGGTTTTACCCATGTTCGTCCCGATGTAGTTTTTTATGTACGAGTTTTTATTGCACTCGTGCAACGATTCTGTAGTGATTTAAAAAATTCTTGGCATCAGTTTGCAGTTCACGTATTGACACATGCATATATATAGTGCGTGCAATATATAGTAGTGTAGTTGTACATAAAGTTTATATCCTTTATCTGGTGAAAGTCTGAAGATAGAGTTGTTTAAGGCAGTACAGAGTTAGATTAAGATGTATATAGTTTGTAAAGTGTACATAGTTTTTTTATGGTGTATATAGTCTTTATAGGTAAAAACCTGTCTGACAACCTCCACGTGGTGTACCTTGGGCAAACTTAAAAATAGTTTGGCGAATGTTAGCCGTTAACGGGACTAATATTCTTCGTATATTTTGTCTGTGACCATTTCGAAGATTCTTTCTATACTTTTTCTAATTTTGAGTTATGCTAATTTAAGAAAACCATGAGTTAAAATTGAGAAGAACGCTCGTTTCAATGGAACAGCATGCTTTTTAGGGGCCAACAAAACAATTCCTTTTTTTCACTCTGAAGCGCCATTGGGATCATGCTAGGGTAATTATATGTTGTTGCTAAGGTCAAGAGTCACTTTATAAGGGAAAAATTACATTTCTGATGTTTCGAACAAATTTTATAACTTGTGTAAAAATTTTTTTTGGAAGTTGGCACTTGGGGTAAATTAGTATCATAATGAGAGTAATTTATCATCCAATTATAAATCAAATATCTTTCAAGGCAGACCCCCATGCTTAAGGGGCTATGTCAGTTTCTTGGGTCTCAAACCAAGGGCTCTTCGGGATTAATGGTCCAATTAATGGATCAATTTTCGTGGCCCAATCGTCTCAAATTTTGCGATTATATTTAGTACCTCCTAAAATAAAATTCTACAAAATCAAAAATGTAAATGTTAATCTGAAACCGAGTTATGTGTGGAGCTGCGGAGGTAGAACAAAAAAGTTGAAAAACGGCTGCAGTTGTAGGTCACGTCAGGATGTACCAATATCTCTGAAAAATATTAAAAATTAAAAAAATAGCAGGATTTTGAAAAAAGTTTTGATTTTGCATGAAAAAACGCGCTCTTTTCGCATGGCAAAATTTCATTTTTATAAAAATCAAAAAGATAGTGCTTTATCCAATGCAAAAACATATTATGAGAAAAACGCGTTTAAAGTTTTGACTACTGGTTTATACTTACAGTTATTTTGCTTTTCTAGGGCCATACAGTTCACCTTTTTCTTGCTAATAAAATTATTGCTGATCAGCTGCAGCTTTTCTGTGAGCTGTCCGAGCCTCCTTCATGATCTCTTGGTGTCGTTTCTCAGCCAGGAGGTACGCGTCATGGCGCGCCCCTCGGCATATTCCCATGCACCTAATATGCTCCCATTTCAAAATTATTTTTGATACGGCCATATAACTTCAGAAAATTATTCTTAGAACAATATACTATCGAAATATGCAAAAACAAAAAAATCGATTTTTTGAAAGTGAGAAACTGGCGTAGCTCCTTAACCGGCTAAGGCCTGTGGTCAATAAAAGGATCGAACTTCAACCTGCAGACAGTATAATGGACATATACAATGAATCCTTCGATGCTTCGACGTTTGATAGATCAGATATTTTTACTTATTCAGTAGATACCTGTGTGTGTGTTATGCGCACCGAGCGGAATTTTAACGAATAAGATACTATGCCACAACATCATTATTTTTACCTAGAAAAACGTTCCTTTTTTGCTGGAAAAATGTTTAAAGGTAACTTTTCCAATGCATAAAATACCAAAGAATCCAGCCATTAAATGTGTACATTCTGGGATATTTCTATATAATGAAAACTCCCATAATTTGTATTCCTTATGCGAGAACTTTTTTAATATTCAATATTTAAAATGTGGCGGATAGTTTTTGAGGGATTTTTTAGTGCTAAAGGAATTGTATTAAAAATGACTAGGATATAGATTGAATGACAAAGCTTTTGAAAAATTATTTCTATGAAAGAAGGAAAATAAGTAAATAGTGCAAATAGTGACCAAAATTGGTCTCAAGTGATCCATCGTCTATCCCGAGGAAAACTGGTTCAAAAAAGATTTCCCAATACAAAGTGTATTGACTATATTATGCTGCCCTAAACTGTCGTATCTTCATTGACGAATACGTAAAGATGCGATACTTAACATAGGTATAACATACTTGACACACTCTGTTTTCGGAGATTTTTCTCAAGGCAATTATCTTTAGGACAGTCGTCTGCTGCATAAATAATATGGGTTATCGTTTTCTATTTTAAAAGAATTCGGAAGAATTCCAGGAAACTTATCATAATCCAGGTAAATTGGGACTAATTCAGAAAAAATTACAAACAAATCTAGTTAATCAAAGTTCGAGTGATTTTAGACGAGTTTAAGAGAAATGAAAAAAATTCCATGAAAGTCATGAAAAGAATTCTCTCGTGAGAATTTCAAGTAATTTAGATAGGCAGTAAGGGCTTTGAATTAAGTAAACTGGGAGTAAAAAGAATTCAGCGTAAATTCAATAGAATGTAAGTTAAATAAACTATAATATTCTAAAATTAAAAATCAAGGAATGAAATAAAATTTAAGTTGATTTAAAGAACTTAAAGGGCAAAGATGAGAATTCGATGAAATTCATGAAAATTCAACTCAAATAAAAAAAATGGCGTTAATTGAAAATAAATCAAGAATTCATGAGGAATTAGAAAAAAGCTATTAAAAATCCACTAACTTAAGTGAATCCAGAAGACGTCAAATGAATTTAAAAAATGCTGCGTGAATTATATGAGATTTCAATGCACATTTCAAATAAATATAATTTATTGAATATAATTAAAAGATATTTAAGAGAGTTTGATAAAACTTCTCTGCAATCAAGATAAAATAAATATAATTAATATGAATAGACAAATTTTTGAAACATCAAATAATTCCACTAAAATCATATAAATGGAAGTGAATACAATTAGTGACTAATATACTGATAAAATCGGTTGGACTCTGAGGTGAATTGCATGTATTTTGGGCGAATAAAAAAGCATCGGAATTCGAAAAAGAATTAATTTCATTTGGCAGACTTCAAGAGCATTTAAAATAATTTAGGCCAAATTCAAAAGAATTTGTACGAATTCTGTAAACTTCTGAAATTCTTGGGATTCAGAATTTAGAAATGTGTCTTCAATTTATTGAAAGCGGTACTAAGGTGATCTGTTTATTTTAAATTGTCACTCAAAAGTGACTTACGAAAAAAGTGACTGCATAATAGCCCTTAATACAAATAAAAATACAGATGTAAATATCCTCGGGTTAATGATCTACAGATACGTTAAAGTATCTTCCAACAGGACCCATATTTTTTGTTTTATTTATGACCTGCAGAGCTTTGAGAAACTTAATCTTTCACTGTACTTAATTAAGGGAAAAATTCAGAATATGAAGACGCATATAAATACTGTGATCTAGAAAAGATCTTCTTGATAAAGTTTCATTCAAATATTCCAAATGCAAAGAATAAATGTGAGCTTGAAGCTCAAGGTAATGCATTATCGAACGCGAAGCGTGAGATTCAACATACGTGCGTCCTAGGTGCGCACAAACTTGCGAGCCGCGACACAGCGGGCGGATTTTTTGTGATGTAACGATAACGGTAACTACTATCGGCGATAAAATTCGAGTCCTCTTGCTTTGACGTTGAAAATGTAAGTGAAGGAAAAATGGTAGCTAAATGAAGGAGTTATCATTTTAAAGACGCAAATGTTGTAAGCGAATGAGCCGAAATGTAATATTCCAAACAAAACAAAAATTGTAATTTTGTTGTAAATAAATATGCAACTGAACTATCTTCAGTTCTTATAAAGATAATAATGTGATTTAAATTGAAAGTAGTCAGTTGAACTATCTGCAACAATTCACAATTTGAAAGAAGTACTATATGTGCTTCTTGTTGTCTTCGTGCATATCGCGATATTTGATGTCAGTTTTTTATATATGAAGGCAAGTGCGAGAGCCTAGCTTGGTGCCGTTTTTTCACGGGATCGTCTTCGGTTTTCCTCACCACAGGTAAAGAGTTCGAAGGCCAGAGTGAGACTCAAAGGCACAGGAAGGAATAGGTCGAGCTGATAGTCTGGGATCCGAAGAGGAAAGTGAGCATCCATTGTAGGTCCTGATGATTTGATGACTGATTCTTCTGCAGAATTTTCTACTGATTCCGAATATATCGTGTGCCCATAGCGAATTCCGGGTCGTTCTGTTGTTATTTGACATTTGATGTGTTTAGATAAAAAATGTCATATTTCTGAAAATTGTTAAAGTTTTGAAAATATTTTTCCATTTTCATTTAAAGAGTTGTGATATGCAAAAATTTGGTTAATAGTGTATGTTGATTTAATTGACAGTTTTCGACAAAAACAATAAAATAGCTTTTTAATGAAAAGCCATTTCTACACTACATTTTTTATCATTTCACAATTTTTTTCTGGAATCATATAGAACTACCTCAGACAAAGATAATTTGTTTTGAAATTTGTTTGTTTGCGCTATTGGTTTGGAAAATTCTATTAAGTAGGATGTTTGCGCGTGTGCGTTTATGTGTGAGGTTGGGTTTCAGATTGCAAACCTGCAGCTTCAGAGACTCTCCTCGCTGCCTGGCCATTCAATGCTCTTACTAACACTCGTACACACAGACATGAAAACTTTGTATTTAATAAGAATTTTTTAAAAACTAAACTAATAGCCAGATTGTAAAAATTTCAAAACCAATTATATTTGTCTTAATTCTGTATGATTTCGGAAAAAAATTGTTAAATGATAAAAAATGTACTGTAGAAATCTTTTTTTATTGAAACGCTATTTTTTTTGTTGAAAACTATCAAGTAAATCAACATACACTATCAACAAAATTTGTGCATATCACACTTCTTTAAATGAATATGGAAAAATATTTTCAAAACTTTAATAATGTTCAGAGATATGACATTTGTTATCTAAACACATAAAATCTCAAATAACAACAAAACGACCCGGAATTCGCTATGTGCACCCGATATATTCGGAATCAGGAGAACATTCTGCAAAAAAATCAATCATCAAATCATCAGGACCTAAAATGGATGCTCAAGTGCTCAAGTCCTGTGAAAGAACGGCACCACGCTGCGCTCTCGCACTTGCTTTCGTATTTAAAAAACGGACGTCAAATATCACGATTTGCACGAAGACAACAAGAAGCACATACTTATTTCAAATTGTAAATTATTCGAGATAGGGAACTAACTATAGTAAATTTAAATCATTTCATTATCTTCATTAGAACTGAAGACAGCTCGGTCGGATATTTATTTACAAAAAACGAACAATCATTTTTATTTTGCAAATTTTTCGCCGACAATCTGTTCCGAAATATTTGAAGTACCACCATGAATTTTTTCAGATTTTCCCTAGTATTTTTTCAATATAAAATATGCTTCAAAGTTCATTGTCTTTAAAAGTTATGAAATTTCCTTTCTTTTTATCAGATTTTCAGAACCTTAATCTACACAAATTTTTATGACGTTGAAGTTTGCCACAGATATGGATTTCAACGTTGTGTAATTAATATAAAAAACTAAGAGTCACGTCGAAAAAGTAAAAACACCTCTCGATTCGTCTCGGAAATATCTCGAAGTGCATTTTTTGTTTTTTTGTTTAAACAATTTTTTAAACAATTACTCTATTTGTTATATTTCTGTAATTGTTATAAACAAAGTATGCATCGGATCGAAAAACCAAGTGCACCAATGCATTCCTCTCGAAAAAATCTAGATGCGCATTTTTTTGTTTTTTCGTAAACCCATTTTTTAAACAATTAGAGCATTTGCTGTTCAGCGCTGTGTTGCTCCGTGCCCGTAGATATGGATTTCAAAGTTGTGTAATTAATATAGAAAAAACTAAGAGCCACATCCAGAAAGCAAAACATCTCTGGATTCGTCTCGGAAATATCTCGATGTGCATTTTTTGTTTTTTAGTTTAAAAATTTTTTTAAACAATTACGCTATTTGTTATCTTTTTGCAATTTTTATAAACAAAGTATGCATCGGATCGAAAAACCAAGTGCACCAATGCATTCCTATCGAAAAAATCTAGATGTGCATTTTTTTGTTTTTTCGTAAACCCATTTTTTAAACAATTAGAGCATCTTTTGTTCAGCGCTGTGTTGCCCCGTGCCCGTAGATATGAATTTCAAAGTTGTGTAATTAATATAAGAAAAACTAAGTGTCGCATCGAAAAAGTAAAAACACCTCTCGATTCGTCTCGGAAATATCTCGATGTGCATTTTTCGCTCAAACACTTTTTCAAACAATCACGCTATTTGTTATTTTTCTGCAATTGTTATAAACAAAGTATGCATCGGATCGAAAAACCAAGTGCACCAATGCATTCCTCTCGAAAAAATCTGGATGTGCATTTTTTTTCGTAAACCCATTTTTTAAACAATTAGAACCTTTGTTGTTTAGCGCTGTGTTGCTCCGTGCCCGTAGATATGGATTTCAAAGTTGTGTAGTTAATATAAGAAAAACTAAGTGTCGCATCGAAAAAGTAAAAACACCTCTCGATTCGCCTCGGAAATATCTCGCAGTGCATTTTTTGTTTTTTTGTTTAAACCATTTTTTAAACAATTACTATATTTGTTATTTTTCGGCAATTGTTATAAACAAAGTATGCATCGGATCGAAAAACCAAGTGCACCAATGCATTCCTTTCGAAAAAATCTGGATGTGCATTTTTTTTTTTCGTAAACCCATTTTTTAAACAATTAGAGCATTTGTTGTTCAGCGCTGTGTTGCTCCGTGCCCGTAGATATGGATTTCAAAGTTGTGTAATTAATATAGAAAAAACTAAGAGCCACATCCAGAAAGCAAAACATCTCTGGATTCGTCTCGGAAATATCTCGATGTGCATTTTTTGTTTTTTAGTTTAAAAATTTTTTTAAACAATTACGCTATTTGTTATCTTTTTGCAATTGTTATAAACAAAGTATGCATCGGATCGAAAAACCAAGTGCACCAATGCATTCCTTTCGAAAAAATCTGGATGTGCATTTTTTTTTCGTGAACCCATTTTTTAAACAATTAGAGCATTTGTTGTTCAGCGCTGTGTTGCTCCGTGCCCGTAGATATGGATTTCAAAGTTGTGTAATTAATATAAAAAAAACTAAGAGTCACATCGAGAAAGCAAAAACACCTCTATTCGTATCAGAAATATCTCGATGTGCACTTTCGTTTTTTTGTTTAAACAATTTTTAAACAATTACGCTATTTGTTATTTTTCGGCAATTGTTATAAACAAAGTATGCATGGGATCGAAAAACCAAGTGCACCAATGCATTCCTCTCGAAAAAATCTAGATGCGCATTT
>NC_046661.1:48490486-48492295 GCF_010883055.1 Belonocnema kinseyi | reverse complement strand
TTGTTGTTCAGCGCTGTGTTGCTCCGTGCCCGTAGATATGGATTTCAAAGTTGTTTAATTAATATAAAAAAAACTAAGAGTCACATCGAGAAAGCAAAAACATCTCTGGATTCGTCTCGGAAATATCTCGGTGAGCGTTTTTTGTTTAAACAAGTTTTTAAACAATTACGCTATTTGTTATATTTCGGCAATTGTTATAAACAAAGTATGCATCGGATCGAAAAACCAAGTGTACCAATGCATTCCTCTCGAAAAATTCTAGATGTGCATTTTTTTGTGTTTTCTTAAACCCATTTTTTAAACAATTACGCTATTTGTTATTTTCCAGGGTTAGAAAATTAATGAAGGAAAGCCAAAAGTTTGGTTCCTTTACACAACATCTGTAGGGTCGTTAGTTTTTATAAAAGGGGCCTTATTTATTACCTGTGACTGAATTGCTGTTATAGTTTTCACATTTCAGAAAATATTTCTAGGTTTCAGCAGCTTGGTACCTGTAATTATGTTTCAGTTATGCTTTTGCCATTTAGGGATAGAATTGTTCTGTTCTTCAGTCTGTGGTTAGCTTGGTTGAAGGAACCTTCGGATAAGGTGACAGTAGTTTAAAATTAAAATTATTTCTTGAAAGAAAGGTCCTACTAAGTATTAATGTGAAGTGTTTCATTGCCACCTGATTGTTAGAAATCTTGAGATACGTACTTTTCTTAATATGGATTATCGGTTTTTTAAAACTTTTTGTCCTGATTTTTAGGACTGATTTCTTTCATAGTTCGATGTTCTTCGTGTTTCCTGTCAAATACCTAGCAGACGAAACTTTTTCATTGAAGAATCTTCGGATAAAGTGACAGTGGTGTAAGCTGCAGAATAAATTCGAATGTGAAGTGTTTCACTGCCACGTGATTGTTAGAAATCCTGAGATACGTGCTTTTCTTTATGTGGATTATCGTGTGTCTTCTTTAAGGGTAAGTACTCTTAAAACACCATACATTTTTATATGATCAAATTAGAAATATACGGAATCAATCACATGATGAACTTTATTATTCTCAAGCACTCGTGAATGTTTCTTTTGTAAAACGTATGGGTAATTTTTTAGTATATGCAAATCAGGTAAGAGTCTTAGAAATCATAGCTCTTATCTCTTCATTTGTTTACAATAAAGTGTGCAAAGGAATTGAATATGTGTATTGATGCCTTAAATAGGTAATGAGAATTTGATTACTTCACGCTGAAAAAAAAACCAAATAGACGATGGGATACAATGCAAGAATCAAATCCCGGAAATTGATAATTAATTACAAAGAAATGAAATAGCCAGTAAGCAGTTTTGCTTATCAAAGGCAGAATACAACAATAAATTGACGAAAAATGTAAGTGAATTTGAAAATAATCTAATGATATTGATCAAAATAAATAAGAGACCGGTAAATATCTATGTTAGGTCAAAATTTGTAAAGATTGTAAGAAATTATTACGTGTTTTCTGAAAAACAACGTAAAAATACAACGACAAATGCGTTCGTACATTCTTTTGCAACTTCGAAATCATATCGAACATCAAGTTGCATAGAGCAAACATGCACACTGGCTATTTCATTTGTTTGTGTAATTAATTATATCTTTGCATCATTAGATTGTTACATTGCGAGGCAGATAATTGGTCATCACCCAACTCGCATTGATATCTGCTTACGTGTACTCCCTCAATTGCTACCCCTCACTTGCCTCTATCCAGTATATCTCGCGGCGAATTAAAGGCGGGCATAACAAAGATCTTGAAATTAGTGTCCATTGTCCTTATAATCAATTTGTA
>NC_046661.1:48458086-48490386 GCF_010883055.1 Belonocnema kinseyi | reverse complement strand
TTTACCGCGATTTCGCTGGAAGCGGGTGCAATTTTTCAGATTAGCACCCGCTCCCGGCGAAATCCTGCGGTTGTCCTTACGACAAATTTTTAATTATATATACTATTAATGCTGATTAATGTATATGTATACATTATGAGCTGCGTAAAAAATTCATGGCTTCCAATTTGGAATTAACAAAATTGGAGCTCCGTCATTCGTTTTCCTTAATTTTCCAGAAAGTAATACAAAAAAACTTCAGTTTTGGATAATTCTTTAATTTCATACAAATTATTATGAATATTTTTATAATCAATTTTAGGAATATTAACATACCTTTGAATTTGAAGGAACTTGTTTTTGTAGAGATAATTCAGCCGACTTAACGAAGTCCTGAAAGTTAGCGACTGTCTCTTAGTTGGCAGAAGTCAAATTCACGCAAAGTTTAAGGAGGGACCCGAGACGCGACGTCGAGACGCTTCGACCAGAGAAGAATTTAACGATAATGAAGTTACACAGTGGCAAACAGAGTCGTTAGCACGGCGCGTCCATTCGTACAAATGTCAAATCCTGGTATTTCCTGACTCAGAATTCCTCCCAAATTCGAGGTAACAAATCTTTCTCAGAAATTGTTTTTGAACTCTGCCTCTGAATTATTTTGTCTGCTAGATTACTAAATCTAAAAAGAGTTTATATCTTCACACCTAAGAAAAAATGTTTCCTCGCTATTATTGGGGTTTGGCTCATATAAAGGAGAATTTACGACTGAGTGAGTTTCCTTGGATATCTCACCTATTTCTACAAGTAATAGACATTAGGAACAATTTTATTAGAACTTTTTCATTACAAATACTATAGGCGGAATCACATTCCACGGAAGTTTCTAGATTTTCAAAATAATGTTATAACATTCTATCAAATGAATTAGGTACAGCACATTCTAGAAATAATCCACGAGAAGATCAAAAAATCTTCTCATACATATAAGATATATTATGAAAAAAATATTTTATGAAAGACGTGAAAACTCCAGAGAAAACTTGAAAAATTTGTGATTTTTCATGTGCTTGCTGGAGGGGTGGGTTACATTTTGGGTAAGTGACATTTGGGGACGGATGTCAGATAAAACGGACCCCCGTGAAGATAGCACTACGAATATAAAAAATCGTATTTTTCATGAGCGAGATGGAAAAGTGATTCGAGTTGTGACTAATCACATCTCTGTGACCAGTCACTAACACGTGTTTGTCAAAGAGCGAGCTCAAAAAGTGGTATATGTTGAATGCAATTTAAAATCTATCTAGAAAATTGTATTATATTACACAGTATTTAGAAATATTCCATATTCTTTAAAATTACTAAAATCAGTTATATTGCAGTATAGCAACAATATAATAATCAGCTAATATGCTATAATATCTCAGATCAATCTAAATATTTTCAGGATGGTACAGAAACGTCTGAAATATTTAAAAATTACAGGCTAGTATAAAGTATTCTAGAAAATTCTCATTTATTTCAGAAGATTAAAAAAAGTTGTGGTTATTTTAAAGTACTCGAGTGAAACTAATAAGTACGGGAGTGATCAATCACTGATTATCCAAACTATAAAACAAAGTCAAGACGTTTTTATCAGTCTAGCCCTGGCCACGAGCGAGACATTATTTTTGGTCTTAAGTTGAAATTCTTCGCCTCCAAGCCAAACTCAAGGACACCGACAAGAAAAGGGTGTAAAGACGTCTGAGGGATCATCGCTAATCCTCTTTAAATTTTACAGAAGGTTTATATTATTTATCTGCATGGTATTTATTTTGTATGCATTAATAATTTTGCTTAACCTAATTTTTTAAATGAAAATTTTATATGCCTGTAGTTCTTGAGACTTACAGGTTCCGAATTTTGAATGAGCAATTCATTTATTACAAAGTTACCAGCTCTATCGGTCGTAAAATTTTAATCTTTACCAGATGTTAACTATTTGGCCCCAGGCTAGCTACCTGATTCCTGAAAATCGCAGGCCCTGCCGGTGAAGTCCATTCATTGTAGAGGTCGGAGTATAATGGAAAATAAAATTTATAAATGAAAAATTTCGTAATTTTGATCCTGGAAAATATTAAAGACCTAAATTGCTAATATAACTTTCTTTAGCAAAAATTTTGTCCACATCTCAGGAATTAAACTTCTCATCTCAAGATGAGTGCATCCCGAATTGTTTCTAAAACCCGTCGTAAACATTAGTCATAAACTCAAGA
Source organism: Belonocnema kinseyi (assembly GCF_010883055.1). Lineage (NCBI taxonomy): Eukaryota > Metazoa > Arthropoda > Insecta > Hymenoptera > Cynipidae > Belonocnema > Belonocnema kinseyi. The sequence goes on along the minus strand of NC_046661.1, from coordinate 48,488,155 downwards.
CCTACGTTTTCGACTACTAAGCCTCGCCCCTGGCCGCCAACGAAACATAGCCGTCTTGGGGACGAACTCATGACGAGCCAAGTCGAACTCAAGACAAAATATTTTCACTCGGGGTGTTGTAAACGACAGCTTGTCCAAAAATTCCATAAGTTCACGATTAAAGTGATTTTGTGAGAGAAATATGTTTTGAATGTTGTCCGTGAGGATATACAATACCCAACGGATATAAAACCTCTTATTTATAATTATAATATTAATAGCATAAAAATGCTTAATAAAACGTTACTTAGGTCAAATTTTTAGTTTCAGATTTTGCATAATATAGAGTTAAATAATTTATGTCACAATTAACATTTTACATAGTTGCATTTTACTTATTTTAGAATTTACGGACCATATTATTTGACATTGCGATAATCATGTTTGTGGATCTCTATTTTTATGTATTTCACATAACTAATTATCTCCCATTAGCAATAATACGGCTTCATTTCTTGTCACCTCTTTTCAGTTGAAAAAGTTAAATTTTATTCAAAATTTCAACTTGCACACCAAATACAGTATTTTGAAGCAAGAAAGACGAATTTTCAACTAAAAAAGACGACTTTTCTAACAAATGAGGATTTCCTCACCAAAAGGTTTGGTTTTCCATATAAAAATATAAGTGTTTAATGAAGCAGTTGAAATTTTAATAAAAAAGATTACTTTTTAGGAAAATAGTTCAATTTACACTAATTATAAAACAAAAATATAATTTTTTTTAATAAAAATAATTAGCTTTCAATCAAAAAGGATCAATTTTTAACCAAAGAAGATGAATTTAAACAAAACAGTTAAATTTTCAACCAAATAGTATAATTTTTAACCAAGAGATGAATTTTTAGCCAAAAGGTGATATTTTTTTAGCAAATAGTTGAATTTTCCACCCAAAAAGACGATTTTTAAAATAAAAGAGAATTTTCAATTCAAAAAGTATCAATATTAGACAAAAAATATGACTTTTCAACAAAATAGTTGAATTCAGATTAATTCTGAAAAAGAAATATAATACTTTTGTTTTGTTTTTGATAAAAAAACTAACCATCAATCGAAATATATTTTTTGAACCTAGAGGTTAATTTTAAACAAAAAAAAGGTGTCATTTTAAGAACCTAGTTCAATTTCCAATAAACTAAATAAACTTTCAAACAAATTGTAGAATTTTGAACTAAAAACCAAAAACATAATAGTAGACTTTTTAATAAAAATTATTAACTTTCATATATAAAAGGTGAATTTTCAACACCTAAAAAAGAGAAAGAAGATTTTTCTACCAAAAGATAAATTTTCAACAAAAAAATATGAATTTTCTACAAAAGTATAAATTTTCGACCAAAAACGATGAATGTTTCAAAAAAATCGTTGAATTTTCACAAAAAGTATGTTTTTTAACTAAAAGAGATTATTTATTAAACAAAAATACAATAATAGATTTTTCAAATAAAAAGAATGAATTTTTAATAAAAAAAGATGAATGTTCAACCAAAAAATACGAATTTTCAATAATAAAAATGAATTTTCTGCGAAACAATATAATTTTTTTACCAAAAACGATTGCATTTAAACAAAAGACTTTAATTTTCAATAAAATAGTTAAATCTTTAACAAAATAGTGGAATTTGTAACCAGAAAGTAGAATTTTCAACCAAAAAAATTATTCATTAAAAATCCCACTCCTGGATTGAAAGTTGAACGAATTTTTTTAAATTTTATTGTTTTCGTTGCAGATTCATAATTTTAGTTGAAAGTTCGTTTTTTCAGCTAAAAAATTGAACTAAAAATTCTTTTCGTTGCAAACAAGTTTTTTTAAACTGCAAATTGAAATATTTTGTTTAAACAGTCAACTGAATAATTGTAAATTAACATTTTTGTTGATATTTCATGTTTTTGTTTCTAAAATTAAAATGTTTGATAGAGAATTCGACTTTTTGGCTTGAAAATTCAACAAATTGGTATAGAATCAAACTGTTTTGTAAACAATTCGTTTTTGTTTTTATTGAAAATTCATTCTCAATGAGAATTTATCTACTTCATTTTTGTTTAAAAATTCAAAATTTTGATTAAAGAATTATGTTTTTTTTTGGTTGTTGAAAATTCGCCTTTTTTGGTTATAATATAAATATATACTATAAAATATAAAATATATACTATTTGGTCAAATCTGTTTTTTATTTTTTATTAGTTTTTTGTAGTGGTAATATCAACTATAAAACTTCTTGTTAAACATTAATATTTTTTGTTGAAAATTCAACAATTTGCTTAAGATTATTTTTCATTCTTGAATGAAAATTTTTTCTTGGTAGAAAATTCACTTTTTGGTAGAAATTTCATCTCTTTTTGATTAAAAATGAATTTGTTTAATAAATCAACAATTTGGTAACAGATTTAACTATGTTATAAACAATTAAATGATCTTGTGAAAAAATAGTTTTTATTTTTGTTTCATTGAAAATTAGGTCTCAATGGAAATGTAAATACTCCATTTTCAGGGTGGCCATTTTAATCAAAGAAAAAAACTTCTGGGCATTTTTCGTTTTACGACAAATCACAACTGTTTTGTTTTATGTAACATTTGCTTATTACCTATTTGTCACCTATTTTAGAAAAAATGTCACCTATTCACCTTTTTGACGACAATAGGTACTCTGATGACTATACTCGTATGTAGAGATATACTTCAGCCATAATTTGACTGAACCTCAGCTATAGCTATATTTAAGAAAAATATCCCTTAAGTCAGTAAAAATTCAAATATGCATAAAGTATGAGATTGTCTGATTTGCCATACTTTTGCTATGATATCTCAGAGATCACTGCCATATTATTTCATACAAAGATGTTTTTACTCGGAGTATTCTGGGATTGTTACAGAATTCAAGAAATAAAGACAGTTTACTCAATTCTAAAACGATCTACAAAACTTGAGGATATTTAAGATTACTTCAGAAGGTTAAAGGTTGCGGATAAATAAGAAAAATTCTAGAATGGGCTGAGAATCTTACATATGTTTTTCAAATAGATTCCAGAATCGAATTCCAGAATTTATGTAGAACTGCAAAAGAGAAGAATTTTAAATACAATTTTTACTGTGAACTATAATATCGAAAATAGTTTTAAAAGGTTCAAGTTTATTTTTAAATTGTCGTAGTATGTTATTTTCCGAAACATTAGAGGATTCTCTAGGAAATTACAAATATTTCATAATTCAATCAAGCAAAACAATAAATTCAAAATAAGAATATTCTAGAGCTTATACTAAATTCATTACAAATCGGACAGCCAATCCATTCTAAAGTCATACATTTATATTGCAGTTTTTACATTCTCATCAGAGAAGGTATCAGATTTGTGTAAAATTTGACCCCCCCCCCTCTCCTCCCAGTTCTTGTTAAATCTCTATGTTTCAAGACCCCCTGAAACCGAAAAACAGGTTTTTACGAATGTGTATGTCTCTATGTATGTATATATGCATGCATGTTTGTGTCTCTTAACATTAAAGCATATATAAGAACAATCAAGAAGGGATGAACAATTTTACATACAGTATATTTCAAATTGATCGATTTTTAAGCATAATTGGAATTTTTGGTGTGACTTAAACTAATAATATATTTTAGTTTTTTTGACAATAATAATCTTGAATAATATTTATAAGAAAATAATTTCCAATTTCCAATTCTTTTCAACCAGAATTATTGTTAACTCAAATATTTTATTTGAGAATTAACACTCTTTATGGAATATTATTACAGAAAAATGTAAAGCAAGTAAGATAAAAAAACTTTTTTTCTCAGAAATGAGTTAAGTTTTTTTTATTAAATTATGTCTAAAGATTATAGAAATGAAAAAAGGTAACACTTCAACATGACACTTATAAATCATATGCGATATTCAATTTTTAGTGTATAAAAATTTGTTGACCGTGACAATACAACTTGGGCTATTGAGCGTTTTCAATTTCTGATTTAAAGTAAATTCGTTCTCTAGAATACTAAAAAATATTCATTAATTGTATAGAAACAACAAGAATGTTAAAGAATTATCAGTCTTTTTCAGAAATAAAACGATGTTGAAAAAATTCCTAAAACACTACAATTGTTTTAAATTATCCAGAACCCTGGCATCTATTCTAGAACATTCTTAAAGTTTCTCGAAGACTACAAAGCAGAATACTTAAGAATTTTTAAGGTCATCTTAGAATATTTAAATAATTTTAATTTTTTAGTAGAAATACACCCGCTTAAGGTTTTTTAAATAGTTTTAAACGTATTCTTTTTCTTTGAGTATAATAATATTTTTACCTTTTTTACATTGCTATCCATATGCGGAGATCTAGCTACATGAAAAAAATTACCTTAGTTTCTAATCACTGATATAAAAAATATATAACAGAACAAAATGTATTCCCTGTCGGAATTCCACATGGCAGGAGATTCAATTTGAGCCAATCTCGTGGAACTTCGAAATAAAAGCTTCTAGTCTGGGGGCTAACAAGCAAAATCTCCAAGTTGCTTCATTTTTATAATTTTTTTAACTTTTGATATAAAAGAAATTTATATAATATAGAAAATTTTATTCTCTATTGCATTTCTACTCACGTTGAGGTAAATTTCCAGTAAATTTCCAAATTATTCGATTTTTCTTATATTTTGACAACTGAAAAGAATTGGAATAGATAAACGGATAGAAATGTTTTCCTCAAGTATGCTGCAGCTAATAAACATTCAATACTAAATTTCTATCCTCTAGGAGTGCTAAGCGTCATGCAGATGGACATGCGGACGGAAATCCGATTCTCGTTATAAGAGTTCCCGGCACGGCATATCCTATGAAAGCATTAAAATGGTGTACATTTACATAGTGCACCAGTCGCTTGTCCTATAAGACATTGCAATTAAAAATGTTTGTTTTTTCTTGTTCTTTTTTAAAAAGAAATGTAAGAGTTGCGTAACTCAGTACGAAAGCAGCACTACAATCTTAGTGTTTCAAACAGACTGAAATCTTAGTAGAAATTAGTGCTTCTTGCTTCTTGGAGTGGTATTCGCGAGATGAGGCATGGGACCTGAAGCGAGACTGTACATGCAGGCTTGTCTTTTTCATTTTGGAGACCGGACCACATTCGCGAAAAAGAAAAAGCTGGTTCCCTATGTCCTTTGAGTTTGTGGCACATGTTACTACCAGTTACTCACAGCTTGAAAGAAAAAGGTGAGGAAAGACCCCTTTTAATCTCGGGAGGCAACAGCAACGGACAACTGGCGCGTTATTGCCCCACTTATATTGAGAGTTCGTTCCTCTAATCCAACGGGCAATGGAAAACTGTGAAAAAAAAATTGGCTGAATCCACAAATAAAAAACTTTAATAATATTAAAGTCAGTGCTCATGTTCCTTTGAACAATTAAACACTTTAACTTGCTTTCGATCCAAATTTCTTTATCAGAAAAACGTTGATAACGAGTCGGTATAAAGATGCGGATAAAAATAAGAAAGAATTTAAAATAGAAAATAGAGGAGTGGCTTAAGAGAGAAAAGAGATGGTGCGATACGCTTAACATTCATTTACAATCCTTTATACTGCGTAAGTCCTACTTAGCCGACGGCTATAAGAATAGTTTCTGTTTTACGTAATAAATAGCAACTCATCCTTTCATTTCAGAACTCAAAGCAAACATTTTAAGCTTTTAAATATCTTTAATTTCAAGCACTGTTTCTTACTTTAAAATATTGACCTGCTTCTAAATAATTACGTGAATAAATTTATGATTTTAATTTATCTTTCTTTAGCTTGTGCACCCAAAATGAAAGAAAATGTATTCTTTTGTTAGAATATGCTCGATTAATGTTTCTAAGTTATGTTATAAGAAGTTCGCTACTCGTCAATCTAATAATTTTTTCTCGTTAGAAACTGAAGTCGGAAAATAAGAATGGATTTAAAAACACTTCAAGTGTTTTTTTTTCAAACAAAAATGTTTAAATAAGCTTCAAAATAAAAACTTATTACGCTCGCAATCTCCTCGTTTGACCTTATATTTTTCTTTTACATTTTCGCTTGGCTCTTTTCATCCTTTTTTCAGCGCCTTTAATCATGTGTCTGCCCTCAAGCCTGCGCTTTTCGTGAAAATTTCTGCTGCTCTCTTGAAAAAGAAAATATTACCAGAACCGAGAACGTTTTTTCTGGATATTTTCAAGTTTCAATTCTAAATTATGCACTAATTTTGGTTTAATGTTCGAGACAGGAGCTGAGAAGAATCCCCTATGAGCAATGCCTAAATTCATATCTTAAAAACACGTGGTTGTGTGCCATAGAAAATGTATGGATCATTATTATAAACAGTTTTTTAAACTTCGGGATATTTATTATTAAAAATTAATAATTAATAATAACCAACATTGTTCTCTAACATTAGCAAGGATTCGAACGAAATTAAGGGATATTTTTGAATATTTTTCAATTATTCTCATGTAGAAATTTCCCCGGTTGGCCCTGATACAACAAGGTTTCTGGTCGGATCCCGGCAGCGCTACCCCTGGCTGGGTTTAATGGACAGGAACCGGGCGGGAGACGGTCGGGCTACATTTTTCTCGAGTCACGTATTCCGGGTCCGGCCGGGTACTGGTCGGGTTAATGTTTTTGTAGAAATTACACATTTTTTAAGAGCCGTGATATTATTAAAGACGTAATTATGGATGCTAGATGAATTATTATTTAAAAATTAAAATTTAAAGATTTATGAGATCAGTGAAACAAAAATGAGCTTTTTCAAATTCTTAAAAAGCACATTAAATTTTTTCGAATAATTTAACATATTAATTCAAACTTTTATCGATTGTGCTATGTGCAACAAAATAAATGATACTACTTCTTTAAGTGATGGCATGCTTTTTAACAGTTCATCAAATTGTTCTTTCTTCAAACCAGTATAATGTTTAACTGTCAAATCAGACATTTCTTCAAAAAAATCGAAATTGATTGATGACTCTTTTTCATGTAATGCTAACTCTCTCAGCAGGTCCACCATGTCACTTATTTGCTTAGCATCAAATGTATTTTGAGCATTCGTAGGTATTTCTTTCCAGTACAACGTATTGTGACTATCACAGACTCTACATCCTTGTCGTATATAATATCTAAAGTCTTTCAAAACCTGTGATCTAGTAGAATCTGAAACTCTAAGACGTCCAGAATTACAGCCAAAAAAACACTTTTTTCTGAATGGAAAGCTCCTTTTATGTCTAATTGGATAGAGGGAACCGACGACTCAGATATTATTGGCTGCTCTGGATCCGTATGATGTCTTCTGAAACAAGAACAACAATTATAATAAACAAAATCGAATTGAGATATTGGATGTTTGCTTTTACCAATAGATCCTAAATTAAAATAGCTGAAAGCTTCATGGTTTTGCTGCTCTCCTGTAAGTGTATATTTACTAGCACCATTCCTTAATGATTTACCACAAGAACAACAATAATCACTTTTAGTAAGTCCAGTAGCTGCTTCGGGTTTATCCCGTACCAGAGGCTGGAACTCCCCAAATGGTACATCCGTCGTTTCGCTCATCTTCCTCTCCACGATGGACTTCAGAGGCATCGTTGTCGCGAATACGTTTTCAAATATTCTCTGCCATGATGGCATAATCACGCCCAGGGACTTAGACAAACAACGAAGCTGTTTGTTACCGCTGTCACCGCAGGGAGGTGCTCTGGACGCAGCGAATTAAAGACGTTCTTTTGGGACATTCACGTTAGAAAGTTATGTTGCGTATATTTAGTTTAGTTTAGATATTCCAGTATGCACCGTGATCAGGGTTTCAGGGCACCTCACCCACGACTCCCGGATGTGTGCCTTGAGGTGTTCCCGAGAAGCATCGGACTTCTACAGTAGGTGCTCAGTATGAACTTTCCGGCCTTTTTGTATTTTTTTGGTGCACTTTCGTGCGATTTTGTTGTCAGAGTAGTGCATGCCTTGCATTTGACGAAACCTATAGTAACCGGGTTCTTCATCAGTTCCCGATTACTCGACCTACAGTTTCTTTACAAGTCGAATCCAAACGACTTGAGAACCGCGATTTTATTTTTAGCACATAAACTTTCTGAAAAAAAGTCAGAGGTACCCACCGGGAATCGAACACAGGCCTCCCGCATGGCAGTCCTGCACTCTATCCATGAGCCGCCGCGGCTCTTTGTTGACTATGTTTTTCGGGACTTCGAAAATGCATGGCGTTTATTTGAATCATCTGTGTAGTGGGGAGCGAGATGGAGTGAGTCAGAAGCCGAAGCTAGGCATGTAAAAGCTATATATATTCTCGAAGTTAAAAACATACGCAAGATAACTTTTTCCTATAAACAAAAACAATACAAAAAATAGTCGAGTACTTTTTTCCTTAAAATAGCTCAAAAAATCTTATCTTATTTTTTAATTTAGCGATATTTTTTTTCAATTTTTAAGCAATCATTTGTTATTAACTTTTTTCTGACCATTCGGACGCATAGCCATGCTTGAAATTCGTATTTAGTGGGTCAAAATACATAAAAAAAAACAGTTGTCAAAGTCCATGTGAATTGAAAAGGCAATTGGGGCCCCCCATGACTCTCGGACTAATACGTATATTACAATTATCTTTATCTCAGGACTGCAGCAAATACCAAGGCCAAAGCAATGATTTTTCTAAACTTCTAACTGAATACTTTAATCTAAGATGTATTTCATTACTGGGATCTGGAGGCCCAGAAACCTCTATACAAATGGGCGAGGTTCTTTCTCACCACTAACCGACACTCCTCATCTGTTCGTATATAATTATTCGTTTTAGAAAATATACAAGTTGAGTTCTAACTTGCAAGAAAATACAGGAGAAGTAGGAAAAATGAAAAAAAAGACGGTATAAAGGTGGCAGGTGGGGTCCAAAATCTTCAGGAAATTGCGTTACGTGATGTATTTAAAAGATTCTCATTCCAATTATTCGCTGACAACTGGGACTGATTTTGCTGCAGCACATTTTGGAATCCGCGAAACTAAGCCTCCACGAATTGTGGAAACATAGTATCACAGCCGACACTGACCGACGCGACATAAGGTATTGGAGTAGGACGCGACAAGGATTAAATGGCCACGAGCTGTATAATAGCGCAAGCGTTCCGAAAGCCTTAGATTTTGAAAGATTAGAATTAAATTATATTATTAGAAGATTAGAAAGCCACGATTTTGAAATTAACTCTTTCTTTCTACTTTCTTTTTTCAGAATTACTCGTTAGGCTCAGCCCTATTTCCTTGATTTTCCTTACTTCTTCTAATTTCTTCATCCACATCAATCTCTGTCCATTATTATCCAAAATCCATCTGAGAAACTCAGCCACACTCAACTGTCCATTTGACTCTCATGTACATTTCTCTAATACATGTGTCTATGACTCCATTTCGTATCCACATACTCGTACTCTACACAGATTCTCATCTTCTTCCATCCGATTTCTACAAACTCTTACTTCGTCTCTCATTCTAAACCATATCACCCTACTCCCTTTGTCTTCCTTTTTGATTTTTTGCAGATATTCTGGTTCCGTCAGCCCTTTCACCATCATAATATGCTATATATTGTACCTCGAGTCAATAATTTTTGCCCATTTCTCCTCTCCTCTAATAGATCTAACTCTATGCCAGGCCACTCCATAATCCCTTCTCGAATTTCAGAAACCCTCATTTTCTTTTTCCTTTCTTTCTCGTGTCCTTCTTCCGCACTTCATCCAAGCATATTTTTGCTATTATATTGCCCTCTCCCTTTTCCAGGTCCTCTTCAAACTTCTAGGCTCTTTTAAATTGTGTAGTTGCCATTTTTTCTCTTCCTTATTCTCTCCCTCAACATGAATCTTGCGAAATTGCAACTAACCCCTATTACCTATCTTAGAAATCGCTCATGCATGCTATCCACTTTCCCATGTTTCTTTCATCCCCAGACCTCCGCTCTATAAAAGAACAGCGCCCAGACCAATGCATGAAAGAACCAAAATTTCATTCTCTAATACTCCTTGAACCTTCTCTTTCCTATGCCCCATACTAGGCACATTCCTTCACTCGTACAATCTATTCTTTTTCTCACCTGCACCTTGCTTCCCGCTTCTGCCATAATCCAAAATAAACCTGTGTAACAGAGCTCTTTCACCCTTTTCACTATTTGTCCGAACATCTTCTAAACGTAATGTGTACTTTGGGTTTTTTACTTCGGAAACATATCACCTTGGTCTTCTCTACGTTTACCGTCACATCCTTTGCTCCTACATACTCTTCGAAAATTCTCATCATTAGGTTCATCCCCTTATTGTCGTCTGCTAACAGAAGTGCGTCGGCCGCGTAAGCTAGAGAGTATAGTTTGCGTTTACATAATTACGTCTCCCTCTTACTTTTCTCCTTTATCTATTCCTCGAAGTCTGCCAACAGCATATTAAAAACTAGCGGACTCAAAGGACATCCTTACTTCAGACCTCTTCTTGTCCAGAATACCGCTCCTTTTTCCTTTCATATCTTCACTCTAATCCTGGTTTCAGTAAAATTTTCCTTTATCCTGTCCAATAGCCTTCCTTCTATTCCCCTTTGTTTCATTGTCCGCCATAACATTTTTCTGTTTATTAAATCAAAAGCTTCTTTCAAATCCTCGAACAACGCGACTAATTGCTCTATCTTTCTCCCTAAGTTTCTACTAACCAACTAGTTTAGTATGCAAATATTATTCATGGTTTCCATCCCTTCTCTCAAACTCGCCTGAGTGTGAACAATACTTTCTCTCTCTTCCCTCTGACTCTCTAACCTTTTTCTAAAATTTTCTGCCTATATTTTATAGCCCAATGTCATAAGAGATATCCGTCGATACTCCTCTACCTTCTGGCTCTCCCCTTTCGTGACAAGTGGCACCACCAGCCTTGTCATCTACTCTTCTGGCCACCCTTCTCCATTCAAGACCTTGTTGCAGATCTCCCTTATTCCATTCCTGGCCCCTTCTCTTTTTTACTTCAACGCTTTTTTCTACATACCATATTATACTGTAGCATTGCTTCCTTTTAATCTATTTATAGCCTCATCCACTTCTTCTCTTGACATTACGTTCCCTTTCTCCCTTTCTCCTTGAATTATCTTTCTGCTTTCCGCTTTGATCCTATCTTAGTCTTGCCCTAACAGGCACTTGTAATAATCTGTACACTCACCCAATTATATTTCTTCATTCAGGTCCTTCCTTTCTACTCTGTTTCTATTCATCAAATCCCAAAAACTACCTTTCTTAATCTTTTTTCTACTTCTGCATTGTATTTTTCCTTTCCCTTTTGCTTTTTCTTTGGCAGCATCATCTCATATTCTCTTTTTCCCTTGTTCTACTTCCCCTGCCCCTATCCTCCATTTTCTTACACACTATTTCATTCTCTCTTTACTCTCCTTGCATTCTTCATCCTACCAGCCTCTCTTTCCTTCTTCCCTTTATTTGTTTTTACCTATATCATCCCTCATCTTCTCAATCGACACATTCATTTGAACTCTGTTAGTTTATTCACCCCCTAGGCTTTCATTTTCATGTCCCTTTCTCCCTCTGCCGCGCTTAAGTGTAGCAACTACCAGAAAGTTCACGGACCCTATCTCATCACCTAATTTCATACACTCTATCATATTCCTCATACTTTCTTCCGCAAGGATGTAGTGTATTACTGCCTCTCCCTCCCCTAAAAATGTGATCTTTCCTTCTTTATCCCCTTTCATATTGCCATTACATATAAACTATCCTGTTTCTCCTATTCGGGCTCTTAACTACTTCCCCTCCCTACCTGTCTCCCTATATTTGAAACTCCTTACATGGTCCTCTTTTTCCTCATCCCAAGTCCCTCCCTCTTGTTTTCCAGTCCAGGCAGTTAAGTCCCCTCCTATCAAAACTATCTTTTCTTTCTTTTCGTGTAACCTCCTCTAAATTAGTCTTTAACCTTCCTCTTACCCTCTTCTTCTATATACATAAACCACCGCTATTTGGAATTTTACAACTATAATCCTTCTTACCATTGCTTCATCCTTTTATCCCTGTTCCTCTCTTTTCTCTCTTTTACTGCCAATTCTTTTCTCACCACTCAGATCGTGCGTCCCACCCCTCACCCCTTAACTTGTTTCTTTCTTGCTTCTTGCATCGTCCACACATAAAATTTTGGTAACATTCTCTTCATTTCCTTGCATTCCTTCTCGTCTCGCTATGCTTCGCTTGTCATTTCTTTATATTTTGTCACCTCACCCTAGAAACCCTTGCTCTTTGTTTATTAATCCAGAAACATTCCAGAATACCACTTTCACATGCCCATCTTCCCCTCCCGTTGCTCGCGTCCTTATATTTGTCCCTTTTTTTATTTTGTAAACCCCGGCGCGTTTGCTTCCTTCTTATTCCCCTGAACTTTATAATTATCAGTTCCTTTCTTTATTTGTCAACTTCTCAATTCTTCTCGTTCTTCGTCACAGATCCAAATTTTTCGTTTACTCAAATTCTATTTCTCCCTATTATTACTTGGCTGCCTTTCCTTCTTTACGCTCATGCTCTCCGCTTAATGAACCATTTTCTTCTCCTCTCCTGCCAGTTTAGATCTTCTTCTATTCTCTTTGTATTTTCCTTCAACAACTTCTTTTTGTCCATAACTTCAAACCCCTCCTTCTCACACCCTAATGTCACCATAAACATGCCATCCCTTCTTTCCTTCATTATTCCTAATCTCTTTACCCCTTCTTCCCCAATTTGTGTTCCTATATCTCTCATCAGCTTCTTAAACTCTTTCTCTTCCGTTTTACTATTCACTTTCTTTCCCTTGATCATTAAATTCTTTTCCCTCTATGATCTTTACTTATCTTTTATTTTTCTTTCGATCTGTGTCAATCTACTACGCAGTCTCTCATTTTCTACCCGCAAACCCACCCTACCTTCGTTTTTGTCCTGACTCGCTATTGCCTCAAATCTTCTTCACTCAGCTATTCCTTTTGACTTATGGTCTTTCCTATTATATTAATTTACCTTTTCCTATTTACATCATATTCTCTCTTCCGATTTTCTATGCTTTCTATTTTTGAGCAGACTTTCTCTTTTTCGTCTTTCCATAATGCTTCCTACTCTTCTCATTTCTTCAGTATTTTTTGTACCTCTTCCTTTAACCCCCCCCCCCCTACCCTCCTTGCTTTCACATATCCTCCAGAATCCTACATGTCTCCTCTCTAAAGCCTGTGCAGATTGCTTTAATTTTTGTCAACAAGATCCCCTAACCTTTCTCTCTTTTCGGAGTTTTACTTTTGATCCTTTGCTTAAAGTTTTTACCTTCCTGTAAATCTTCTTTCCCTTCTTCCCTTTTCGGTTTTCCTCTTATGATTTTTACCTTCCACTAACAATTCCCTTGCAGCTTGTCGCACTTGTCCATTTTCGCCAATCGTCAAGAAATTAGATCGCTCCTACATTATGCGAGCGCTGTGCAGCTCTTGTTGAGCTTTTCCAAGTTCGTGGATCTACCTCGCCTCTTACCCCTCTTCAGACTTGTTGCAGTTGTTGCAATTCCCTTACTTCTCAGCGGCGTCTTATTCCGCTCGTCAACACTACTTTCACTGCTTGCCTCGATATCCGCCTCATCCCCACTCATTTTAACTTCCCGTAAGTACCCACTCGATTTGTTATGCTCGTTTGCATCGTTCATTTGCCGCCCTCTGCCTGGGCTCCATGTTACAGGTATACCACTCTATACTACTTTATCTACTGAGCAAGACTCGCAACACGTCACTTCCTTCCCGCCTAAATTTGCACAACGCAAATATCAATATAGCCGCAAAATCAGCCTTTATCATTGAATTTTTCACTACATTCACCCTTTCATCCAAACCCTTCACTCTCCCTGGCGGACCGAAAGAACCGAATGGAGGCTATAAAAAGTACCCGTAAAGACCCCATTGAGACCCCATTCGGTTCCTTTTTAAAAAACTCGAAAAAACAGCAAAATCAACTTTTAAATTGTTGAAATTCGGATTCTACGTTAAAATTCCCTATAGAAGGTCACGGAATAATCCCAACAGTTTTTTTTTGCAACAGTGAAAATTTAAAAAAAATAAAAGACGTACAACGCCTGTTAACTGTTACTTACAGGCGATGCGTTTGAAGTGTAGCAGTCAACAGGCGTTATGCGTCTTATATTTTTTTTTAAACTTTTCACCGTTGCAAAAAAAAACTATTGCGATTATTCCGTGACTTTCTATAGGGAATTTGACCGTCGAATCCGAATTTCAACAATTTGAAAGTAAAATTTTGCTGTTTTTTCGAGTTTTTTAAAAAAGAACCGAATGGGGACCCAATGTGGTCTTTACGGGTACTTTGTAGAGGCTCCATTCGGTTCCTTCGGTCCGCCAGGGAGCTCACTCAATTTAATACATCTACCTTCCTCACTCAAGAAAATTTCACCCCGTTCACTTCTTTTTCCTGTTATCGATAGCCAAAAAACAACAGCACTACGAAAACACCGTCACTGTGCTGTACCGGAAGCGGAAGCCTCCTCAAGCTTATAGTATTGAAATACCAATTCTTTGTGTAAAACAGTAACGTAACCTAAAATTGTTCAAAAATTAAGAACCATTACTTTGACTTAACCTATGTTCCAGTGCAAGATTGTGGTCCAGTTTAATTTAGAAGTGAGTCAAAATCCATAATTGTTATTGTTTTTGCTAATAATATGAAGTTTTTAAATATAATGACTATATTTACAGCATACAAAATTTGATACGTTAAAAGATAAAATAATATCACACAAGGTGATTATAATAATTAGAAGTAATTCAAGCGCAAAGTAGATTACAGCTCATAAATAAGTGAGGCCTGGCGATGGGGGCAGGTCCGACGAAAATAATATTTACAAGTGCTCAGGTGATACACGTGTCTCAAGCTTGGTCGATAAATGATCGGCAATCTAGGCCAGCAACTTATCTTGTTGGCTACATGTAACCATGGACATAGGAAACAAGGGACTAGGCATGCCATTGCGGGGGTGATGCAATGAGGGGGGAGGTCCGCCACCTTTAGATGTCCCGCGACAAACATGGCAGCACCCATATGTTTCAATTTTCATGTACAGTTTGTCGGCAAAAACGCTCGTGCGCATAATCAAATGGCACATCGTAATATGGCGGCTCTCCCACTCATGGAATTCTCCCCCCTCCCGTGGATTCAACCCCGCTCGCCCATGTTAGGATGGCATGCCTAGTCCCGTGTTTCCTGTGTCCATACATGAAACAAACTATCAAATATTATTATTCTCAATCCGGTCGGTATGCAGGTTTCTTGTATTGGTACGGTAGAAACATTGCGTGAAGCACATCTTTAGTAGAATTTCAACAAATAAGAGGTTATATCAAAACTTTTTCTATTTTTGTTCAAAATAACTTATTTTTCTTGCTGGACATGTTTAAATGTAATTTTTCCAGTACATGAAATACCACAGAAGCAAACCATCATATTTTCCACACGAATTGAGATATCAAAATTTTAAACTTTTGGAGTTTAAATGGGACGCAGTAAAGAACGTTTTTATATTCTTGATCGTACATAATTAGAAAACAAAACGTATAAGCAGTTAGCAATATACAAGCAGGAACTAAGTTTCCGCTTCGTTTATTCTACCAAACGAATATCGTTCATGCGACCGCTTGTGCAGTAGAAAGTACATTCCCACTTCGTATATTCTACTATAAGGGAATCGTCCATTGGACTGCGTGCGTAGTAGGCACTACGTTACTGCGAGTATTAATACGGACTAGACAAGCGTGTAGTAAATCCCACTGCTAGCTTAGTCTGTCCATTATATACTACTTCGTTTAGTAAATCTCACCCTTGCCAGGGTGAAAGCTACCAAACATTTTTCTCCGTGTGTATTTAGTGACATTACTTGCTTTAGGGGAAATAAATCATAATGTTTCATCTGATAAACCTAATATCAACGACACTTGAAAAACTAGGTACAAAAAATCATCACAAATTCTCCGCAGTTTACGAACATTTATCACGAGAGCGCGAGGTAGTGATTTTATTGGAATTTTCACGCTGGGAAAATAAAAAAAGTCATAAAGGAGAATGGAAAATGCTGACGAGTTTCGACGTGACGTGATACGATTACGACTTTGTAGGGACTTTTGGCTCTGAGGCATTTTGATTCGAATCCAAAAGTACTAAAATTTAATGTCTCGTAGAGCCTTACGTTCTCCTGGCATCGATAAAGTTTCTAATGTTTGGCGCAGGGGACGCGAATATGGGAAATCCATTTATTTATTATGGTCCGACCTTGCGTCGGTTATGTGCCTACATTTTGGACAGCAAGCTTGCTATTCTAATTTAAGACCAGAATAATAAGAAACCAAAGTGTTCAAATAGCCATCGCAGAACAGTTACCTTGAAATGGGGTAATTCGGTTAGTTTTATGCAGCAAATATTTTTTCGCCTATGTCTGACTGACAATGGTATTTGCTACTGGGAAGGATCCAGAAAATCTATTAGTAGTTGATGCATAATATTGCATTAATATTATTATCTTTCTTAGTTTCCTTATCCTTTATTTTATTTGTTATACTTTTATATTGAGACTACTTGAGACCCCACCCTCTCCCATCTGTTTGATTTAGATGAAAAAATCTCTCTGAGTTTGAGCCAAATTGGTCAACATTATACCGGGAAACGAAGCTTTAAAATTCATTGTGGGATATTAAATGCAAAAGGCTAATATTTCAACAACAACAAAATATGAAGAGCGCTTATTATTCTCTTCTTGTAAACGACTTCTTAGTCACTTCTCAAGAAAAAGATCATGAAATAATTTTCACGGAATGATTTTCACTTTTTATTCCCGCATTTTCAAAATTTAAAATTTGCTTCCAAATTTGAGAAATTGTTGTAAAAATTTCTTTTAGAATGGTAAAATACTTGCAAATTATTCAAATAAAATTTTGAATTACAATTAATATTAAAAATGTTGTATACTTTTTAAAATTTTAGAAAATGTTCAAAAAGTAGAAAAAAATATTTTTTTTTACTAGATTAGAAAATTTCATTAAAAATTTTCGCTAAACATCAAATATATTTAGAAGCAATCTCAGTTAAATGTTTCGAGTAGATCAAATGTAAAAAATTTAGATTTTTTTTAAATTAAAAAAAAGAAATTTATGAGTTTTACCAATGTTTGTCAAATTTTCTAGAACATGGCTGAAAGAGTTACAATTTATCTTAATGAAATTTTCGATTTCGTTACAAATTATAATATGTATATGCTTTTCAAGATGTTGAAATTTAAAAAAAATGTAAAGTATTTTTTTAATTGTTTGGGAAATATCAATCCAAATTTCGACTATATATTAAATATATTTGAAAACAATTCTCATTAAATTTGTCAATTAGACCAAAATTGAAAAAGTTAGATGATTTTCAAAAATATGTAATTTATGTTTTTAAGAGATTCATTAAGAGATTCGTTCACAAATAAACTGAATGAACTTTTTCCATTTAACACATACTGGAAATGTTCTAGGTTAATTACTTAAAGTAGAATTATCTTAGAACTCAAGTTTGAACGAACGGAATCAAAGAACACGGAAGAATGTCTATTTAATTTTTATTTATGACATTAAATCCTCAGAAGTTTAAATGACAGCTGTCGATTCAATTTACAATATTCATGGTATTTGAAAAAAATTAGGTGAAGTGTACGCATTAAACTTACGAAAAAAACGGGAGAGCGCACCCGTGCACCTTAGGCGCGATCAATCACGGCGCGCAGCGCGCAATGAGGATGTGCCCGTGCAACGGACATATTTTTGTGTTATTAATTCCAGTAAATACAAACATTTTATAATTCATCGAAAAACAAATAAAATAAACATAAATTTTTCAAACAATTAAAAACAAAGTAAAACAAAAAATATTACCCTTGAAATGCATCAAGTGCATTTACCCCAAGAAAAAAAGTTGTTACGATCCACAGGAAGAAACATGTTTTGACAGAGAATAATTCTTAAAACAATTACAAGTTAGTTAAACTATACTCGGCATCTTGTCACTTATCTAATAAACGTGATTCGCGTTGCAAAGAAAATACTGTTTTAAGCATGAATCTTAAATAAAACGTCCATTTCGCATTTTTTGGGGCATTTTCTAGCCACAATATAAGGGAATTAGAGATATTGAAATTAAAAGTTATTTGCTGAGAATTATTTCTGGGATATTTCTCATTGAGGGAGTAAGTTTAAATTTAAATAAAGTTAACAGCCAGTATTTCTTTTTCACATTAATTGGGAAATTGAGCTTTTTCCATTTGTAATCCCATATTAATTCAAAAGCTTAATATCACGGGCTAATATTAACCAAGATTCTTCTAAATTTAAAAGTCGATTGTTTGGATCATGCTAGTGATCACTGGACCGGGTGAAACCAAAAATAACAATGAACTTATTCTCTGCTCAGAAATTTGTTAATTCTTTGTTTTAATAGAAAAACTTATTGGCCATTCATTAGATTATTGAAATTTTCTAAAGCTTTGATAACTTTTCGTTGTCAATTATTCAATTTTAAACATGAATTGTAATATCGTTTGACTTTCAGACTTTTTAAAAATGTTCATTCTATATACTCGTTATTGTAAAATTTATAACAATTTATCATATTTGAATATATATATAAAATTAAATGCTTATTAAACTTATTAAACACTTCTCGACTAAAAAAAATGGAAGTAAAATAAAAAGACTTATTAGTAATAATCTTTTTAATTTAAATCCATGTTTGATAAACTGAACAATTTCAATTCCATTCCGTTTCAAATTAAAATATCAAAAATGGGACAGCTTTAAATTTAAAGGTTTAATAGTAGACCTTTTTTCGTCTGAATCCTTCCATAATACATAAAATTTAATTTACGTTCTGTTTGAAAATTAGTTTTTGAAAATTCTGGAATTTAATATTGAATTGAAAATCTTAACTTAGATAAAAAAAATTTTATTTTTAAGTGCTGAATATTAAATTATTGGATATTTAAGACTTTTGAAATAGAAGAACCTGGAATTAATAGTGTTGAATCATTTAATATTTAAATTATTATTTTAGTACGCTAAAATTCAAATAACTTTAAGTTAAAATATGAAATTGAAGAAAGAGAATTTTAAAATATTTCGCCATTTTCAATTTAAATCCTTCTAATAGGTAAGTAATTTTAAATTTGAGAAAAAAAAATTAAGTAATTCAGAAAATGAAACCCTTTTAATACTTAATCGTTAAACAATGTTAAGATTATTCTTTTTCAATTTGTCTAAGGTTAATTGGCCCAAGGGTGAAAGTTATGAATTTTGAATAAACTCGGATTAAAAATATACTATTTAAATGACTTCATGTCTTTAAATACATCGGAATAAAAATTGTTCTATTTTGATGGTATTTATCTCAAAAGTGTAACACTTTAAAATTTTTTACTTTTGAAGATTGTCTAATTTGGCAACTTCAGATTTGTTAACTTTTGAAATTTCATTTTCTAATTATCAGTGTCAAGACAAATTATAACAATGAATGTAATAAAAAGGCAGAATAGTATTTCGAGAATTCTGAAGGTACGAATTTGGCCTTTCAAGTTAAATACCTTACCGTATTTATCATTGAAAGTATTCACTAGAGTTAGTAAACGGGATTCCATTATTAGCCCAACGGTTGTATATGTTTGCCTGATATTTTACATAGGTCATTTAAATATTATTCTGTTTCGCTCACTAGAGCCAGTTTTTTGGAAAAAAAAATTATATTCTATTTTATAAACATAAAAAGATCAACAGTCGCAGTGACTCTCAGTGTTAGCTGTATGTGCATTTGTCAAACTCACGCGGTAGAAAACCCGGAGCGCGTCGAATTATCGGTAAAGAATGACCCTTTCATTGTTAAGAGATGAAGGCCAGTCACAAAAACTAAAATTAAGAAAGCATGGCTTGATTCAATTTTAGGTAGAAGAATTAGCTTATGTATTCAGATCGATTACGAAAACTGAAAATTGGAAGAATAGCTTGATTCAATTTTAATTGTCAGAGTTAGTTTATTTATATAATTTAAAGAAAGCGGATAAAATATTCCTGAAAATTGGTTAATAATTTCACTGATATCAAGGGAAATATTAAAGTGCATACACGAGTGTACCTGTGCAGAAAACTTTATAAATACTTTCTCATACACTGCATTTTGAATTGCACTTGAATTTCAAATGATGAACATTTAAATAACATTATGTATACTCATAATTTAAAGGAAAATTGGGGTTAAAAATATGAGTGATAAATATTCTATCCATATATTAACGAAAAAAATGTTTACAATTTTGGTTTTTGAAACAGGAGACGGTATCCTTGAAACCCAGATTTGCACACCTTTGCATGTATTTAAAAAATTGTAATTATTATGTTTTTTTGACACTTTGGCCTGGAAAGTATTTTTTTAACTAAAAATGCTTTAAGTTCTTCGTAGAGAGATTTGCAGTCATTATTTTGATCAAAAACATAACAATAAACAATTGTTGTAAGAGATATTCGTTGCGTCATATTTGAATAAGCGATTCTTGCAAATTTGAATTCCTCTGAATCATTTCAGATACTTCAGATATTGTAAGAAATTATACATACGTAATACTTTTTGCTCATTTCATAAACAATCAAAATGAATAAAAGGAATGCTTTGACTGTTATCCTTTAGAAAAACCGACTTCTGCAAAACTAAAGATTTTGTTTTAATGGCAGGAGGTTATTAATTTTAGGATTCATGTATATCTAGTTTTAAGCAACCAATAAATAGATCTGGCACAATGGATAAATAAATGGCTCTTTTAAATACATAAAATTTTGTGATATTCGAAAGTATATAAAGAATAAAAGAAATTGTTTAGTGTTATTTTTATACAGAAATAGAGACTGAAAATCTCTTTACCAAAAATGTATAGCATTATAGTATGAAAGAAATTATTTTGCAGGCGAAAAAGCCAAAATTTTATATTTACTTATTTCATTTGTTTACAAAAGCAGCAATTGTTCTATATGAACAAATATAATTGAAAATATGTTCCATTCAAGAATAACTGCAACAATTCAGATAACGAAGGAAAAACCGGAATAGAAAATATCACAAATCGGGGTAAAATCGAAGGCTGTAGACTCTTATGTGCACTTTAAAATTTATATTATTACTGAAAATATCAAACGATTTTCAGAAATCTCTTTTTTACATAAGAATGAAAGGATCCGTTATTAAGGATAATTCGAAACGCTTCCGGGTGCCAGACTCGTGAGTTTGACAAGGGTGAGTACTGAATAGACATGCAGCGAAAATGTACATACAGCTTACACTGATGGTCACTGCTACTGCTCTTTTCTTTTTGTGTTCAAAATAAAATGTGAACAATTTTTTGGAAAATCGGCTCTATTCAGAAAACATTTTTTTGACAAGATAACTACACGTTTTGAGACTCGCTGAAGCCAAAACTCAAGTTTTGATGATGACATCTGTCAGCCTGTCCGTGTGTATATACAATAACCGTCGACAAAATCAAAGGATCCACTCGGGTTTTGGTACACTTTTTTGGTTAAAAAAAAAGTAAAAGCATTGCAAAAAACTTCCCTGAACAACATTTTGTCCATCGAAAATTCATAAAAGTCGAAAATTCAAATTTTACGGCAAATGTCGCGGTGATATACGGAAAAAGTAACACAAAGAAATTTAAAATTTTTTAAAAGACCTAAAAATGTTCTCTCAGTAATTTTTACAGTAATCGTTTTTTTTTTTTGTTTTCAACAGTCAAAAATTCTGTGATAAATAAAAAATTGCCAATTTCAAATAAGCAACCCGAGATACCGAGAAAAGTCTAGAAAAATACGTGTAGCTTTCGAACACGTGTAAAAATATTTCGACTTGGTTTCACTGGTTTTCTAAAGAGTTTAAGTGTTAGCAGAAATTCTCACGAGCTTAAGAATATGCTCGACCTTTATTAGCTTTGCGAATTTATAATCATTTTGAATTAGGATGTAAGAAATTGAATTTTCTGTCTTTATTGATAATAATTATATTATTTAAATTTTGCGTGAACATGTTTTGCTTTAAACTGGAAAGTCCTCTTAATTTAAATGGTATAACAAGTCAAAGTAATAAAAAAACATATTATTCGCGTTATTCAGGGCTGCTACAATATTCCAATTTCTAGATTCTTCTAGGTATAAAAATAACCATACATCTAGAAGATTAATAATACATAGGGCGCTACGAAATATTTGCAATACAGACGAACCTTTTATAGTTTTCGAAGTACTTTTCACCGCAGTGAATACACTTTTCCATACGTCGAAACCACTCATCGAACCAACCCTGCCACTTTTCTTCTGGAAGATCTGCACACGCTTGGTCCCACGTCGTCAAAAGGTGAGAATCGTTAGTAAATCGAAGCCCGATTAGTTGTTTTTTTACTTCCGGAAACAAAACAAAGTCACAGGGAGCAAGATCTCGACTGTCAGAAAGCTAAGGAGGGTCAGTCTAGACTTTACCAAAAAAGCTACAGTGACCTTCGCTTTGTGAGCCGGTGCGGTGCATTGTCGTGTTGGAATAGCCAGATGCTGAGTCGAGATTTCGGCCTGATGTTTTTGAGTTGGTTTATGACTTGGGGTAAACATATCTGAGTGTACCAGGAAGAGGTGACTGTACTCTAGCTTTCCAGTACGACTCTATCCACAATGCTGCGTTTCCCAAAGAATACTGCAATCATTCTTTTGTTTACAGATCGAGACTTCCGCACCTTCACGTGAGTCGTACGCTAGACCGAAATTTCCTTTTTCGAATTGTTTGTACCATCGGAAAATTGTTGTGCGATGCGAACAATCCTTACCCAATACCAGAGACATTCCCTCAAAACTTTGTTCTACACGTAAACCGCGAGTAAAGTTGTATCGAACGCATGATATTCTTCCCTTGTCCACGACGCCATTTCTCAATCGTTCCGGACTGCGTGCTTAGACTGTACTGAGACCTGAGTCAACAGGTTTCCTATTCCTACCTAATTTTTTACGCTCTTTCTAATGATGCAAGGATCATCTCTCTTCTTCCAATAGGTTTCGCGTATTGCAAAACTTTCGTAGCGCCCTACGTATTATTGCAAAATAAATTTTGTTTCTAAGTATATTTTAAACACTTTTTCAATTGAGTTTTTAAATAAAATATATGTTTTAAACCTTAAAAATTAGTTTTTAACTAAAATAATAAATTCTATACGAAAAATATGAATTTTTAACCAAATAGTTTGTTGAATTTTCAATTCAAAAGGTTAAGTTTCTACCAGAAAAAACTCATTTTCAACCAAGTACATGAATTTTCACCTAAAAAAATATCAATTTTCCATCAAACTTAGAATAGTTAAAATTTTTAAAAAATCAATGCTTAACCAACAAGAAAATAATAAGTTTAAACAAAATAGTCTTTTTTATTAAAAAAATTATTTTTTAACCAAAAATAGAAGAATTAAATTTTCATTTAAACAATTAATTTTCAAACAAAAAATAAATTCTCTGTAAAAAAATTATTTTTAAAACTCAAAATATTAAATTTTGACCAAGAAAGATACAGTTTTAATGAAATATGTAAATTTGCAACTAAAAAATAAATTTACAATCCAAAACTAGAATAGTTCCATTTGCAGTTATAAATGTACATTTTAAACTACAAAAAACGAATATCCAGCAAAGTTAATTAATTTTCAACTAAAAATATACACTTTTAAGCAAACATGAAATTGTTACAGCTTCTGTTGAAAAAATTAATTTTCAATTAAAAAGAAGTGAATTTTCAGCTAAAGAAATTAAGTTTTAATCACAGTGATGAATTTTCAACCAAAAATATGAATTTTTGACCAAATAGTGGAATTTTCCACTCAAAAGATGAATTTTCTATAAAAAACAAAAAAAAACGAAAATGTTTCGATAATTTTTTTTTAACCAAAGAAATCAATTTTTAACGAAAATAGCAGGGTTACATTTTCTACAAAATAGAACAAGGATATTAAATTTCTGTCAAAAAGATAAATTTTTAACAAAAAGTGAAGCATTTACAGTTTCAGTTAATAAAATTAATTCTAAATAAGAAAAAACTAATTTTCATTCGAAAAGATCAAATTTTAACCAATAAGATGAATTTTTTACCAAAATAGATACAGTTCCAACAAACTACATGAATAGGAAATAGGAAAAAATGGACAAAACATTTAGATTCGGGATGACAAAGAGATATTTTTGCTAGAGTTTATTGGAACTGCGCATAATTAATAAAATAATCGAAGAAATATGCTAATTTTGAGGAAAACATATTCAATAGCGAAGCCCAAAAATGCCCAAGCGCGTAGGGCGAGGTTCATAAACGTTCCGGAGGCTTGCAGTTTTTTTTTTCTTTAGAGCCTAAAACTATTTAAACATACAGAAAAGAATTTTTGTATGATTTGAAGCAAAGAAAATTAAGACTTTGAAATAAAAGATCTTCCCTAAAAAGAGGGCACAATGATTGGCTATGGAAAGAATAGAGCTGAATCTTTGAAAACAGTGGCACATGCGGAACTAGGCCAAATTAAAAAAAAGAAGATAAATCTCTTTCGCTTGCAGACAGTCATTTCACGTGATTCTAATACGGATACTTGAGGGTGGTAATACCAGCTCTATCACGCCCCTCTTTCGCGAACATTAGTAGAGTTTACAAGTGCCCGCGAATATAATCATGCACACCTCGCCTTAAGCACGCCGGTATTCTCTCGCGCCTTCCCTTGTACAATAAACCATTCTACGAATATACGAAGGTATAACAAGCTCCACACCAAATGGTATGGCAGGCATAGTCGAAGCCCAACGTGCTGCTTCATTATGCGGTGCGACGTGGCAAACTGCCAGAGCCTTTGATAATGGGAAGGTCTCGCCCCTGGCCTGATTCATTCTGCTCCCGAGACCCCCACTATCCTAATTTTCTCCTACAATCATGCATTACCACGTAAGTACCTTACTTGTGTACACCTCTCTTTTCCTTAACGCTGCACTAAAAGACACGTTGTGGAAACACGTTTCAATAATTACTTCTACCAAAACAAAAAAAAAACTTGGGCTAAGAAATATTTCAGGTAAAAGGTGAAACAATGCAATAACCAGTTAGATAACTGCAATAGTTCTCACCCACAGATTTATCTGTAAATTCAATCCTGAAAATTGTAGAGAGTAAACAAAATATAGAACTCTACCAAAAATTCTAGGTACTTGTTTTCTTGCATTAAGTATGCTTATGACAACAAAGAAAGGAAGCTTCTTAAACAGTAAATTTACTAGTATTTCTTGTACTGTCAAGTTCATCATAGTTCACTGTTCGTTCAGTTATTTGTTAAGCAAACTCTAAAGCTCTACTCTTATCTGAAGTATCGAATTTTCGTGTGAAACGTACATCTATTAGAGAAAGAGGAGCTTAACCCATGAAGTCACATGAGAATTCTTAAGGGTAATTAGTATCATCTGGATGTGACATATATCCTAAAATATTTTTATTAAAAGAGAACATAGTCGTGTTTCTCAATGCGAAAAATTGAAATTTTGTTATTTCTACTCGTATTTTATAATACGGTTGATTATAGTTTTCATGAAAAGTAAAGTAAGAATTATTTAGAAAAGGGACGCGTAAGATGTAAAAGAAGAGTAGACGATAAGATGTAGATGTGAGGACATTAGTGTAATTACGTTGTCATTCACTTGTAGGAAGCTGTGAAAAAAATCTAAAGGGGAATATTCTTCTTAACTACATACTATAACAACATTGTTTTACAAAGACAAATAAAAAACACTGTTATGTTGTTTGTAAAAAATATTATTTGGAAAAAGGAAGAGACTCAGGCTACATGAGTATTTGGCTCACCATCCCCCACAAATAGTTCAGGCATTTTATTAAGGGGTCCTGGTTAAAATTACAAACTTTATAGAAGTGACACCCGTGCGTCCCAGAGATATTTTTCAAAAAAGTGCCAAAAATCGTGTTAACGTACACTGCCTCGCCCCATGACACTAAAGGAAATTCTAAAAAAGTGAGAGGCCAAGAAAACCATCTTATCTTCAATAGGTGCGGAGTTAATGTCCTTGTCAAAAGTGATCAACTGCAGGAGGTCATAACTTATGACCTATTGTGGCTAGATCATTGAATTTTGTAGAATAACTCTAAATTGTGGTTATTTAAATTGATGTTTGAAAATGTCTTTGAAAAATTAACAGGTTCCTAAGTACAGATACAATTTTCAGGATTGAGTTTTTTCGCCTCTGTTAAAAAAAAAATCCGGCTTTTTTTAAGGTCCATAACTCGGCACCTACACAGAAAATATTTATTCATTAAACTTACCTAATTAGTTTGGTAAATGGAGGACATTACTGCATTTATATAAGGTTTATAATTATTTTAGAATTTAATACAAAACAGAACTATAAATATTACAAAAAAGTCATGCAAAATCTCAAGTCCGAAAGTGAAAATTCTGACATGTTATCGTTGATATAAGGATTGTATTATTTTCATACCCGTATATAATAAATAACGCAAAGTAATGTAAATTTTTATCAAATGAATGATATAAAGTTTATTTTCATGTGATACTAACGATTCACTTGAAATAAAGTATATATTGAAGAATTGTTTAGAGATTTTCACTTTTATAATGAGAGGAATTACACAACAGCATGGTAAAATGAGAAGCGCTAAGGACGTCAACATTATCAGAGCTGAAGTTGAAGGCCAAGTCCCCCGTACAAACTTCAATATTTTTAAGTTTCGGGTGATATTGTAGCACTTCAGAAAATATTCAAATATATATATTAGTTTTACATGTTTGATTTTATTCATTAAATTCAAACCTAATTCAATTTGATAGATTTTATATAAATTTAATTTGTAAGATTTTAATGTTCAATTGTTCACAAGCTTAAAATAATGAAAATTGAATAATTTAGGGTTTTAAGGTCACACCATTTTTAATAAGAAAATTATCCAATGTTTTTATTTACCCCCTCTACATTTATAAGCCCAGTTATTAATAAGATGTTAAAATATGAAAATTCGATGAAACGAGGACCGGATATTTTTTGAACGGCCCTGACGTAATCGTACTTTAACTTTTTCAGCCGAGATTTTTTCATCGATATTCTGACTGTTAAGTTAGCCCTGAGGTCTAGTCGTTAGCGATAGAACGCGTTAAACTTAAATTAGGTGGTTCGACACCCGTCAATGTGTTTTCAATTTTTAAATGCGTTTATATCGTTAAAAGCGTGCCACTATATTATCTGCACTGTATTCTAATATAATGTAATTGTTTAAGACAAATTGTGTGAGGATGTATGTAGTAGTGGATGACCTTCCACAGAATCTGGATACAGAAAGAATATTTTTTTATAACGCACGACATTTTACATGACTGGGATGTAGAATTCAGATAGTCAGAGCGCTAGACTTTGTTTTTTTTTATTGAAACTGTAACTAAGAGTTCAAATTATTTTACCAAACTGGTAGGCAATCGGCATCTCATTTTACCTAACTGTCTGGTAATCTTTATTACTTAGTTGTATTATTTCTTACTAAATCGCGAATTAAATTATAATGGATTTATATTAATAATTGATGCTTTAATATCAAATATTACCCTATTTCATTTTACATGAGTGAAAGTGAAATTTTAATAAGATGCCGTAATGTCCTCCGTTTGCCGAACTAAGTTATGTAAAACTTAACACACAAATATTCTCCATGTAATGAAGATAGGAGGTTTTTTGCCTTCAACTCATTTAGAATTTCATCTAGCTTAATTTTGGTGTGAAATATTTTGCTCTGAAATGCAATTGGGCGAATCAATTTTGGTAAACACGAATTTTGGCACTTTTTTCAAAAATATCTACAGCATGCATGGGCGTGGATTCTCGAAAACTTGGAATTTTAATCAGGAATAGTTAGTAAACACTTTTAGAAAAAAAATGTGTATTACCTACTTAATACCGTGAAAATATCTTTTTTCGTACGAGATTTCTGGACTATAATGAGACTGACACCAAAAGAAAGCTCCTGTTCAGCTAATCAATGTTTATAACGGTGCAAACTTTGTATAATTTACTCCCCATACTGTTTCCAGCCATTTCATTACAAAACTCAAACTAAACAAAAAAATAATATACACTTATATTGCATTACTGTACCGCCCCCCCCCCCCAGGTAGGCAAAAATTTTGTGGCAATCTTGAATCAGGCTAAAGCCAGTACAGTTTCTTTAAGCCTGTCTATTTACGCCATACTACCCTGGTGCTACACTGACACTGTCCAGTTTTGCTACGTGTTTGATGTAAATCTGTCTGCTGTCTGGTCCCAGTCTTGGCGCTATCTAAGAGTTTTTTACGAATTTGATTCATTCAGATTTTGGCTAGTGTCTAAAAAGAATCACGGTTCAGACTTAAACAAAAATTACAGAGGTGAATTCACACAATAATAATTTTGGAATACAAGTTGTGGGAAATTACAATACATAATTGCATGAATGCTCAAGTAATAATTAAATTTACACCATTACATGCTTAATATAATAACCAATGATTATTAAAGATTATTGAAATATTTATATACGAACTGCATTTTTAACAACGATTTTTTTAAAGAGTGTTTAAAAGCTTTCATTCAATTTAATTATACAGGGAAGTCATAATAAATTTATGTTCAAATTTATTAAAATTATAATCTGTATAACGCTACGTATCATATTTATAATACTGAAAAAATGAAATTTTAACATAAATTACTTTTTTAAATTATTGATTGATTGCATAAATGATAATTAACCCTATCGTGTTAATTATTTAAAATAATTATTTTGTAGCCTAATCGCAAGTATAATCATACAAGTTTTATTATTTCAAATAATATATGCACACATTCTATTTGGAAAAGCATCGTTTAGCCCTCTTAGAATGATGGACCCTGACGGGGGCCCGCTTGGGTTTTCCACGCGTGGAAAATCTACGAGGCCTCTGGCGGAGAGCCTAGCTCGGTTGCTGTCACGTATCAACGATTAAAATTTTAAGTCCAAAGAGTGAATAATTTTTTGAGACCACAAATTTTAAGGTTTTATGAGTTCAGAATTACAAAAAATGAATTTCTGACAAAAATTCGACGACACTTTTTAGAAATTCGAACTCTAACATATGCATGTTCCATAGGGGATGCCGCAGGGGGCCCAGCTCGGTTGCCCTCACGGACAAACGACTAAAATTTCGAAGTCCGAAGGGTGAATATTTTATATCCTAGAAAAATGGACATTAAAAATGCGTTCAAAAATATGGTTCCCACGTTCTAAAATTTATAATAACTATAAATACAACTGTCACGAAAACAATTTTTTTCCTCCTTTTTTGCGAATAAAATGTTTAGTTCTATCTTTACTAAAAAGTGAAAATGTTCAGAAAAATTTACATTTTATGTCAATCTTACACGTTGCAAGATGATATAAAACACTTAAAAACCAAACCTTATACGAAAGCTTAAAATATATTAATTTTAAGAAATTTTCAGAGATCACGATTAAATCTCTTAATTTCGTCGTTAAAAATGTTAAAAGTTTATAAAAGATTACATTTTCTGTCATAGTAAATAGTTTTAATGTAGTCTACAAAGGAAAAAAAGAAATATTACGCAAAGAAAAATTAAAATCTATTCAAATGATTTTATTGATATGCATGTTAACAGTTCGGACATTTTAAATAAGATAACGGCGTATAATAATAAATACGAGGGTAGTTCAATAAGTCCTTAGAATGAAGTATAAAAACGATTTTTTTTGAGTAATTTTTTTTTTATTTTTCAACATAAGCTCCTTGGAGCTCTATACACTTGGTCAGTCGCTTTTCAAGTTTTTTTAATCCTTCAGAAAAGTGCGTTTTCGGAAGTTCCTCAAAATAAGCACTTACAGAGG
>NC_046661.1:48453671-48457986 GCF_010883055.1 Belonocnema kinseyi | reverse complement strand
TCTGTAACTCAATGAATTTCAATTTGTCCATTTTCTTATTAGACATTTTTCATAGTAAAAAAGTCAAGCTTTCTTTTGAGACTATTTAAAAAAAAATCGTATATGCCTAAATTGCGAAAAAAGCTAAATAAACAATTGATTTATTGAAAAAATTGTTTAAACAATTTTTTTTGTTATGAATAATAAAATAGGATGAAAGCGTGTAAAAAGCACTTTCCAAAACCCTCATAAAAATTTTAAATCGCGTAATTAGAAAAGAAGTTACAGGCGTTTGAAACTACCCCTTCAAGCATTGGGGTTGAAAATTCAACCCCCCCTCACTTGGGGAGGGTTAGTAATCCTGGTCTATAAGTTTGTGGATTAACTACTGTTAGATAGGCGAACATATTCCCAGAATTTAGAGACAATCGAAAAACATGACTTTTTGAGTTGGGACAGTTGAGGAATAATGCCCCATAGATATGATGTGAATGCTAGAACTTTTGTTATGTGCCGCGATGGCATGATTGCGTATTCAGAAGTCGTTCCCGAGGTCACCACCCTCACATTGTAAAAAAATATTTGTGTAAAATTACAACGTTTTGGAAAATTACATATTGTATTACTGTAAATATCACACACTTAACTGTGCGGTTTTACAAAAGTGTGTGAAATTACACCCTCTAGCGATATAAATAAAAGGACCCTCGAACATCAATGTAATATTAAACACCCGATAAGAATAAAATTACACATTACGTCTTACGAACTTTACATTCAGAAGGGAAAATTCATTCGCAGCGTGTAAAAATACCATTCGTTGGTCAAATCACTTTTCTGTGATTGAAAATTACATCGAGATTTTTAATTTTACCAAACATCTTTAATTTACCCTGGCGGAAACTGTAAGGTTTTTGATTTGTAATTAAATGAAAATTTAGAATAATTAATAAACTATTATGTGAATACGAAAGCGTCTCTCGTTTTTGTTGTTTATCGATGTTTTCATCCTCTAATTTTGGAGAAATTGACAGCTATGCTCAACTTTTTTGACAGCTTTCATGCAAAAATAGACAAAATTCGAGCTATTCCTATTTTTTCTTTCACATTTTCTGTTATTGGAACGGAAAAATGTGGTTATTCAAAACGTATAGTTCATATTTTTGTTACGGAATATTTTAACATTAAAAAAATACCCATAGTATCATATGTGTTTTAGGTAAGTGGTAACGTGTCCGGCTTGTGTTTCTTCAATCTCCATGAAATTTTATACAAAGTTTGAGCTTCGAGTATTCGAAACCTGTCGCCCTAATAAGTTTTATTTCATTTTATTCTTTCACATAATGAACTTTACATTTTCTTGTGTAAAATTATCGGCCGAATTACAATATTACAACTGATTCAATTGTAAAATTCATCGCTAGGTGGATTATTACAATTTTTCGTAAAGTTACTCCGATACACGAGGGTCCTTTTATTTACATACACCAGATATGTAAAATTCAATAGATTTTTTTTACAGTGCAGTTACAAATGCGTTTCAAAATTATTTTACAGATCGCAATTCGTGTAATAGTGTAGTGGTTAAGCCTATTGACTTGCGTGCTTAGGTTCATGCGTTCGAATCCCCCTATTGCGTACGAAATTTTAATAGTATTATAAGCGTTGTCACTTTCAAATACCGATTAATTATAAGTATATCCGAAAATATTTATAAGAAATAACCGTATGCTTATTTATTAAATATTTTTGAGCAACACTTTTTCACAATTTATAGTGCTGTCTTAACTGTAGTCTACACCGATAACATAATTCAGATATCTTTATATTATTCGTTAAAGTGACCTGACAATTCGTAATTGCAGCATCCAGGAACTGTGCAGAATAGGGACTGGATCGGTGCTGACGCAGGTCAGCACCACTTGAGAATCGGTTCTAGCAACCACCAATGATAGTCATACTTATTTGCCTATCATTGTAACGTTTATTGAACTGTCGTATTGTCCATATGCATACTAGAAAGATCGGTAGATTTAACTTGTTTTTTAGTATAATGTAAGGTTCTTTTTCCTGCGTGCTCCAAGAAATTCATTTAATGCGTGCCCCGAAAATTTTGTCTGACGACGGCCTTGGTGGGAAGATTTCAAAAACTACTTGCGAACAGGCTTCTCCGAGAGAAAAAGTGATCCCAACTTTGTCATTTTGAGCTACTGCGCTTGCCCGGCGCAGCGACCGTCATTGGTCGCTGTTGGCGCGAGATTCAAACTGCGTATAATTAACAATTATTAAAAAAAGATATATATATATATATACTTAAATAAATTGCATATTAAAATCAGAAATAACGTAGATTGTGACTAAAGTTGAGAACAAAATAATAAAGCGTATATTTTGTAATTAATAGTTTTTTTTGCACCAAATAATTTTTAAATGAATATATTTCTAACGTCTAACATAATATGTATAAATATTCGCATAAGTTTATGTAAAATTTACCATTATAAAAACAATTATATTAGATAAATACCTAAAAATAAAGTTTTTAGCTCAAAACAGTTCTTTTAATCCACAGACGTCACATAATGACGCTCTTAATGAGAAAAAAGGAACAAAAATCATCATTGCTGATCATTGAAATTGAGCCAGTGTATACTAGTACCAAAAAAGTTCGGCTATTTGCACCAAAATTTCGGTATAGATACGACTCTTTAAATAAACATTTCTGTACTTCAAAAACATTTATCCATGAAACATAAATTCATATTTTAAATTGAAAGAAAATGCACTATTATTTGAAAAATAATTGCTTTGGCCAAAGTTGGGATTACTGAGGAAAAATCAGTATCGGCTAAGCTTGGCGGCGTTTAGAAGGAATTGGCCGTTAATTTTACTCATGGAAATATTAAGGTGCGGCTCACCCAGGCAGTGAGTGTGTGCATCACGAAGGTATGAATATTTCGTGGTGTGAATGCTCCATTCTTGGTGAAAGATTACTAAGATTTTTAAAAGTTCCAAGAGTTTTTTTCTATTACTTGCTGTCTCACTAAATGGTTAACACATAGATATTTTGGTGAAAAATCGTTTAAACGTATATTCCTCACTTTGCCTAGTATGTTATCTACTGTACTAGCAGGAATTCCATGCATAAAAGAGAGTCTGTTGCGTATTGGGCTGCAAGGAAAGCTCAGCGGTAAAGAGAAAAGCAGTCAAGCGTGAAGCCGGAAGGAGAACGACCCGTGGGGAAAAATTGCATGGCACTGTACTGCTTCTGTCTAGTCCACCTTGAGTCTAGACTTACGCGCGACAGGCTGACAGTATAGTGGCTGGAATGGGATGTAACGCTCGGAGTGACTAGTTTCTGGACAGGTACATACGCCACTTATCGAACTTTGGATGTGTAACTTCATATTATGTTGCTGTAACTTTGTCCCGTCGCCTTAGCACAGTTAGCTGTTTAAAATTGATTTGTTTTTCATTTTTTTCGGATATGAATTTCAATTCATTACATCGTAATATTTATTCCAATAAAACATGAAAAATTTTTTAACATTTAAATTGCGTGGTCCTGTGTGACAAAATTGAGGGGCTCCCATAGGGGCCCGTATGGATTGCCCTCAAGCCTTGTGGCATCCATGAGGGCAATCCAGGCGAGACCCATCATGTCAGCGACATGCTAATTCATACGGGTCCAACATAGGCTTCCCTCATGGAGCCCTCATTTTTACCATCATGAAGTCATCTTGATTTTTTTTTTGCCAGTGTTGGCACCTGTACTGTCATATCTCTGGGATGATAACGATATATCATACTGGGCTGTCAGTGTTTAGTCCAGCACTGGATATCGCTACTGTCGCGGTACTCTCGCAATAGGAAATTCACAATAGGCTCAGTACTGCATCAGTGCTTACTAATATGGTACTGTTATACTCTAACGATATGACGAAAAATGTATTTAAGAATAAATATTAAGTGATTGTGAGTATTTTGACTTTACATATTAATAGTCCTGTTAAGAGTGAATAGATATATTATATTTTTTAACATTATATTACAAATAAAATTTCTAACGCTAAGGGGTATCGAAACTACATACCTATACCTAAATCTATCGCCTAACTGTCGGGAGTCTTAACCACTGCGCTAAATCTACAAGTTCAAATTCGATGAAAAAGCCATCCTCATGAGCTACGTTCAGAAAATTTTAAATACAAAATTTTAAGCTCTCGTTTTCTAATTACGAGGGTAGTTCAATAAGTCCTTAGAATGACCAACAGATGGCGCGCGAATCGCTCCAAATCATCTGTTTTCAGTCATCACCACTCCCGACTAGATATAT
>NC_046661.1:48448093-48453571 GCF_010883055.1 Belonocnema kinseyi | reverse complement strand
CGCGTAATTAGAAAGGAAGTTACAGGCGTTTGAAACTACCCCTGCAGGCATTGGGGTTGAAAATTCAACCCCCCTCACTTGGGGAGGGTTGGTAATCCTGGTGAATAAGTTTGTGGATTAACTACTGTTGGGTAGGCGAAGATATTCCCAGAATTTAGAGACAATCGAAAAACATGACTTTTTGAGTTGGGGCAGTTGAGGAATAATGCCCCCTATATGTCAGCTGAAACATTCACGGATCAAATACACGTCTTGCTCCAATAAACTCTCAAGTGTACGCGATCTGTGAATAAGTTGTGCCATCCAAAATTGTATTATTTTTATAAAACGCCTTCCTTGCAAAGTGGGAATATGGGGTCATGTGACGACTGTCACAGAAACGTCATAAAGGAATGTTTCTTAGGTGATGCAATCCATTCATTGCCGATTGCGTCGTGAATTCAACCCGGTGCCCCGCGCGGATAGGTTGCGTTGCGAGTTTACGGGCGAGTTAAGTAAACCAATTGGACTGGTAGCATGTACCGATCTTTCGGTAATGTCCACTTTACTACTATTTTAATCTCGGTTCAGTGGATTTTACATCTCGTACAGTATGCAATACGAGGGAATAGACGTTTATTTTACAATTCTTGATAAGTAAATAATACATTTCTTTTTTCTGTGTGAGAGGGGGGGGGGTAGTCAAACTCGCATCGATCCACTGGCTGTGGCTTGCTCGATCTTGGCAATCTCAAAGAATTCCTAGAACTCTCTATAAAATCCGATTGAGACTGCCGCAGTTATAATTTTCAGATTTTTTACAGTAGCATGTAGCCCCTTGAACACAACATAACAGAATAACGAATAATTCATTCTCTAGTGAACGGTAAGTGGACCAAAATACTGGGTGGAAATTATACAGAAAGCTTCGAACTATAAGTTTTAGCATGAAACGTACAGTGTGCAGGTGAAACCATTTTCTACTGCCTCACCTATCAGATATATTTTAGTCGGCCTTGGGCCCTACAAAGTAACTGATAATGAAGTCACTACCATTCAAGACATAAAAAGTGCTTTCAAAGTGTGCGTAGTTGTAATATTTTACTCGTTGATCGACGCTTCCGTGATGCTGTTTAATTACTATGGAATTTGCACTTGGACGTTAGAATGCCGGAATATATATTGATTGTGGCGAAAGTCAACTAACAGTTTAAAAAGCTAAGAGTTATTGACGCAATAGTGCGTCAAATTAATCGGTGCCCTGTGTGGCATTGACGCAATAGAGCGTCAATTTTTTT
The DNA here is from genome assembly GCF_010883055.1 of Belonocnema kinseyi. Taxonomy (NCBI): domain Eukaryota; kingdom Metazoa; phylum Arthropoda; class Insecta; order Hymenoptera; family Cynipidae; genus Belonocnema; species Belonocnema kinseyi. Next base: position 48,452,294 of record NC_046661.1, on the reverse strand, counting down.
TCGTATTTAGCTTGCTGTGGTTTGGCATTGAAGTCTTACATGGGGGCCTTTGGGCTCGCTGAATCTGAATCTAAAATCAAAATTCGAAAATTCAAAATGGTGGCGCCAATATGGCAGACCAAAATCGAAAATTGTACTCGATTTAGATGGAAATTGATAGCCCGAGATTTTTTCCTGTTATTTTGGGCACTTTTTGTCGATTCCTCTCTACCAACGAAGAGATTAATGCATTTTATGATCGCATGAATTGAGAACAGAGCGATGCAGAATCCATTGAAAGTAGAATGTTGTAGCTTCCGAGCATGAATGTTCCGAATAATGTAGAGAGTTGGGAATTCAATTGAAGTTGAATAACATGAAAAAGGATTTCGAACGCTTTAATTTTATATGTCATGAAAGTATACCAGAATTCCTTCAACGTTTCGAAGTAGATCTGCGAATCATCGGCTCAGACTCTCAACAACTCTCTCAAGCCGATTCTTATCACGCCGAACAAATAAATAAAGATGGAAACTATTTATTCGAATTTATGAACGCCATGACTCTTTAGCCCTTAGCACACTCGATATTGATAGTCCAGGAACCCTGGCTAAAAAAGGATCATTGGGGAGTTAAATGCGACCTAAGATTTGACAATATATTTTTGTAGGGCTAGCATGTAGACAAAAGCCTAAATGTTTTCGACCACGGCTTTGGAAGCACTGTGTGTAGAAACAATGGTTAAAGATAGAAAAAAGGTTTCTTGCTTATTGCAACTAACCTATACGGCCTTCAAAAAAAAGTCTAATTGAAAATTGTAGGTCTTACAAATATCAGATTTGACCAAAATAATCTCAACAATAAGTTGGTTATTGCCCTCTACGACAGTTATCGTATCAAGTACACTCAGTGGCAACACGATTTTTCATTATTAAATTGCACAAAAATGGGTAAAAAAAGAGGGTAAACTTTTATTTATAAACAAACAAAATAACTTTGTCAATTTTCACTTTATGGAATCTGGATAAAATTCAGTTGGTTAGTGATATTTTTCTACAGAATTTCGAGAACAAAAATTGTTGTAGTTGAAAAGAGAGGGGAGACAATTTTTTTTTCTTTCAATATTATTGATAGTGCAATTTTCTATCATGAGAGCTAAAATTTTCATAAATTACAGAATGAGAGTTGCACCATTTGTTATTAAATTTCCAAGGCATTGCACTATTATTTTGTTCTTGATTACAGTGACTGATTATAGTAGAAGGCTCGACGCGGTTGTGGCGGCGGTGTTGGGGAACTGCCCACTCAAGAATTTCAGGCGCTTCAAATGGCTGTCCAATTCGCTATGTTAGGGGAAAACTAAATCTAAACGGTTGAGTTGTTAAACGTTAAGTTTTAAGCACATAATCTAAAGGAAAGTATCCCGGTCGGTTCAGCTCGTTTTTTCCGAAAATGTCCTTTTTGTTGGTGTTTTTTTGTGAATGAAAATGGAGTGTATTTTTTCGCTTGAAAGTCGTGCGAGTTATACAGTAAAACGGTAGTTTAGTGATAGCGTGAGGCAGGAGCGGAAAGCGAGGGACTCGCCTGTATTCCCATGAGCCCCTCAAACGTCTGTTAATTTGGCCACATCGAAACTACGTATAAATGCATACATTTTTGGGCGCAAAATTTTAACCGCATAATCTGACGGCAATTATGCCGAACCGTTCCGCTCGCTTTTTCCCGAAGGTGTTCTTATAATTTTTTTTGTAATTGAAAGTCGATAGTATTAATTTTCTCTTGAAACTGGCGCGCTTGTACACAGTACACGGGGATGTACCAAGGGCGATGGGCAAGAGCGGTAAACGGGGACTCGACTGTTAGTCTAAGAGCCGAGGCCGTTTTTGGCGAGTTATTAGGTAACGATTCTGCCACTATTTTCCTGGTTGTTGAGAATATACTAATCACCAAATGTTGCTTCTGCAGGGGTGGTCCCGGGGAGAAGGTGTTTAATTACTCATTCGAAGTTGTAAAAAAAATTATTAAAGTAAGTCATAGGGTAACGGCTTAATCTTTCTGTGTTGAATCTTAAGACAATTTGATAATGTTCGGTGCAATTGGCAGAACAATAGGCCGTTGTGAAAGGGGGGGGGGAAGATATAGAGTTGTAAAAGAATATGACCTTTTAAAGTTATTTTCTAAAATCCAATTTTTTATCTAACATTCTTCTCATTATTCAAAACATATATTCGAAGAGGCAGAACAAAATCTCGGTGATAACATCCTGGCAAAACATCGCGAACTGCCCGGTTTTGACATTGGTCAGTGTGCGTCGGTTGACGGCCCTGATACTGCGAGCAGAGTGGCTTAAACTATGTCTCTAGTTACGCTACGGATCGTCTTCGGAGCACAAGTGACCACTCTGCTCGCAATGTCAGGGCCGTCAACCGACACACAATGACCAATGTCAAAACCGGGCAGTTTGCGTTTTTTTGCCAGGATGTTATCCCCGAGATTTTATTCTGCCTCTTCGAATATATGTTTTGAATAATGAGTAGAATGTTATATAGAAAATTTGGGCGTTAGAAAATAACTTTAAAATGACATATTTATTACAACTTCGAATGAGTAAATAAACACTTTCTCCCCGGGACTACCCCTGGAGAAGCCACATTTCGTGATCAATATATTCTCAACAATCAGGAAAATAGTGGCAGAATTGTTACCTAATAAATCGCCAAAAACGGTCTCGGCTCTCCGACTATGTCTGCCCAAGTTACGAACCAGGGGTCAGTATTTTTGGAATCAGCCTATCTAAAACATGTTTCTACGATCCAGTGTATAAGTATAATATATTTTTTAGGCCTCTTCAAACTATTTTCGCTATGAAATAACTGTCGAGGCAAAAAATCATTAATGTAACAAAACGAAACAAAAATTGTTATTCATAAATTAGCGAATAAAAGTTAGATATACTTTATCTGCCACATGCAAAGGTAAGCCAAAAATATATTTAAAAAAAAAACATTTTTACGTATTATTGTTAATTTTCAGAAATTTCTATCAAAATTAACGAAATTTAAATTAGACCAAAATCCAAATTAAAAATCCCATTAAACGCGCAATAATCAAATTTCTACAAAATCCTGTTAAACAAAACAAGAATCCAACGACCAAATTTGGACCACAACGAATAAACGAAAAACAAAAAACATTGAAAATGAATTATAAATAAATTTAACGCCTTCTATTTTATTTCATTTTTTTTTTAATTTGTCGAAAAAAATGCTTGGGCAAATAAAAATTCTTTTAGCAAATAGCAATTTGTTATAAATAAAAATAAATGTATGAAAATTATGTACTCATTTAACAAAAATAAGTTTCGGAAAGCTATTTGAGAAAAAATTCGATGACTGTGGTTCAATTGTTTGAAATTTTGTAAATTAAAAAAATTAATTGATTATATCATTATATAGTGATTTAAACAAAATGTAATACCCCAAGCAATTGCAAATTACTTCCTTTTCAATCAGAAAATAAGATTATTTTATATAATTTTTGGAAATGAATAATTTTTTAAATAATTTAAATTTATATAAACATGAACAACAATGGCAAGAACATTTTCATGAAAAGCGAGCTGAACTGTTCGGCATAATTGCATGTAGATTATGTTCTTAAAATATAGCGTTCAACAACTTGATCATTTAGATTTAGTTTGCCCCTAGTGAATTTGACAGTCATTTAAAGCACCTTAATTCATGCATTTAAATTGAAACAAGTTTGTATATATCTGAAACCAGTTGACATATAAAGATGTTTTTTTGCTAGCTTTCCGTGCTGTTTACAAATCTTTTGAGAAATTCTCAAAACAACCATATCCTGTGTCACGAATTCACAACCATCTCATTTATCTTTTTATGTTTCACCAAGAATTTATTGTTTATTGCATTTTGTGTGAAATCTCCCTTCTGCTAATAACAAACATATGTAAAAAACTATCATAGAAAAAAAAATTTCGAACATTTTTAAAAGGTTGGCTACAAACCAAACAAAATTGATGTGGTCACTCGGGTGTGGCCAAGCAGGAGCGTTGCTGTAAGGCACTCTACCCTAACGGCTTACCTGTATAAATGCGTCACGACGCACAGTGGGGTGAAATCGGAAAACGAGGTTCAAAATGACATTTAGAACGCAATTATGCACCGATTTTAGAATTTTTGTTTTTGAAAAATTCAGAACT
>NC_046661.1:48443768-48447993 GCF_010883055.1 Belonocnema kinseyi | reverse complement strand
TATAAAAACACGTAAACTCAGAAGATGTGGACTGTGACTGCACCATATATCTAGTCGGGAGTGGTGCTGACTGAAAACAGATAATTTGGAGCGATTCGCGCGACATCTATAGGTCATTCTAAGGACTTATTGAACTACCCTCGTAACACAATATTATATTTTCTCTTCTCTTTTTCAAGTTTGTTTGCATTCTCAAGTGAAAGTATTAAATAGATTTTATTTTCATCAAAAAATTTAGGAGGTTCGAAACCCCGATAACAATGTTTCATTTAATATGTAAGCAAATGTTAGCAAAGAAAGAAAATGTTAATACCTGCCGAACACAACCCCAACTAAACTTTCTACTGAATCACTTTTTTTCCTTTTAAAGATCGTTTCCTATATTTTATCCATCGTTTGAGCTGTTTAACACTGCGCTCTGCCACCGATTTGTGCACTAATTTTGCTCCTGGAACATCATCTTCCGTGATTTTTAAACATTTTTTTGAAGACGAGAGATGTCATCATATGTAAATAATGGGCTTGTTCGCCACACTTTTCGCAATTGCGCACGAGCGCACAATCGACGTCTGGAATAAAAAGGTCTATTCTGAAACTCAGTCAATATTGAAGATTTCAGCCAATAATTTTTATAATTTCTAAGTCGAATATCACCAAAAATGCATACTTTAACATTCTATAGTGGCGGAGACGAAATTTTCAAGGTCGCTGAACACCCAGCTTATAAGAATATTTCGTCGCTTCTTACCTCTCATCCTTTGAATCTCAGATTTATCGTTGCAATTTTTATAATCATACGGATAACAAAAATTGCTTTGCAGTTAGTCAAAACCGTTTGATGCCCATATTTTATTCAATAAGTAAAACAACAGATTTTATCGCCAATTAATTACGTACAACCTGCAGATATTCATTTTATTTAAATAATTAAGATCGAAGTACAAAACGATTTTGACACTTGTCAAACGTCAAATATCACTCACGCACCGTTACATTAGTGAAAACCAACTCCAATTTTTAAGAAAGTACTTAAAGCGCGTCCCGCATGTATTTATGAACAATTTTAATGTTATGTTACATTTTTTTTTAATCCTTAACTAATTATTTATTTGAAATGCGTCGTAATTCCCGGAGAACATAACGTTGTTTCAGAATTTGGTCATACGTATATTTTGCGCACGTCTTCTGAGTCTCGAAACCTTTGACCAATCGGCACAAGATCTCGAGCGCGGGAGATTTTGAAACCGAATTAAAATCGCCTATATATTACTTTTTTGCATTACACAAATGCAAGACGGGTTGCATTGTATGCTAGAGTTTATATAATTATATTTCCTATGACTACATAGTAAACGCCCTTACTGTATATCCGAAGCTAGTTCACATATAAAGATTTTTTTTTTATTTGGGCTAGCTTTCCGTGCAAATCAATTCAAAATTACAAATCTTTTGAGAAATTCTCAAAAAATCATATCTTGTGTCACCAATGCACAACTCTCTCATTTATCTTTCTTAATTTTACCAACAATTAATCGTTTATTGCATTTTGTGTAAAATCTGCCTACTGTTAATGGCAAATATATTTAATAATACCTTCTAGAAAAACATTTGTCCAACAATTTAAAATTTCGGCTACAAACCAAACAAAATTTATGTTCCCTTTTTTTAATCTGAAAAAATACAGTAACTATGTGAAAAAAAGGCTATAATGAGTTAGTTCCCTCCAACCACCGTTTCCAAAATCTGCGCTATAGAAGAGTTTCACTACATATATATAATTAAAGATTTTTTCATAAGGATAACCGCAGGATTTCGCCAGGAGCGGGTGCTAATCTGGAAAATTGCAAGCGCTCCCAGCGAAGTCGCGGTAAAATTTCAGCCACAACCACGCCTCACGACCGTGAGATAGGTGGTTACAGTCTCTAAAGGAATCCATACGACGATCCAACAAAAGCTTCGTACATCCTGAGAACACGGTGCGACCCAAGGACTACCGCCTTCTGCATTTTTCTCGCAAGTGTTTTAGCATATTCTTGACATGCAGGGATGGTTTTCAGACCATTAGCAAGTAAACGCACATCCTCGGGTTGCGGATAGAGGGTCCCTGTACCAAGGTTTTATGCTGAATATGGTTACAAAAATAAATAGGCAGTCGCGGACAATTGTCCAGCGGTGGTCCCGAAGGAATTAACCCCCAAGCGAAGGTGTGAAATCCGTGCGAAAGCTGAATGGCACCTGGGTGAGGTGTCTAGAACGGTGCCTCTGGGATACCGGACGACCTCACAGAGTACGCAGCCTTATCCTTGCATGCGAGGCTCTACAAGGATGGACGAACCCCTTTCCCTAGCTTCTCGTGGAAACAACAATGACAACACAAAACATAGTTGTAGTGAATGCGGTTCGAAACAACTGAACGCGCAGGGCTCCCGATAATGGGTCGGCCAACAATGCTGACCAATCTAGAGCTAGGGGAGCCAATGAAAATGGATTCAATACGATAGATCGGCGGGATCTCGCGACTTTTTGTGGCTATGTAAGCGGAACGCCTACCCTACCGCAGCTAGAACAAGCCAGCAACAGAGAAAGAGAGGCGACACTAAGACCAACCGTGGGCAGGCATCCAATAGAGGAAGAGCGATGCTTTACGAGCCGGAGAAACATCAACACCAAGGTTTCTCTCAAGCCTAAAGCTCTGACTGAAATGAATGACGAGCTTCGTGAACATTGTTACGGAGAATCTGACCTCTGGACTATCAATTATTGTGTGTATAATGCAGCGAGAGCTTTGGCCGATGCGATCCGTAAAACAAAACCAACGGTTGATCATAAGTACAAAAGACGAATGCATCAACTTGCCATAAAGAAAGGCTGAGCAAGACAGTACGCGTCCCGCACTCAGTGTGTGATTGACTACATCACATCTGGCAGGAATTTTACCGCCCAGGTTTGAAAGTTCGCGAGCGAACTCCGGGCCCGTTATCACACACTTAACAAGTCAAAGCTGCTGACCATCAGGCAGCATATTGTTGAGAGAATACGGATACTATCTGACGCTAAGAGAAGTCTAGAGCGGAGGCAAAGGTGGGTCAGAAAAAATCAACAGTTTCTCTCTGACCCATCTCGACTCTTTCAAGACCCTCCAGTTACTGTCTAACACCCACCCCAACCAGAGGAGGTCGAAGTATTTTGGAGAAAAGTCTACGAAGTGCAGCATAGACTGCACGAGGACTCAGAAAATATTAATAGCTTCAAGGAGTTATGTGTTGCCCTCATAACACCTGATAAAGAATGCCCACCCATCACTACCGAGGAAATGAAAAAAGTATTAAGAGGGATGAAGAACTATTCCGCACCGGGACCAGATTGTATCAAAACCTTCTGATGGAAGAAGTTTTCTTCAACCCATCAGCATTTGGCCCGTATTTTCACTTCATATTTGAAGTCGGAAGAGCCGATTCCGGAGTGGTTGATGAAGGGGCGCACAATACTCCTGCCGAAGATAGGCAACTTAGCTGAACCAAAGAATTACACGCCAATAACTTGTCTGAACACACTTTATAAGATATTCACAGCTGTCCTAAATGATAGGATTGTTCGGGCTCAAAGAAAGGCGTAGCCGAACGTCGGGAGAACCTTCTCATCGATAGATGTGTCTGCAAAGATGCAGCATTCTATCAGCGTGACCTATCGATTCCCTTCCGCGACTGTGCATCTCACGCCGTCAAGGTGTTTGCGGAATATTGAGTCTTGAATGTCTTCACAACAGGATTATTCTGGGTACAGCACACAGAGTTGCAAATGGAAGAGACCCTCTTCTTAAAATGGTCAGGAATCACGAAGAATTTCGCGAGTCATGTGGCGCTGTTGTTAATGGCAAACTTATCTCATCATAGAACCAAATGCTCCGAATAGTCTCATCAGCTTCAGTAGGCATCAGAACCCCACTGCTACGCTGCTTGAGTTCTTGTCGTGCTAATTGTGACATTTAGAACATTTAGAACGCAATTATGCACCGATTTTAGAATTTTTGTTTTTGAAAAATTCAGAAGTAAATTTTTCAGAAAATGGTGAGAGTAGATTTTTTATTTTTTTGTTTATTTAATTTTTATTTTAATGCAAACAACGAAAAAAATGTCGATTTCTCTAATTTCATTTTTTATCTTCTAGACAAAATTTTTCTTATACTTCTCGTCCCTTGAATTTAGTGCACAGGGGTATAAGAAAT
>NC_046661.1:48440868-48443668 GCF_010883055.1 Belonocnema kinseyi | reverse complement strand
GGTAGAAAATTTAACGACTTTGCTGAAAATTCGATTTTCTTCTTGGATCCAAAATTAATATTTACTTACTCAGGGATTTGGTTCCAAATTTATTTATTTACTCGAAAACATTCTTGGTTAAAAATTTAACTTTTTGAATGATACTTGGTTCATTTGGTTGAAAATTTAAATATTTAATTATTGATTATAGAGAGCTGAAGATGTATCTTTTTTAGTAGAAAACTAAATTTTTTGGTTGATACTTAATCTCTTGTATTAAGAATCCCTCTATTTGATTCTAACTTCATTTTTTTGGTTAAATAATTACCATTTTAGTTAAAAATTCATTCCTTTAGTTGCAAATTTAACTACTTTACTGAAAATTCGATTCGTGTCTAGGTTCTTAAACAACATTTATATAATTTTAAATGAATTTTAATTAACAGTAACCCCATTATTTATTACTATATTCGTAAAATTTAATTATTATTTAATTTTCTTCAGAATGTTTTGTAATTTTCGGAATGAAAAACTAAGAATGATTCTTCTACTTTATAAATAAGATAAGTTTCTAATATTTAATATTCTAAATTTTTGTGAAGAGAAAAATCTTATTTTTTCAATATTTCTAGCCATTAATACAAATATTTAATTTTTAAGAAAAATAACTGTTCAGAGGATTAAGCAAAAGGTTCATGGATAGTAAATCTTCTTGATCAATTACAAATATTTAGCAACTGCACTTTTCTTTGCAGATTGAGCTTTTTTAGTTAAAAACTTAAGTATTTTGTCAGAAAGTCATCTTTTTTAATGAAAAATTAATCTTTTTATTTGAAAATTAATCACGGGTTGAATGATAATTCTTTTGTTAAAGTTCTTTTTTAGTTGATTTCCTAAATAAAAGTTAATCATTTCGGTTGAAACATCAAAGAAATTGATTTTAAACTAAAATAATGAATCTTTAACAACAAAAATGAATTTTTAATTAAATATATGAATTTTCAATCCAAAAGATTATTTTTAACCAAGAAAAAAATGTATTACCAACAAGAATTAATTTTTAACAAATAACCTGAACTTTTAAGCAAATACTTGAACTTATGATTGAGAAAAATTTTTATATTTTAACTGAAAATTTAAATTTAGCTTTACGATATCCCATGGCGCATATGGATTTGATTATTTATCCTTCATTATAAAAAAAACCAAAAGCCCTGAAGAAGAAGTGAAGATAGTTCTGGATTCTCCTCGGCAATATCTCCAGGTTTTTTGCATTTTTTGAAAAAATTAATTATTTAAACAATTATATTGTTCATAATTTTGAAAAATTTATTTTACAATTGTGATGAACAATTCAGAGTTGTTAAGTGAAAAATAACATACCTTGAAGTATTATTAATGATAAAAAATTTTGGAAAATGCAAAAAAGTTAGTTTCTGTAAAGGCTGGACACAACACTCCTGTTTAGTCAGCGACGTGAGGGTAAGTCTAGTGCAGTGGTCGGCAAAATTTTTGCTTCATTTTCAGGTATGGTCAAGTTCCACCCGACTTAATTTTTTCTACAACTTTTCGGTCTATTCATGTATCTTAGTGTGAGTGAGCTTACTCCAGCAAGGGTCTTTTGTCCACAGACATGTCAAAGTAAGGAAATTTTAAAACGTTTAATTTTTCAATTAGCGATTTGAAAATAGCATTATCAGCATCTACGAATTTTTCCGATTCCAATGATATATTACTTGCCTAGAAAAGTAAAAAATTTGAAGGAATTTATAATCAAGAAACATCAGATTGACAGTCAATTTAATACTAAATACTTCTCAAATTTTCAACCTTTATAGACAAATTACATGTTTTAAGCCACTGATCGCAAAATTACGAATTTTTTAATCTCACATTTTTTTCCCATTTTATAACAAAGGACCCCTGAGGAAAGGGGTGGTCTGGCCAAGCTCGCAGGTACTGCCCTGAAAGTAGGTCGTAGGGCAGCCAGGGCAAGAGCGTGCCGACCACTGGTCTAGGCTTAGTGGAGCAGGTAGGTGGCAATGAATTGAATACTGCCCCATTTAACTACCTTTATTATTCAAACGGGGACAGTGGTCCCTTAAGTTTCATAAATTTTCCATCCATTATTATGCTTAATCAGTGGAAAAACCACTCTCACAATATAATTATTATTTATGGCCTTCTTAAAGTAAAACTATACAGTAGACATCTGTATATATCTTATATTGCAAAAGATTTACTTCTGAAGATTATAATTTTCTTTAAGTTGGGTTTTGGGGAATTTTTCACCTGATCATAAAATTAAATTTTCGTTCAAGTAGAGTATTAGGGAATTTTTAATTTCTCCAGGAAATGCTCATGTTTTGCAATAGAAACATTGAATAGGCTTTAAGAATTTGAAAGATCACATGTTGGGCGAGATAGCCATAAATTCGTTAAACAAATATTGTTGTAGACAAGTTGTATCTAGAAGTGGTGCAAGCCTCATGGAGTTTGACACGTATTTCCAATAACTAAAAAAGCGTTTTTTTAAATCATTTAAGTCGGATTCGTAAAATTTGGGAAATTCTCTATAATATTAATTATTTTATCGATAATGAAAGATTAAGCCAATTAATCTATTTTATAAGTAGATATTGCAAGAATGGCATAAATTTACATGTTTTCTAAAATGTATAATAACTTTAGAGATAATGAACATTTTCCAATGTTCGTTGGTTCATTTTAAAGCTAATTTTTCACCGTATCACAGCAGCTAATAGTATAAATCTTTAAAAATTTCTTACGACATTGCAAGAAGTTGAATTAGCAATGACAA
>NC_046661.1:48434568-48440768 GCF_010883055.1 Belonocnema kinseyi | reverse complement strand
AACAAAATTTAATTAAATTGTCGAGCTGGAGGAATATGAAACTTTCAAATATTTTATATTTTAGCTTTACGATTTTTCATCGTGATAAATTGCAAAATTACCGAAAAACGTGTTTTGTTCATTAAATCAGATTATGTGGGCGCATAGAAAATTTATAAACACAATTTTCTTCATTTAATTATTTTTCTTATTGGATGCGAAAACATTATGTGATATTTCACGCGCATATTGTGTAGACGAGATATTTGTCAATTTGCTATATTTCCCTTCAGCTGATCAGGTAAGCCGAGAAACATGGTTTGATAAAAATGATTGAATATTGTCTGTCTCTCTCGTTGCTAAGTTTTTCTTTCTAACAGGTCAAAAATTTTACCAACCGAATCCTACCAATTTTCGGGTACGAGGTTGTCTTCATACTTGCCAGGGGGCACTAGACTGTATTTCCGATTTTCTTCTAGATATCACTGCAGTCATTGCCGTGCTCAGCCAAACCTACCGTTTCGCCTTAAGAGGTATGAATAACTATTCCGCTCCGGGACCAAATGGTATCAAGACCTTCTGATGGAAGAAGTTTCCTTCAACCCATCAGCATTTTCCTTGTGTTTTCATCTCATATTTAAAGTCGGACGAGTCAATTCTGGAGTGGTTTATGGAAGGGCAAACAGTACTCCTGCCGAAAATGGACAACCTAGCTGACCCGAAGAATTGCAGATCAATCACTTGTCTAAACACACTGTACAAGATATTCACAGCTATCGCAAATGATAGGATTGTTCGGGCAATCGGACCCCTGTGGCAGCAAATGTATTAACAACGCGACTTAAAGAAAGGCATAACAGGATGTCTGGAGAACCTGCTCAGCGATAGATGTGTCTGCAAAGATGCAGCATCCTACCTGCGTGACCTATCAATGGCCTGGATTGATTACCGGAAAGCTTTCGATTCGACCTCTCATAGACTTATCATCTGGTTTTGGAAAGCTTAAAAGTTCATCCGAAAATCTTGAGGTGCGTAGAAAGATTGATATCGCTTTAAAAAACCAGATGTACTATATCATCTGGAAAAAAATCGAAAAAATCGTGGAAAAACCCCAAGGAGGTCACCTTTTAGAGAGTTTTCTTTCAGGGCGAGACATTGAGCCCACTCCTTTTTTTCCTTACATTATTGCCACCATCTCTATCACTTTGCCATTGCGAGAGGTACTTTTGCATACATTCATTAAAAATTATATACGATTACAAATACTGCAAAAATAGAACTAATAGTACACCAACATTCAAGAAGTGTTTGTTGACGTGGAGGAGTAAACGTACCGCGAGCTGTCAGACATCAATCTTCTAGATTGTAACCTTTTAAATACCTATTAGGTTGTACTACTCGTAGTAGGTGAAAATGAAAACGATAATATCAATGTTGCTGTGAGGATGAATTTGAAGTAGCTAGTAAACTGCACTAATATTTCTATTTTCGGAGTATTTTTAATCATGTATAATTTGCAATTAATGAAAAACTACGTCTTAACGAATGCAATTTCGGCCGAATTATTTTAACCACATAATCTAACGGCAATTATGCCGAACCGTTCAGCTCGCTTTTTCCCGAAAATGTTCTTTTATTGTTGTTTTTTGTAATGGAAAGTATTGAGTAATTTTTCCGCTTGAAATTGGCGCGCTGTGCACAGTACAAGGTGGTATACCATGGCAGGGGCAAGAGCGGCAAGCAGGGGGCTCGACTGTCTTCCCAAGTTACGCACCAGGGGTCAGTATTTTTGGAATCGATCTATCCAAAATAGGTTTCTAGGATCCAGTGTATAAAAATGTATACTTTTTAAAGTTTTTTTACGAAATTTTCGCTATGAAATGACTGTATTCGTACGTGCATTTATTATCAATTGGCGACTTAACAAAAAAAATTTATTAGCAACAAAAAAGTTTTGAATTGTGAAACGTAAAGAAAGCAAAATTTGCAATTTAACATTTTTATAATTTTGAAGATGTTGAATTTGTAACATTAACAGTTTAAAGTTGTACAACTGTTCCACGTCAAGGCAAAAAATCATTAATGTAACAAGTAAAAACAAAAAATTGTTATTCATAAATTAGCGAATAAAAGTTAGATCTACTTCATTTGCCACATTTAAATACACTTAACTAATATTTTTAGGAGTTCATAAAAACAAAATATTGGACATTAGAAATTTTCAACCTTTCCTTATCCCCCCCCCCCCCTCTGCATCGTCCCGAATATGACCCGAAAATATATTTTTAAATACATTTTTACGTATTATTGTAAATTTGAGCCATTTCTGTCGTGGTTTTCATACAAATAATTACCAGTGGACACTTTGAATATTTCCCATGAGTTTTTAAACAAAGTTTAATTTTGAAATAATTGTAAATTATTTAAACAATTATTAATTTCTAAAAAATGTAAAAAAGAATCATATTTTCTTATTGAAATGTAATAATTGGTCATTGCTTGGAGTATTATATTCTTTTAAACATTATATAATTATTTAATCAATTAATTATTGTCTATTTACAAATTGTCTAAAAATTGAGCCAGAGATGTACAGTTTTTCTCAAATTGGTATCCCAAACTACTTTTTCTTGAATAATTACATAATTTTGATATATTTCTTCTAACTTTTAGCAAATTTCTATTTCTTTAAACAATTTTTATTTGCTCTAGCAGTTTTTTTCGATAATTTAAAAAAAAATGAAATAAAATAGAACACATCCAATGATTTTTCTGACTGTACACTGTATGAACGAATGTATTACCAATTTTCTAATTATTTAAACAAATATAATTTGTTTTCATAATTATTTTTCTAAAAAGATGTTTAAAATCGTATCCAGCATTTAAAGTTTGATATTAATGTAATATCTATTTTATCAGTACTATTTACTGCTGTTGAATGTTTAACAGTTGTTATGCCTCGCAGGTAATGTTTGCTCTCTATCTAATCTGATGTGTTTTCTTGAAGAATAGATATCGATATTCTAAATGTCGAAAAAAGTTACGTTAATTGGCCATGATAAAGGGCTGAATTTCTTTGTCTAATAATTGTTTCTTGTTTCTTTGGTTTCAAACGTTTTATATTTGCGTACTTTTCATTTTTTTCATTCGAATGATTATGGATAAATTCTACTAATTGTGCAAAGTTAACTAAAGTAATGTTTTTATTATTTTATTTATTATAAATGACCTAAAATGCAGCCCTTCGTCCTTGTAAATGTTGTTCAGAGAAAATGTTGAAACTTGAATCCCAATTTGCATTGGTGAATGTCCTTTTTTATAATATAATCATAGTAAATATTCTAAAAATATCAAGTATGCAATAATGAATGCACTTTTATAATATAAATTTTATTATGACTTTTATGATTGATTTAATAGTGTGCAAAAAAGATGTAAACTATCCATAATCAATAAATAGAACATTAAGAAAAAATACATCATATTTTGTTTCATTCAGAACATACGATTTGAAAAATATTTTTGGAAAAATTTTTATTGAAACAAATTATATTTCTTTAAAAAATTAAAAAAGAGTTAATAGATTTTGTATACACTATTAGTCATAAAATAAATAGTATGACTTTGTATGTTTTAGACCAACTTTTGGAAAGTAATAACTTGTTTTTTGTTATGGCCTTAGGTCTTGAAATTTGAGGTTAAATAGTGATATATCCTTTAAGTGATGAAAGTCAATGCATTTCGACATAAGTGATGGTCAAAGTTTAAAAAGTTCCATTATGGAAACGATGTTACGAGAGAAATTTACATGAGTATTTAAACAGACATGTTTAAAAGTCTAATTTAGAGTGTATTCTTTGTGATGATTGTGTCAAGTTACATAAATTGTCTGGAACATTCAATTTTACATTAACTAATTGGTAATTATCAAATAAAAATTAGCATATTATGTACAAAAGGGATCAGATACTTACAACAGGCATATTAAACTCCTGATGAAGTAGGAATCGTGTTTTTAACTTTAATTTTAAGTTAACATGGACAATTAATTATGAATAAATTTAATGTCTTCTATTTTATTTCATTTTTTTAAGTTATAGACAAAAATGCTTGGGCTGATAAAAATTCTTTAAACAAATAGAGATTTTTTATAAATTCCAACAAAATTTATGAAAATTAATTATATAATGATTTAAAAACAATGTAATACTTCAAGCAATTGCAAATTATTGCATTTCAATCAGAACTGTCGATTATTTTATATATTTTTTAGTATCAAATAATTGTTTAAATAATTTAAGTTTTTTCAAACAATTAAACATTGTTGAAAAAATTACAGGAAATACTATATTTATCCAAAAGTAATTATTTGTCTGAAAACGACGACTGAAAGTGCTAAAAATTAAAAATAACACTTAAAAATGTAGTTTTCTGATTTTTGGTTAATATTTGGGGTGCTGCTGGGAAGAGAGGGTGCGTTAAAAATAAAATACAGCTAACAATTCATGAGTTCAGACATAGTTTCAAGGTGGACAAATTGAAATCCATTTGAGGGACACTTGGGAGTACAGACAAGTCCCCCGTTTTTCGCTCCTGCTCCTCGCCATCACTTTACTGCCGTGTTACTGTATAGCTCGCGCGACATCAAAGCGAGAAAATACACTACATTTTTATTTACGAAAAACAACAACAAAATAGAAATTTTCACGAAAACGATAGCTGCACCGACTGGTATAATTTCCTTTAGATTACGTGCTTAAAATATCGCGTTCAACAATTCAACCGTTTGGATTTAGTTTGCCCATACCGAACTTGACATCCGATTCAAGCGCCCTTATTATAGTGTTTAAATTGAATCAAGTATTGTATATAGTAAGGACGTTTACTATGTAGTCATAGGGAATATAATTATATCAATTTTAGCGTACAATGCAACCCTTTTCGCATTTGTGTAATGCAAGAAAGTACTAAATAGGCGATTTTACTTCGGTTTCCAAATCTTCCGCGCTCGAGATCTTGCGCTCATTGGTCAAAGGCTTCGAGACTCAGAAGACGTGCGCAAAATATACTCATAACCAAATTCTGAAAAAAGATTATATTCCCCAGGATTCACCACGCATTGCAAATAAATAATTAGTTACGAATTAAAAACAATGTAAGAGAATATTAGAATGTGTTTACAAAAAATCTCGGAACGTGGTTTCTTCGGGAAATTTTTCTTCAATCTTTGTTTGCGAAATCTTTCTTATTTGTTGAAATCATCTAATTACTTGAAATGTATAATTAGTAAAAAAAAAATCTTCTAAAATGTTTTGAAACCTTTTCAAATCCTTCAAATGTTTTAAAATCTTTAAAATCTGTTGAACTGTAACCTTTTCAAAATCTTTGAAACCCTTTACATCTTTTAAAAATTTTTTAAATGTTTGTGAAATTTTTATAAAATATTTAAAATCTGATAAACACGCCTTTATAAAATGTTCAAAATCCTGTTAAATATTTTTTAATCTTTGAAACATTTTGAAATCTTTATTAATGTTTTGTAGTATGGTGTATACTCAAAAACCGAGTGGTGAAACTCTTGAAAATTCCGTTATATGACCATAGCTCATTCTAATAGAGCTTTTTATTTTAGACGTCGGCAGTACACACGTGCCGAAATTTTACGTTATTTCCGTAATTTTCGAACAGTTTTGTGTCGAAATGTATGGAAAATATTGTTAATAAAAATAAAAACAAAAAATTAATTTGTAAATAACGGAGATTTTTAAGGTAGAACATTTTTACGTCTATTTAAAAAAACGGTGAAAAACGTGCAAAGAGTGCGGCGACCAAGGCCATTATTGGCACCTGCAATCTTCTAAAAAATGCTTTAAAATTCGGCGAAACTCACGGAAGATCATGTTCCAGGTGCAACATTAGTGCACGAATCAGTATAAGAGCACAGTATTAAGCAGCTGAAACGATGTCCTAAATGTAGAAAACCACCATTAAAAGGAAAAAAACGTGATTTAGTGGAAAGGTTAGCTGAGGTTTTGGATGGCAGGTATAAATATTTTCTTTTGTACCAGATTTGCAGTACTGAACTTTGTTTGAGTAAATATTTAATATTCAAACAAATATAAAATACGAGGGTAGTTCAATAAGTCCTTAGAATGAAGTATAAAAACAATTTTTTTTGGGTAAATTTTTTTTTATTTTTCAACATAATCTCCTTGGAG
>NC_046661.1:48433112-48434468 GCF_010883055.1 Belonocnema kinseyi | reverse complement strand
TTGCAAAAATTGTGTAAATTTCAATGTTTTCTTAAATGATCAATAACTTCCGAAATAATCAATATTTTTTACTGTTTTTTGGCTCATTTTCAAGCAATTTTTCCGTTCTACAAGAGCTTATAGGTATCAGTCGTAAAAGTATTGTCATCGAATTGAAATAACTTGTAATTGTGACAAACAAGTTGGGAAAATTGCAATATTCTTTGTGGTAACAAAAGTATATTTGTAGAATATATGATCCATATAATCATGAAGTTTCTATTAAATTTTTCAAAATATATATATTCATTTAATTTTGATTATAATTTGCCTACAGATTTTATGTTTTTACAATTTTCTAACTGCTGGTGTGATACGGTGAAAAAATAAATTAGAAATGAGCCTAAGAACATTGAAAGGTGTTGATTATCTCGGAAGTTATTGAACATTCAGAAAAATCTTGAAATGTACACTATTTCTACAATATATACTTAAAAAATAGACAAATTTTCTTCACCCTGGCCTAACTTTA
The DNA here is from genome assembly GCF_010883055.1 of Belonocnema kinseyi. Taxonomy (NCBI): domain Eukaryota; kingdom Metazoa; phylum Arthropoda; class Insecta; order Hymenoptera; family Cynipidae; genus Belonocnema; species Belonocnema kinseyi. The sequence goes on along the minus strand of NC_046661.1, from coordinate 48,433,957 downwards.
TACAGAAGTTTAAAAGCAATCAATCCTTTAAAGAGAAATTTTTTTAGTTCCGGCATAATTAAAATTAAGACAACTTTATCAGTCATCAAAAAAGAGGCAAGCGAAGACTTTTAGCCACCTCTGTACATGAAATATTATTACTTCACGATTTCGCAGTATTAGAATATAGTTGTATAAAAAAGTGAAATTAATAGTATACTAGCGGAAGGGAAATTTGTTGCTTATCTTAGTATTTATTTCACTTGAACTTATATTAATATTACAATAATCTTACAAAACAAAGAATTATTAATAACACATATTTCCGACAAATTTTTAAACACGCCAGCAAAAAAAATAAGGAAAATTGTACAATAGAAATATAAAAGTAAAAGATGCTGCCAGTCCTAAGCCTGGAAAAATTGTGAAGGGAAAATTTTGATTCATTTTGCCCATAAACCGAAACTCAAGTGTACTGTTTTCAATTTTTTTTTAATTTCAGGAGACTATTCTGTACAAAATATCACTTTTTAATATTCCTCCTTAATAAACTTTAATTGTTTGGGTCCATGAAAACATGAAAAAGAAATTGTTTGGCACTTTCGATCCATCACATTGTTTCGATTTTTCAAAGGGATCAAAAAATAAAAGTTCATTAGAAGGTTATACTATAATAAAAGTCTCTGGCGCACACAAGATGAGATAGTTTTATTAGTCATTGCCGTTATTATGACGATTCCCACACATAGTGCGGCATTTGCATTTACTAGCGAAAGAAAAAATTTCAATTGAAAATTTAAGAAATTTTGATGTAAAAGTATTGTTTGCAATGTAAAAATTCATAATCTTCAATATTTTTAAATCTA
>NC_046661.1:48429375-48433012 GCF_010883055.1 Belonocnema kinseyi | reverse complement strand
ACGACCCTTGTATCTTTGACTAACTCTCTAAGTCTTTCATCCGCAACAACAAAGTCAATTATACTGCGGCTATTTCCTTTAGACCAGGTGTACATGTGGATCCGTTTATGCCTAAACCAAGTATTTGTAATAAACAGACCCCTTTCTAAGCATAGACCAACTTAATTTATCTCCGTTATAGTTTGTTCTTGGATCCCCAAAATGACCTAATACTCTTTCTGTATCTTGATTCTGGATGCCCACCCAACCGTTCATGTCTCCTAGTAGAATTATTCTTTCCCCACGTTCGCAGATGTTTATTGTGTCATTTAAAGTGTCCCAGAAGGCGTCTTTCACTTCTCTAGGATCACTATCAACCGGCGCGTAGCATGCTATAATAAATAGTCTTCTGATTCCTACTTTCATTCTAGCCCATAGCAGTCTGGGAGACACGAAGCCATGGTCTCCGAGATGCTGCTTTGCTCTTTCATTCGAAATGAAACCTACTCCTTGTTTATCATGTGATTCACAGTCTACTCCTGACCATATTTCGAATCCACCTTTCAACACGCCATTTTTTATGTCTTTAGTTTCGCATCCCTTTTTCTTTGTTTCGGGCACGCATAAAATATCTAGTTTCTTCACGTCCATAGTTTCACGCAATTCTTTTACCTTGAGATCATTTACTCCCCTAGCATTCCAAACACCCAGTGTCCATTCGTCGCCTGAAACATGACCTTTAGATTTTCCGTGTGCATGCCTTTTGTCATTAAAAGTTCCAGTCCTTTCCGAGGCTATTTTGTAGCTTGTATTATTCATTGTTTAGATTATACGCCCAATTGACACCTTTATGCAATAAGTTTATTTTCTGAGTCGAAATCATGTCAAAGTTAAGTATCAAATCGTATATGGTGGAGATTTTAGTTCTAACGTCAGTCCCACCAAAGACTTCGGTTAATAAGGGAGGGTTGGGAGAGGGGGGAAGTAGAACTGGAACCGAGAAAGTCGTCTTGGGTTTGTGTTTTTGTTTTCATGCTGAGAAGGTCACCAGCCTTCAGCAGCGTCGCGATATATGGAATTTAGTATCTGGCCGTCTTCTCAGACCGTCACCAAAGACTTATATATATATACACACACATAATAGACATATACATACACATACATATACATCCCCTCTTGTGTGTTTATTTTAGGCCTGTATCATTGAATTTACAATAAAAAGCGATCCCCCCCCCCCCCCCCCCCCCCCCGGCCCGGTGCAAAATCTCGGCGTTATTTTTAGTTTGTAGGTTTAAATTTCCTTTGTTTTCTTTCTTTTATCGTGAAATTATAATGAATTGCTATGAATTACTTATCTTTGAGTACGTTTCCGGATTTCCCAGTAAATAAATATCGAAGCACAATTTTAAGAAAGTGTATTTATACCAAATTGAAAATTTTCTATTTTGCTTTTTCTCCAACCGAGTATATAAGAGACCGCTCTCTTTCAAATTTGCTACGGAACTGTTAAGTAAAAGACAAGATAATGTAGGGGTCGGCTTGCGACTGCGTCGTATCCGAGAGTCGTTAAAAATCGTCCTGTTTAAAATTCTTAGAAAACCTATAAATATAAATATATGTATATTGAAAGTGAAGAAAATTTCAATTCTACATGTGCAGAATTGGAGAAATATAAAATGTAGATCCAGAAAAAGAATAAAAAAAAGACCAAAAAGACTCATTTTCAAGAAATATTCATATCCGAATCACAGCAAAAAACAGGTATTTTCGATAAAACAGTTGAATTTTCAACAATATAGATAGATTATCACTTGAGAAAAAAATGTCAAGCAAATAAAACAGATCAGTTTTCAATCATACATTTTTACCCCCAATTAAAAAAAAAAAAATTGAATTTTCCACCGAATAAAAAGTATTTTTAAACGAGAAGGATGAATGTTGACAGAATTGTCGAATTTTGAAGAAAATGATCAGTTTTGAGCCAGGTAGTATAATTTTTGACAGGAAAAGAACCATTAACAACAAATTTCATTGTAGGCGTCGCGACTAGAAAGAATAAGTATGCACACATATTCATATACACACATACACACATATATACACATATACACACCCACACACACACACACACACACACATACATATACATATACATATATATAGATACACATATACATCCCCTCTTGTGTGTTTATTTTAGGCCTATATCTTTGAATTTACAATAAAAAGCGAGCAATACTTATAATTTGTTTAAACAATCAGTGAACAACAGTTCCAACTGACTGACAACTAGATATCTAATATAGAATATTTTGGAATGAAAATACATTTTTCAAAATGCAAAAATTCCAATTTAAACATTGTTTTTACCCCCTCCACTCTGACTCGAAAAATCCATTGAAAATGATTTTTAAAATTAAGAACTATAGCTAGAACCAACTAGTCGTCCCAGAAAAAAACTGAAGGTATCGTTGAAGGCCTCTCATCCATATGTCTTGGTGATTTAGGAATCATTGAAAAAAAATTATCATTTAAACAATGACATTGTTTATAATACTTATAATTTGTTTAAACAATCAGTGAACAACAATTCCAACTGACTGACAACTAGATATCTAATATGAAATATTTAAGAATGGAAATAAATTTTTTAAAATGCAAAAATTCCAATTTTAACATTGTTTTTACCACCTCCACTCTGACTCGAAAAATTCAGTGAAAATGATTTTTAAAATGGGGAACTATAATTTTTGCATTTTGAAAAATTTATTTCTATTCTAAAATATTCCATATTAGATATCTAGTTGTCAGTCAGTTTGAATTGTTGTTCACTGATTTTTTAAACAAATTATAAGTTTTATAAACAATATCATTGTTTAAATTATAATTTTTTTTAATGATTCAAAAATCACCTAGAGATGTGGATGAGAGGCCTTCAACGATACCTTCAGTTTTTTTCTGGGTCAAACTTTAATACTACTGTAACCATAGCATCACACTTCAGAATTTAAAGCATGATCAATTTTTTAATATTTTAATAATATTTTATTTGAATAAACAAAATAAGAAACAATAGCATATGCTTTTGAATAATAGTGTGTGAGGGACTATCTAGATTCTATAAACACCCTATTAACCCTTAGTAGGCAACCCTCAGTAGGCAACCCTTATTGGTTAGCCTACTGATAACCTGGCTAGCTGAGCGTGACGCTTTCGTTTGCGCCCTCGATAGATTGCCACTTTAGGGCCTCGGTAGAAATAGGAAATCTAGACAGGGCCTCTTACGAACCAAGTTATAATTTCTACCCGGGGGTGAGTTTACCCGAGTCGTAATTAATCTACTGACGTTTACTCCACTTCGTTAATTACCTGTCATATCTCATGCCCCTAGTTTTTTTCCACTTTTTACTGAGCGAGGTAATAATATAAAAGTTACGAAACATGACAGTTTAAACATATTTATGTTGTTTACAACCCTCTTTTGATGTTTACTAACTTTAATAAATTTCGAAATAATCAACACTTTTCAATATTATTGGGAGACTTTTGTAGCTTTTTTTCCACCGTCTTACAGCAGCCTCTGAGTAGAATTCTTGAGAATTTTCTTATGAAATTGCAAGAGCTTGAAGTTGTAACAAAAAACTAGAAACTTTTGAAA
>NC_046661.1:48414574-48429275 GCF_010883055.1 Belonocnema kinseyi | reverse complement strand
CAAGTCAAGAATAGATCAGTAGTGACCACTGGCGGTAAAGCCGGGAACTAAAAAACCGGTTTTCCGCAGAATTTTTCCTGGTTTATTTTACTTTGTTTTCAGTGAAAAATTGTTTAAATAAATGAATAATTTAATCTTTTTTTATTGATATTATGTTTATTAGTACTTTCCGCATGGCGGGCTTCTCCCATTTTTAATATCCAAAATTTTCGGAATTCGATGATCTCAGATTTTGTTGATAAATATTTTTAATAATGAAAAAAATTAATTTTGAAGAGAAGCCCGCAATAGATTTCGATATACTTTTAACAGTGCAAAAAACAAAATTTGAATTAATGCATTATTTTGCGAGTGGTTTTGCTGAAACTATTTGGAGGAATTTACCGTTTCACCTTAACAGTTTTTTCACCTCCTGGGTAGTGATGGTTGGGTATTCTTCCTCAGGTGTTATAAGGGTATCAGACAGCTCCCTAAAGCTATTTATGTTCTATGAGTCTTTGTCCAGTCTATGCTGCACATCGTAGACTTCTCTCCAAAACACTTCGACCTCCTTTGGTTTGGACGGTGGTCGACCGTAACTGGAGGGTCTTCGAAAAGTCGCGATGGGTCAAAGAGAAACTTTTGATTTTCTCTGACCCCCCTATCTCCGCTCTAGACTTCTCTTATCGTCAGATGGTATCCGTATTCTCTCAACAATATGCTGCCTGATGGTCAGCAGCGTTGACTTGTTAAGTCTGTGAGAACGGATCCGGAGTTCGCACGCGAACTTTCGAACCCTAGCGGTAAAATTCCTGTCAGATGTTATGTAGTCAATCATACACTGAATAAGGGACACGTACAATTGATAGGGCAGAGGTTGTATTCTTAGGGGAAATATCCACAAAGCTCGTCATCCATTTCAGCCAGATCTATAGGTTTGAGAGAAACCTGGGTGTTGATTTTTATCCGGGTCATAAAGCATCGCTCCTCCTCTATACGATGCCTGCCGGCGGTTGGTCTTAGTTTCGCCTCTATTTCTCTGTTGTCGGCTTGTTCTGGCTGTGGTAGAGTAGGGCCTTCGCTTACATAGCCCCTTTTTTCGAGTAGTTCAGCATGGTTTCGCAGACGTTGATGCGAAAAGTGCGATAGCTCTGAGTGTTTCTGGCACAAAAAAGCATGCAGTCGTACCATGTAGCCCCGTTCAGGGGCAACACTCGCATCGTAGCACTCTAGCAAGTCGTGATTCAGTCGCTTCGTCCACGCAAAGGTAGCGAGATCCCGCCGATCCATCGCATTGAATCCATTTTCATTGGCTCCCCCAGCTCTAGATTGGTCGGCATTGTTGGCCGACCCATGGCCGGGAGCCCTGCGCGTTCTATTGCTTTGAATCAAACTTACTACGACTATTTTTGGTGTTGTCATAATGTTCCCACTAGAAGCTAACGAAAGGGGTTCGTCCATCCTTGTAGAGCCCTGCATGCAAGGATAACGGTGGGTACTCTGCGAGATAGCCCAGTATCCCAGAGTCATCCTTCTAAAGACCTCACATGTATGCTATTCAGCTTTCGGCTCGATTTTTACACCTCTTCTTGGGGGTAACATATTTTGGTACCACCCGTGGACATTTGTCCGCGACTGCCTATTAATTTTCGTAACCATATTCAGCAGAAACGCTTGGTACAAGTTCCCTCTATCTGCATATGTGTATATATGTGTATGTGTATATACAAGGCGTTCCAAATGTATGGATACCCCTGAACAACTTTCAAGGATCGCATTCTACAAGACAATATTTCTGACAAAAGTTGTAGGGTTTGCTCCAAAGAATCTAATGATGGCCTTTATTTTGACTCCAAGGTATATTATTACATATTTCTTAAAATGGTATATATTAAAAAAAATATGTACATATTTTTTAAAATGGAACCCCCCTTTTTTTATTCCGGAAATGAAAAGAACGGAAAATTTTACATTCAAATATGTATTTTAACCTCGGGTCAAAATTACCTCTAGGGTCATTTGCAGGTCATTTCAATGTAGCAATGACCTTCAAAAAAGACCTTGGAGTTAAAATCAGAGTCACGATTAGATTTCTTGGACCAACCCTACATTATTAGTCAAAACTGAATTCATGTAAATAAATTAATTTGTATGAAAATCATATCGGCAGCACTTTTTTCGGCGTAATGACTTTACTTTTTCAGATTATAAAACAGAATCATAAATTTTGTATGGTTTGTAGCCAACATTTTTTGCATTTTACAACAATGTCTTTCTAGGATAATTAAGTGCATGTATGCACAAAATGTATTGCACAAAATGCAATTAACAATAAATTGTTGGTGAAATGTAAAAAAATAAATTAGATAGTTTTGCATTGGTGACAAAGGACATGATTTTGTTTGAAAATTTCTTAACAGATTTGTAATCAGCACGAAAAGCTACCCTAAATTAAAAAAAAACATCTTCATATATCAATTGATTTTGGAGATATACAAACCTGTTTTAACTGGAACGCATGAATTACATTCTGGCTTGAGCGACCGAGCGGCAGTGGCAGTTTCCCCCACTCCACCGCCACAGACCACGTCGATCCTTCTCCCATAATCAGTCACCATAATCAACAACAAAATAACGATGCACTTCCTTACAATTTTAGTAACGAATAGTGCAGCTCTCATTCTATCTTCTATGTAACTTTAAGCTCTGTAGATGGAAGATTGCAGCAGTGGTAATTTTTTTAACCAAAGAAATTATCCCTGCCTACCTTGCAACTACGACATTTTTCTGTTTGTTGAAAGTGTGTAGAAAAATAGCTCTAATCAAATGAATTTAATTTCTATTCCATGAAGTGAAACTGTGCAATATTATTCTATTTATTTATGGCCAAAAATGTACACTCTTTTTTTGCTAATTTGTATACAATTTGATGATGAAAAATCATTTTGGCGCTAAGTGTATTTATTTTCTGCAAGTTTAAAACTTCTTAATTAATTATTGCAATAATAATTGTATATTTAAAAAAATCACATTAGGGAGATTTTAATTCTTTCCAGGTAAGCAAATGAACAAATCATAATAAGCGATTCGTCATTTTATACATATTTGTAACACCTACAATTCTAAATTAAATTTTTTTCCGACGGAAATATAGGGTAGTTTTAATAAGCAGAAAACCTGTTTTTGCTATCTTTAACCATTGTTTACATATACAGTGCACCCGAAGCCGCAGTGGTCGCAAACATATAGGCTTTGTTTTACATGCTATCACTACAAGAATCGATAGTCAAACCTGAGGTTGTACTTAACACACTTAGATAACCAGGTCACCTGGACCATGAAGTCATGAGACCGATGCTAGTTACAGCAAAGACTCGTTCTTGTTGTTTAAACGCTACAAAATACTTCGCATACATTCTCCTTGATCTTAAAAGGTCTGAAAATGTGTCTATTATTGATAATTACTATCACCGCTGAGCCCATGGAATGATCCTTTGATGGTATCTTGGGTATGAAAGGTTCTAAAGAAGAATTAAGCTTCCAGCAGCTTACTTAAATAATATGTGTTTTGCCACAGAACTTTCGGATGACGAGCGACCACCATCATGTGAAATGTACACGTCATGGCACATCTAGGCCGATATCTTATGTAAGGCTAAATTTTGGAGTTTCAGCACTGCTATAACTTTTATTAGTAGATAAAAATCTACTGGTTGGTACCTATCCTAAAGGTTGGGTAAGATGAGCTAGTTTTAGTACCCTTCTTTATTCCGGTTTTGCAGGTAAGTCTTGCAACGGTTAAAAATTAAACATATTTCGGCGAAAGCTTCACCAATATTAGAAGAATAATTCTGATCCCGCCTACTGCGTCACGTTGAAGGAAATAAATTGCGGTAAAATATGTAGAATCAGCAAGAGAAAACACGAATAATACATTGTTTTACTGATAAATCTCCTCCGAAATAGATTAGAACATTGTAGACGAATTAGACCCTATTTAATACCACTTAGCAAAAAGTAACTGACAGATGGGGATCACCATTTCTCCCTATTTTAATGAAGTTAAATGACGGAAAATAGCGCTGGCGTCGTAATTAGCGATACATTTCGAATATAAAAGGAGCGATTATAAGGCAAAAGGCATGGTTAAAAATCGCAATTTATCTTCGATTCCTGTAAAGTTTAACTGTCAAGGTTAAGTTTAGTTGCGGTAAATCTATTACCTGTAATAGATGTAAACATTATATTTCGCTATTTTTATGCCATGAAAAATACCCCATAAGTTCACGTCCCTTACAACCATTCATAACACCGAGGAGGAATTAATCGCAGTGACATCCATATGTTCCTGAATAGGATATGTCATTATCGGAATATTTTTAAATACACTTGGAATATACTTGGACCACGGTCAGAGTAATGTCATCTCTAAGTGGATGTAGCCGTTCCATAACGCTATTACAGAACAATGGTCTGTCAGAGATTTGCAACAATTCTGAAATAGCGTTATATGCCAGAAAAATGTTTGTGGAACAATTTATGATCAGGTTTACAGATTTACATTGTTCTGTAAAAGTGCCTTTACACAAATGTAACAGTGTTGCGATGTAAATTTATGCTTTAATCGATTTGTAACAGTTCCGCAACGGTGTTACAACGTTTGATATGCTCCTCACTTATTGGGGTATTTGATAGTAGCAGTAAGGAGAATAAAATTAAAAAATGAATGAGTTTGTAACCTTTAAGATAGAGTGAGACAAAACTATCTTTTTAGGAAAGGAAGACAGAGATCGAAATAGGTTCTTCGCGAGAGGGAAGAAAGAAGGGAGTTTGTTAGTTTCTTTTTGAAAAGACGAAATCTCGGCGCAGTTGAGCAGGGATCTCTAGTCTTCCTTTTACCCTAGAAATAATTAGGTTAGCAGAGATTCGACTTGTTAGTAAAAGAGGGACGGAATAATGTTAGTAACCGTGTCGGCTGAGTGGGCTGGAATGCCAGCTAGCCCGTTAGCGGAGGAAAGAGAAGGGGATGAAAGTGAAATAAACCAGCAAGAATTAATTTCTGTTTACATCTCACTCGCAGTTAATGATCTTTCCGAAAAATGATCAAACTGGAAGAAGTTGCTGTGTACTACCCGTTTGGATATTATTACACAATGTAAGAGAAACTTGATATGACTAGAATTTAAAGTGACATTTATTATGTGGGGAAAAAGCCCGCAAGCGGGAAAAAATCTCAAAAAGTGTCGTCCCAAGAAAGAAAAAGAAAAAGGAGTGGGGATGAGGGGGGCCCAACCATCAGACATACTCTTGTGAGATCCAACGTACAGCAGTGGGTGGATTCGCCGCGTCAGTCGCGCACTCTTGAAAATGATCTCCCCGAAGAACGATCGGACTAAAAGAAGTTGTTGTGTGTTACCCGTTTTAGGATTGTTATACAATCTGAGAGAAATTTGACATGACTGGAGTTTAATGTGACGTTAATTATGTTTGGAAGAAAGCTCGCAAGCGGGAAAAAACCACCACAGTTTGTTAATTTATTTTATAGAATTTAGTTCCTAATGGGTTATTTCCTTAATGTTATCAGTACTTGGGATTGTAAGAAAATCTGAGACAATTTGTTCATTTTCCGCAATATGTTGAGCGTCAGATGGTTCGTTATGTGGAGCGAAGTTACTCTCATAATTGGCCACTTGGAGATCTGCTTTATCGGTAGGCGAGAGCGCAAATGTTTGGCCTGGATTTTTGAGAGGGGTAATACTAGATCGAATCTTCGTTAGGGCTTTAGTCATATGATATAGAGACATCCTTAATTTGAAGTTTACCCACTTCTTTATTACAATTTTTGCATCTTTGCTTTTGAACTATAATTGCTTTAGTTTTCCGAAGGTGGATAATGATGTTTTTAGTGATACAGCTTTTAGTTCTTTTCAAATTTTTTAATTTATCTGCTATATCATCAAAGATTGTAGCTTACCGACAGTAGATCAACCCTCCAAACCATGAAGGCAGAAGAATCTACACAATACCGATCAAGTTAAGAATCTTCAATAACAGAAAATGCTTAACGTCTTAATAAGACTAGATGGAAAATAATATTTTTAAATTAAAATAATTATTTCCTGAAAAAAAGATCCTATTCCATCTTCACTCCATTGGGAAACGAACCACAACAGTTTTGTGGTTCGTTTTGATTGCGCGTGTGGGCAAGTTCCTCAATCTCGGGGATAAGAGGTGGATCGTATTTGTTAATGGTAGTCTGAGGGACTATCGCGCGAATGGCAGGTATTAAGCTTGAAGTAAGATCAGATATGGCGTCGTCAATTTGAGTGGTATTTGTTAGCGAAGATTCGAAATTAGCGTAAGATTCTGGGTACGGGTTAAATGTTTGCCAGTTTCCTTTTGGTAAATTGTGGTGAGGTAAGACCAGAGCCTTTTCACAATTATTGAAAAGGATAAAGAGAACTGGTCGATGGCCTGAGTCTTGCTCTTCAATAGTGAAAGTATCCTGGTTGTAGAAGCTATTTTTGGGGATTGAAAAATCGATAAGGTCAGATTTATATTTTATGTTGTGGGGGGAAAAGGTATTCGAGCCTTTGCTGAAATTGAGAGATTTTTATCATTTATGAATTTAAGTGTTTTTTTCCGATTTTGTTAGTTGTTTTGCTATTCCAAGGTAAGTGTTTGGCATTTAGGTCCCCTGCTGCCATTAACAAGGGTGCAGGTTTGAATATTTTTCTGTAATAATTTTTTGTAAATTCGCGAGGAGGAGTCTGGTGGAGTGAGGCGATGTTATATGGTTTCCCGTGGATTTTTATTTGTATAGCCTTAGCTTCAAAGACTTCAAGTTCAGGAATTATTAGTTCGTGACATTCAATATTTTCTTCAATTAAGATCGCGGTACCTCTGTTCGTGTTATTTCGGTATAATTTGTAGCCGTGAACTAGATTAACTTGTAGGGATTATCGTAGTAAAATTTCTATAAGCGTGAAAATGGCAATGTTATTTTTATTTTATGTTTTATTAAACTTTTACTCGGGTGAACCTGGTTATACATGATAGTCACGGAATAAGTCAAGTGACTAATGAGATCAGAATGTTATAAGTTAATTCGAATAATTTGAAACGATGCTTGAAACCTCCTGCGATGATGTTGTAACTATACAATTACTGGCGACCACGAGCGTTGGAGGTGAGAAAAGTCACCTCTCAATGCTTTCCTAAAGCTACCATCTGACACTGACGGGTGTTTAATCGCTCGCTTTCTGATGACCAAGAAAGTTTCTTACAATGCGACAGGTGTTTCATAAAACCGCCTTCTGAGCTGCTGCCAATACACTACTGACTTCAAAATGCTTAAGATGTTCAGTGCATCTTGCGTGCACGTTGTCTGTAGCCGAAATCACAATGAGATGAATAGATGCATGATTCACATTCCTCCATATGGTCTTTACTTCATGCTTTAACTCGCTATACTTGTGGATCTTAGTTGTAAAGGTTGACTGCAAATTTTGGTTAAGCAGACAAGCAATATCGATGATGTAGACTCTTTCACCTTATTTTCTCGCAATACGATGTCAGGGCGATTAGCCCGGATGCAATGATCCGTTTGAATAGTAAAATTCCAATAAAAGGTGTAATCTTCGCTTTCTAGAACGGGCATTGGAATGTATCAATAGAAGGACAACCATTCTTTTAAGAATCCTAGACTAAGGGCAAGTTGTTGATGTATAATGCCTGCTACATCATTATGTCTGTACGTATAATCTCTATGAGCCATAACGCGACAGCCATCAATAATGTGCTCGATGAATTTGTTGGTATCTCCACATAATCGGCACTGGTCAACCACACCTTTATGTAACACGTGATTGCGATAATTCCTGGTTCTGATAACCTTGTCCTGTATCGCAATGACGAATTCTTCCGTCTTTGGATACAGAATACCCTTTCTTAGCCAAATATTAGATGCCTCACTATCCACTTCCTTTTGATCTAACATGTTAGGGTGCTCGCCATGGAAAGCTTTTTGCCTCAATTGTATTTATAATTTCTCTACGGTTTCTGCCCTGATATTCAAGGCCCCATCTGAGGACAAATTTAAGGGCGTGTCGTCAAGATCCGCTTCACAGATGGTACTGTAAAGTGCAACATTTCGTTTGCTCTTAAAATAGTCTCGCAACTGTATAACTTGTGACTTACACATTTTTTTGACATCTATAATGCCCTACCCTCTAAATGTCGTGGTAGACCTACCCTTTCAATTGCTGAATTTCTGTATTGAATTTAGTTCTTCATTATTTCTATGCGAACAATTCTGTTTAACTTTTCAAGGTCGGTGTTAGACCATTTTATGAGCCCGAAGGAGTACGCGAGGAGAGGGATGGCATACGTGATGATCGCCCTGATTTTGTTTGCCGAGTTGAGGAAGCATTTCATAATCAATCTGAATCTCGGAGCGAAGGCAGTCGTTAGGCTTGTCTTAACTATCTATGTAGAATACCCTTAGATTCAAGAATACCCAGACATTTATATGATTTACCTGCAGTTATTGCCTCGATGTCATTTTCGAACTCGTTTTCTAACTCTGCGGTCCCTAATTCCCCTCTGATTAAATGCACTATTCTACATTTATGTAATCCGAACTCCATGTGGATATCATTGGAAAACTGCTTTGTGACATCGATTAATTGCTGCAGTTTCTGGGCTGAATTAGCGTATAGCTTCAGGTCATCCGTGTAAGGAAGATGGATCACTTGATCACCATTTCCATTATCACGAATTCTGAACCTATGGGACATGCTGTTTAGCCTTTTGCTCAATGTATTCAGCGCTAAACAGAACCATAGTGCGCTAAAGAGTCTCCTTGAAATACACCCGTCGCAAAGCGTATGATCTAGTTATCCTTGGTTGTCCATGATAAAAATACTTGATTTCGGTACCACAGAGACTCATCGCATGGCTTAGAAAGTCAATAATGGGTGAGCAGATATTGTAAAGTTCTAAGACTTAAAGCAAATAGTCATGCGGCACGGAAGGGAAAGCTTGCTTCTATTTAATGTATGCTATGTGTAAGTTCATTCGATGCTCACGAGCATCGAATGTAGTTGGTCATAGTTTCCAATTGAGGGACTTGGGTGCCTTTTGTTTATTTTGCTTTACTCTCAGTTCACGATAGAACCTTCTTTCATATGTCTGAAAGTTTTGATTTTGTCGCCTTCTTGCACTACTTTTGTTGTACCGATGCAGTCCAACAGTAAGAACATCAATTCTCTGTCGTTGAGAGCCTAAAATTTTATCCAATATTGCTGGTGTTAATGTTTTGATATGCCGAGGGTGTATCATTTTAGTAACATGGTTCATCAGCTTACTGGTTCTATTTCCTTTTTTATATTGAGTTACTCGATCCAATTTTCACCTTGCTTTGCTGAGATCCATATCCAACCTGATCTTTCATGGTAGATCTCGATCTCTTGCTGGGACCGAAACTGCATTTCCAGGCCTAGTTTTCCGGCCAAACGTTCTAACGGTTGCCACAGCTGCACAGTAAAAAAGAGTTTGCACCTCCCATGCAGTTTGCGCTACGTTCAAATACGTAGGTAAACCCCTTATGTCGAGACGTGCTATTAGTGCAAGCAGATCATTTGTAATGCTCATTTTGTCAGAGAACGCCTTAATGTTGGTTCTACATATTTCAACTCTAGTAAAGCATGACCAAAATTCTTTTCCAGGTGCTGTAGTTTCTCTGGGAGTTTCCTATCCACATCATCGATAGTAATATCCGGATGCGGTTCTAATGAGTCCGGTAAATGATGTTCATTATCCCTAGAACCTATGCCTATAGCATCAATCAAGTCTTCGTTATCTACATCTTCTAAGGCGAGTTCATCAATAGGAAGCTGCTGTTCCACTTTCATTTTTATAGAAGCTATTTCAACAGTCGAAGGCAGTCTGTTTACAGATATTGAGCGTTTTTGATCTGCCAGATTCTGCTCATTTATTTTTGTGGCTGGCTCTGGGTATTTAAGTAAGAAGAGTCTATAATGTCCTATCCTCATACTTTGTCCACATTTTTCTGCCAAAAAATTAAGGCGCAGAACATCTCTGCTCATATGGTATGTCCATGTTCGTCGCTTTTTTGGTTGCTGAACCTCTTCTTCTGTCTCTAATGGAGACGCACCAATTCCTCTTTAATTGTGGTATCCCAATTCATTCTCTCCCACTGTATTTCTATCGAGGTGGTTGGCTCCAAACAGCTAACGCTAACAAAAGCATCCTCAGCAGGCATAGTTGATGTTCCACTGCTTGCCGTTCGTAGCAGATGTTCTTGGTGACTAGCTGTTTGATTAGTGAGATCTGCCTGACCATCTCACAGCTCACCATCGGTATCGTCACGCATGCTGTGGCCTCCAGCTGTGGTTACAGGGGCGCCCCGACGATCCTCGGGAAGCGACCAGCGTTTCAAAATCTGTAAGATATTCTACATTTTTCATTTCTGAGTTCTGATGTTCTGCTTAGTCCCTCTCCTCTTTGTTATCAGTCTATTTGGCATGGGAAACCCTATCATTAGCAACGCCACCGCCAACATAGCCCTCCAAGTTATGAGAGGAAAGCGCAAGCCCTACCGCGACATCAACGCGGAATACCTTCGTTAGTGTAATTGTTATTATTATGTTTTATTAAATTTTTACTCGAGTGAACCTGGTTATACATCATAGTAACGGACTAAGTCAAGAGACTGATAAGAATAAACTGTTACAAGTTAATTTAAATAATTTAATACGATGCTTAAAACCCCCTGCAAGGATGTTGTAGGTATACAATTACGAGCGGTTAGATGGGCGGGGTCATTCAAGCCCATAGCACGGAGTTCAACTAATGTAACCTATTGTACTTTACTCTTTAAAATCTATGTCTCTCTAAGGAGACCAGTTTGCTCCATATAAGCTCATATCGTAGAATATGAGATATCTTCGAAATTCTTTGGTTCGCAGAAGTAATTTCCAAAATGCTTCAATCTGAGGCCGACTAGCACGTCACACTCACATAAGATATGACTTGCTGTCTGCTCCGAAAGCCACATATTCGACAGCGTGGGTTGCTGTCGACTGTCATATTATTTAGGTGCTTCATTAAGTGTAAATGGCCCGTAAGCATTTCTACCACTACTTTCTCCTGCTTTCTTTTAATATTTAGGAGCTTCTTAGATTTTTCTAACTATGGTTCTCTGATTGGAGGGCCCTGACCGCCGCCTTACTGTCAGGGCATATGTAAACGTGGTGATTGATGTAAACCCGCTTACAAATCTCCTAAAGACAGGTCTTGATCGATAGGACTTCAGCTTGGAATACTGTAGTGCACTTTTAAAGTGCGATTGTTATTTCAGCACTAGGTTTCATCCCAAATATTTCAGCTCTAGATTTTCAGCTTCGTGAATGAGTATTCTTTCAGCATGTAATCTGAGTGCACGTCATAGAGTGAGTCAGCACGTTCTTTGTTGAATCATGCATCTTAATGTCGTCGATACTACTTTGACTCCCTTTTAGTGAGAGTCTGTAGGCCTCCGCTGCAGCCCTCTGCCTAATCAGAAGGTGCATCGGTGTTATACCTAGAATAGTGTCCAATGCTGATGTTGGAATAGTTTTCATTGATCCAGCAATTGTCAAGCAAATCACCCTTTGCAGGCTCTCTAGCTGGTTCCTGTAATTTTCCGGCTGGTTCTTGGCACCCAGATCAATGAGGTGTAGGTTATAATTGGTCTAATAATTACTCCATATACCAGTATACTACTTTGGGCTCTAATTCCCATCTTTTTAACATTGCGCCTCTGCAAGCAATTTTGCATTAGCTCGACCACAGTCTCTCTAAGTTTTCCTGTTATAAAAATAACAAGGTCATCTGCATATCTCTGTGTGTAGAAACCTAACTCATTTAACCTTCTTATTAAATCATCAATGACAAGTGCCCATAGGGTGGATGATAACACTCCTCCCTGTAAACATCCTTTTTTTAATCTTCGCTTTCACGCTTCTCCCGTGGAACGAAGATTGGATAATCCTGTCGCATAGCATAGAACGTAGCCGCCTATTTACTGTGAAACCTATACCATGATCTTTCGCAGAATTAAATATAGAGTTCATTGGGTTCTCACTAGAAGCACCGTCTATGTCTGAAAACGCTGCTATCGATGCATTCCCTTTTCGTACCAATTTTTGCACGCGAGAGGTAAATGCATGAAGCGCATTAATAGGAGACTTACCTTTCTGCGAGGCAAATTGATTATCATGAAGAGGCTGCCTGGTAAGATTTCCTCCTTCAACTGAAAACCTACTAACTTTTCTAATGTTTTCACAATAAAGGAAGTTAGACTTATCGGTCTGAATGACTTAGCCTCATCGGACGAGTCCCTCCCCGGCTTGGGTATAAAAATCGCTCTGAGTTTCTCCATACCGTAGGGTATGGAGGATTTTAAATGGTATTCTCGAAGACCGCCTCTATGACCGCTGCTTGCTCCATGCTGAACTTTCCTTGCGGGAAGCTGTCAGGAAAAAACGGACATTTTAAGGTGGCTTTGAAGGGCGAGACTGTTAAAGCCATCTGGCTCTCTGACCTTACCCCTCTTACTTTCCCTGTCTTCCTTTGGAGTAGTACTACCATCAGGCACATACCGTTTTGGGGTCTCTGGCTTATGAGGTACCTCGCGCTGTCACTTAAGTTGCTGGCGATGGTACTTCCTTCTGGCAGCAGTACTACATTTCCTTTTCTTGGGGCTTCCTGCAGTCTCATCCTTCTCAGTGGGTTTGGCTTCTGAATTTTGGCAGTTTAAAGCCTCAGCTCCAGCCTTACCACTCCAATTACTAGGAACTACATCAGCCGCCTGTTGACTCGGAGGTAATTCACCACTTCCATTTATTTCTATCTTCTCGGGAGAAGATGGAGTGTTCACGGCAGGTTTCATTGAAGTCACTTGCTCATGCGTTTTAGTATTGTTATTTTTCTTTTCAATTACGGCATTCATTTTGTTGCCACAAGTAGCTAGGGAAAAACAAGGTCCGTCCCCACAGAGTCCCGCTTGTGAGGATAGGACACTTTTACGCTTGGAGGTTGCCCGTTATCCCAGGACACTGTTTGAGTCACTATTACCTGGTGACATTCAGCCCTCGACACGTTAGTTCACTTCTTGGCTTGGGGAACTGTTTTGGAAGCCGAGTGATACTCGATGTTCGCTGCTTAGTCGAATTCACACTGATAATTCCACCCTACTAACCATCAACTCCAACCCATAAGGATCATTCTCGTTGTGGGTTCCAGGTCATTTTTATCCGCGGGATACTTGTAATAATCTTCACTGTTTATTTAATAGCTTCATTCTTACTTATATTTCCCCCCGTTATTTCGGTTGTTAAAGTCATGGCTTTTTTATTAAGTCAACTAGGTCAACTCTAATGTCTTGACATGGTGGATATCCAACGACAGCAATTATTGGAAGGAAATTACTCTCTGCAATGTGATGTGTTCTGGTAGTAGGTTTTTAGTTTGATTTTCAGTCTGGTTTTTAGCTTTTGGTTTATTTTCTGTCTCCTTACGTCTTTTGAGGCTACTTTCGTGATGTACAGTGTTTTAGTCTGCAAGCTTGGTGAGCTTACGGGGTTTTTATGTTCTTGGGGGTAGATATTACTTGTCAAAATCAAGGGTGCAGAAGGTATACTCGAGGCAGTATCCTTAGCATTATTAGCAGGTTTGGAATTGTGTGTTTTAATATTTTTAGTGTTTGCTGAAGTTTCGCAGTCTTTCTTGCAACTAGAACTCATATGTGCGCACCCATACTTCACACAGCGTGGAATGGCATGGCACATGTCAGAGACATGATGGAATCTCCGGCATGTGAAACATTAAGAGGTTTCTTAGGGTTTAACGTAGGGTTAAGGGGGGTTCCTACTTTGTTGGGTAAAAAAAATCGTTTTTTTGCATTTTCGAATAGATATATGTTTTAAAAATATACCTGGAAAATTTTAAGTCAAAATATGAAAAATTTCGAAACTTATGGGCCGTTAAATGGAGCGGTGTCAAACGCGCTGGGTTGCAGCGGCCGGGTGCTCTGCGGCGGCGAAACCGGTTCCGATTTTAGGCTTGTTTTTCACGTGACTGAGGGAGGCTGACGTTGCTTCGCTCTCTGTCTCTTACTCCAAGGTCTAATATTTAGTTCATAGAATTTAAGATAGATGCCTACTAAATGAATAAACGTCGTCTGCGAGAGTATTTTTTAATCTACCAATCAAATATTCTCGCTCCATGCGAGCCGGGTATAACACATTTTCGCATCGATTACAGCAATTTCTCAATAGTGGTAGTTAATAGTGTTGATAGTGTTTTTTGTCCATGGACACCAAGGTTGTCCACTTCTTGCGACGAATTACTAATTGTGCCCATTTTCTACGCCTACTTATCATGCCTAAGAATTAGATCCGCTAGTTATTTCCAGTAAATACACCCACTAGTTATGGTTACTAAGTACTCCCGCTAGATAGACGCACTGGTTATGCTAAATAGTTAAACTCATAAGTTACACAAAACATGTACGCCCACTAGTAGCGGCCACTATATACGCTAATTGTCCATGTTTACTGATTACAGTCTGTCAAGTTAAAGCGTGGGTGGCTTTACTCGCAGTCGGTAAGGTGTATCGACATGATTTTGGTGTCAAAATATTAAGAAGAGCTCCCTC